>NC_056512.1:18591735-18598284 GCF_014905685.2 Nematolebias whitei
GATCAGAATTTAGGGCAGCACGGTGGAGCAACTGGTAGAGCTGCTGCCTCTCAGCGAGCAGGTCCCCAGTTCAAATCCCGGTCCGGTGCCCTTTCTGGGTGGAGGTTACATGTTCTCTCCGTGCATGCGTGAGTTTTCTCTGGGTGCTCCAGTTTCCTCCCACAAACCAAAAACATGCATGTTAGATTAATTGGTAACTCTAAATTGTCCATAGGTGTGAGTGAGAGAGTGAATGGTTGTTTGTCTCGTTTGTCTCTATGTGTCCCTGTGATGGACTTGCGACCTGTCCAGGGTGTACCCCACCCTTTGCACAGTGATTGCTGGACATGGGCACCGGTAACCCCCGTGACCCAAAATGGAAGAAGTGGGTAAAAGATAATGGATGGATAGATCAGAATTTATGGGTAGGACAAGAGAAAGTTTACCAACAGATTAAGACTACCAGAATATGTCCCGCGTTTTGATGGATGTATAAAAAGTGAGAGTTAATTTTGCCAACAACTGACTGGCTCTACTCACCTTCTTGAGGGTGTTTCGGTTCCCCTGCATGTAGTTCCGGTGCATCTCCAGCACTTTCTGCGGTCGGCTGCGAATCCACGCACTCAACGTCTCGATGGGCGACCCGTTCACGGACCACTCCGTCACACCAAACTGCCTCAGGTGGGCTCGAGCATGGCTTGCTAAAGCCTTCCGGTTCTCAAAGTAGAACCCGCACAGCTCACAGCTGGGGTCTGAAACCCACAAAGAAAAAGTATATCAAGGGTGGTTGATGATAAAATGGGGCTCAGTAGGAGTAAAACACTTGCAACTTACCCTGGTGTGCGTGCTTGTCTGGTGAGGGTTTTCTTTTAAAGGAGAAATCGTGTGGAAGCGATGAGAATGTCTTAAGTCGGTGTGGAGGTGACTGGGCCATCTCCACGGACTGGGCCTCCTCTGATAAAGGCCTTTTCCCCAAAGGTGACATCCTGAAAAACTTGCCTGCTGGTTGGGGAGCAGAGAGACCCACAGAGCCCAAGCCCTGCTTTTGGAACTTTGATCCGGACTGGACCAAATTAAGAGGTTTATGAAATTTGGAGGACTGATAACCTGAAGAACCCAAACCCTCGGAGCTGCCGGTACTGCTTGTGTTATCCCATGAGGGGTTGTTAGTTCTGTGAGCGGACTCTTTCTTCAGTCCCTGGTTCGAGTGGGACGAACCACCCCTCCCTCTCTTTTTCATGACTTCCCTCAGGGTGTCGATGGGCGAGCCGTTGACCGACCATTCTGTGATGCCCATTTGTCGCAGGTGGGAGCGCGCGTGGCTGGAAAGACCTTTGCGATTTTCAAAATATTCCCCACAGAACTCGCAGCGAACGTCCGTCAAAGGCTCCACCGCTTCGCTGGTCATGGCTGAGAAAGACCAAGAGAAAACACAGCACGTTGGGCATTTAATATAATAAATAACTAGAGGAATATCATTTCCTGTGGAAAATACAGAGTGAATGCTTATTGCTGAATGAATTGTTGCTGAAAGCTGCTGAAAAGGTTTCATCGCTAAACGTTTCTAGTTAAATATGAGCAGCTGACATTTGCTGAAAGCAGGACAATAAAAGCAGAAAGTATGAGAAAACGCTGAATAGAGCAGAAATTAGTAAAACAAACTGAAATAGACAGAGGCCGCTGAATACATGACAAAAAAAATCTGAAATTAGCAGAAAAAAATCTGAAATTAGCTTAAAAACATTATTGAAAATGCAAAAAAGAAAAAGGGGGGGGGGGAGCTACAAATAGCAGAAAGAGGCTGAAAGGAGCATAAAAAGTTTAAATAATTTTTAAAAAGCTCAAAAGGTAGAAATAAGCAAAAAAAAAAAAAAAGTAGATGAAAGGGACTTAAAAAGCAGAGATTAGCGCAAAGAAGCTGAAAAAAAGCTAAACTAGAAGAAAAGCTGGAATAAGCCATAAAAGGTTTTAAACAGCTCAAGGTGTTTGAACAATGAGAAAAACATGGCCTAACAAGCTAAATAATTAAAAAAGTTAAAATAGCACAAACACCAAAGGTCACAGCAGGAATGTTGTGAACGAGCCGAACGTTTTGATGCATGAATTGTTGAAATAACACAAAAACTGTGGAACAAGTTACGTGCTTAAAAAAATAAAATAAACGCACGGAAGAAAAACGGATCACAATAGCGAGAATGATTTATGAACATCCACACCGTTAGCCATTAAATGAGTACTTTATATTTTAAAAAAGTGAATTGTGTAATGTATTTTACTAGATAATCATAACTGTAGTGTAAGTTTGCTTTGGTAGCCTAATAATTTAGGATAAACAACTATTGTACAACACTGAATCCAAAACAAATTTCTCCAAGAAAATACAAGATTTTTATTTGATCTAATATACAGTATTTATTAGACCGTTTTGTGTTGTATCATAATGCACCTATTTTAATATACCATGTCATAGTATTTCCTATTATAATGTAGTATATCATGTATTGTATAGTATATTATATTATATTATATTGCTTTTTATTGTATTACAGTATATTGTTTCAAATGTGCAACAGCAAAGTTTAAACTCTACTTAAGATCAGGAACAAACCTGGCCACAAGTTGTCAGGACTGCTTTGATGGAATAGATTTCTAGATTCAATAACTATTTAAGAGAGCAATAAGAAGTAACCTGACCAACAGATCTCCTTGTGTGAACAGAGCAAGCTCCGCTTCTCTCATGCATCCTAACCCCCCATCCCAGGTCAACAGGTGATGGCACTAGCGTAGCACTAAACTAGCGCGCAACAAAAATGTCTCTTCCCCTCCTCCCCCTGCTCCATTGTCAAAAAAACCTTAGAGATGAATGCCCTGCCAAGGCAAGTGACCTCAGGGAAACATTGCATGTGGTGAGTTGTTGTAGGTAATCAGGAAAACCTGGAGTGGACTTTTACTGGTTTGAGTATTCTCCTATTAATCAAGTGAAATGGATTCATTCATGAAGAAATAGAAACAACGCTGGGTGAATTAATATTTCATGGTAAATGTGTGTGTGTGTGTGTGTGTGTGTGTGTGTGTGTGTGGGGGGGGTCCCAAATGAATTTTTTTTAAAATGTGACAGGGACACGTCCTCATCACATATAATTGATGCGACCCCTATGCCATGGAGTTATCGTAATGTGCAACACAAGGTAGACTTAGAAACCGAGGTTTCATAAACAATGGATGATGAAATGTTCATTTGTTTTGTCCCAGTTCAGCTCGAGGCGCATGCGACTAATTTCATCAGAGATAGCTGAACTTGTGAAAACTGTCAACACTTTTTGTGCCAAAAATTATGTAGTTCACTGGCCCAGACAAGCAAAGACTTTGTTTGAACTTAGACCTTGATGTGTGCCCTTGACCTTGGAGCTGGAGTGATAAAATTGTACATGCAACTCTTCGTCTAGTGATGATGCGTGTCGTGTGTGTATAAAGTTTTGTTAAATTATCTTGAGTAGATTAGAAGTTATGGATGTATAAAGACTGTTCCAAATGGTAAAATATATTTTAGCTGTGAGCACAAGTATTGAGTGATTAGTTTATCACTGGTTGATCTGGTCCTTCGACATTCTCCTGTAATCAGATTAGCATGTTTGACTACCAACTCTGAGAACCTCTGATGTTTAATTTGTCTAAAAAAAACTTCCATTGAATAAACTATCTTTGCTCATTAATTTATAATATACTGAAGGTTTGGACATACGGTAAGTTTAGTCAGATAGAAAAAGTTACCCAAGTTGAGAGGGCCCCCGTTGTCAGAGCTGCCCCAGCTGGAGCTCAGAGACTCCGCAGGAAAACCTCCAGATCTCCCCACAACCCCTGGCTTGGTGACCTCCAGCTGCACCGGCTCGGGTTTTGGCTTCAGCGACAGGCCGCTCAAAGATGACAAAGGAGCAGAGCTGGACTTGGATGCTGCCACCTGAGGGGGACTGGAGGGTCGGGCGAAGGCGAAGGGAAGGCGGCCGAGGAGGCTACGGGAAGGTGACGAGGAGGCTGACAACGGGGAACGAGGGGGTATAGGAGAAGATGGCGGTGGGGTTTTGCGAGGTTTTAAAGGAAGGGCGCAAGGCAGGCCTCGCCTTGTGATGACCTCTCGCAAGGTGTCGATCGGTGAACCGTTGACAGACCACTCCGTGATGCCCATTTGGCGAAGGTGGGAGCGAGCGTGGCTAGACAGTCCCTTCCTATTCTCAAAGTACTCCCCACAGTACTCACAGCCTATTTCCTTTGGAGGTTCACCTGAAAGACCAGATGGTTATCAGATGTTACATTTGTTGAGATGAATGCCCTTTTATGATAATAATTACACAATTGTCACTCACTGTGTGGAACAGCCATAAGTTCTCCACTACTGAGGCGAAAGACCTGCATGGAAGAAGTCTTGAGACGCTTGGCAGGTGGGCCTGGTAAAGACGAGGCCGAGGAAGAGGTAGTTTTGGACGTTGACCCACCCCCAGCTGTGGACACCTTGTAGATGAGGGATGAAGAGGAGGAAGAAGAGAGAGTCAGCAGAGGTTGTTTTGAGGAGGAAAGTGTTGCAGTCCTTTCCTGTGGTTCCGTAGGACCGTCCAGCTCCAGTGCGCTGGCTTTGTGCTTAAAGTCATCAGTGTCCATGAACTCGTTCAGATGTCTGATGGGGGAGCCCTTGGCCTCGGAATACTGCACACCAAAGTGTCGCAGGTGGGCTCGAGCGTGGCTGGACAGGCCTTTGCGCGTCTCAAACCAGGCGCCACACAACTGGCAAACAAGGTCTTTATCGGAGTCTGCCTCCAGTGCTGCAAAGGAGAAAAAAATGGATAAATGCACAAAAATGAATGTTTAATCTAAATTACATGCGGTCCTAGAGATTCAGGCTTACTAAGGTTGAGAGGAGCATCATCCTCCTGTGGTGCCCAGAGCGGTTTGGCTGTGCTGATTGAAGAGGCAGCAGAAAGGTTAGAGGTCAGGCTTTTCACTCCCCCAGCCTTGTGCTCCGGGGAGCGCAAGGGGGAAGACACAGGCAGTAGAGAGGAAATGGGGGCTTTCTTCACTACTGAGGAAGGTGATTCAGAGTGAGATGGAGCTGGAGAGGCACAAGGAGAAGGTGTGGGCGTACGGGAAGTGGAGGGTGGCAGCGCTGGTTTTGCTGCTTTGGCCATGATGGAGAGCGAGATGGGCTTCTCATCCAAGTCCATGTCTTCGAGCTCCTCATCCTTCAGGGGAGTGGAGAGGGCGGGGCTCTTCGCCGAGGGCAGCTTCATAAGAGACGGGTGGAGTTTGCCATCTATGCTGCGCTCCTTGACGATTTTGTGGAGGATTTCGATGGACGGCCCGCTGTTCTCTGCCACCGTGATGCCGAGCTGGCGCAGGTGTGCACGGGCATGGATAGACAGGCCGCGCTTACTCTTAAACTGGGAGTGGCACACCTCGCACTTCAAGCTGCGGCCTGCGAAACAGAAAAGATTGTCTTGTTAGAAACTTCAGAAAACCGGCGAATGAGCCTCGTCTTTTCAAACGTAAACTGGGACAGATCCCGTGGAAGTCTGCGTGCAACAGCAACAACAGATCACAGGTCCTGATCTGAGGTCAGGGTTGTCATTCTTAGACATTTATTTTGACTATTACCAATAAAGAGTGATTGTTGAACATCCATACATTCATTATCTTTACCCGCTTTTTCCTTTTCAGGTCACAGGGGTCACTGGTGTCCATGTCCAGTTATCACTATGAGAGAGGCAGGGGACACCCTGAACAGGTCTCCACAGGGACACACAGGGACAAACAAGACAAACAACCATTCACTCTCTCACTCACACCTAGACAATTTAGAGTTACCAATCAGCCTAACATGCATGTTTTTGGTCTGTGGGAGGAAACTGGAGTACCAGGAGAAAACCCACACATGCACGGAGAGAACATGCAAACTCCACCCAGAAAAGTCTGGGGCTGGGATTTCAACCGGCGATCTTCTCGCTGAGAGGCAGCAACTCTAACAACTGTGCCACCCAATTGTTGAACATTCCTCTTAAATGAAAATATACAATTTGGAGCTTCCCAGCGTCTTTCTGCTAACGTATTTTATTTTGAAAGTGCTACCAGTATACAGTAGTCCCTCGTTTAATGCAGGGGATCCGTACCCTGAAGACCTGCGATAAGTGAAAGACTGAAAAGTAGGAATAGTAGTACAAGTAGTAGTTTCAGCTCCCTGCCTTGGCTGCTCTCTGCCATCTGAAAGCACTTTCGGCCACGCCCACTTGTCCTGTCTGCATGGAGATCAGCTGGAAGAGGAAGCTTATTTTGCAGTATGGGCTGTACAAAGGTGCTAAAAAAATTTAAAATAATTTATTTTTTAATAAAAATGTCATGCCGATTGTGCAGTTTATCCATCAATCAATTGTGTGTCATATCCAAATCTTATTTTGAAAAAACGCGACAGAGCAAGTCCACGATAAACGAACCGTGAAGTAGCGAGGGACTACTGTATAATGGAAACTATGATCACGGGTGAGCACAGCACGTGCACCGTCCTCCACATTGATCAAGTGGATACAT
>NC_056512.1:18598384-18599208 GCF_014905685.2 Nematolebias whitei
GAGAGAGGCAGGGGACACCCTGAACAGGTCTCCACAGGGACACACAGAGACAAACGAGACAAACAACCATTCACTCTCTCACTCACACTTAGACAATTTAGAGTTACCAATCAGCCTAACATGCATGTTTTTGGTCTGTGGGAGGAAACTGGAGTACCTGGAGAAAACCCACGCATGCACGGAGAGAACACGCAAACTCCACCCAGAAAAGTCTGGGGCTGGGATTTCAACCGGCGATCTTCTCGCTGAGAGGCAGCAACTCTAACAACTGTGCCACCCAATTGTTGAACATTCCTCTTAAATGAAAATATACAATTTGGAGCTTCCCAGCGTCTTTCTGCTAACGTATTTTATTTTGAAAGTGCTACCGGTATACAGTAGTCCCTCGTTTAATGCAGGGGATCCGTACCCTGAAGACCTGCGATAAGTGAAAGACTGAAAAGTAGGAATAGTAGTACAAGTAGTAGTTTCAGCTCCCTGCCTTGGCTGCTCTCTGCCATCTGAAAGCACTTTCGGCCACGCCCACTTGTCCTGTCTGCATGGAGATCAGCTGGAAGAGGAAGCTTATTTTGCAGTATGGGCTGTACAAAGGTGCTAAAAAAATTTAAAATAATTTATTTTTTAATAAAAATGTCATGCCGATTGTGCAGTTTATCCATCAATCAATTGTGTGTCATATCCAAATCTTATTTTGAAAAAACGCGACAGAGCAAGTCCACGATAAACGAACCGTGAAGTAGCGAGGGACTACTGTATAATGGAAACTATGATCACGGGTGAGCACAGCACGTGCACCGTCCTCCACATTGATCAAGTGGATACAT
>NC_056512.1:18599308-18600069 GCF_014905685.2 Nematolebias whitei
TTTCAGCTGCAGGACTTGGTAATAAAATGTTTCACCCAACCGTGTGGACACGATCATATTTCAGCATAAACTAAATAGACAAGCAATCCTAAAAATCACAAATCAGCAGCAGAGATTAGATCTTGTTATGATGCTTTCTCTGCTTTTAAACACTATGACTATAAGAAAATAACAGCATTGTTAACTTTGTGGGATCAGCACTCACATCGGAGAATTTTAGGATCTTTTTAGAGGTGCCCAAGCACCTGAAAGTGAAACGTTAGGTATATCTGAAAGCTTTGTTTTTTATATCTGAAAGCTTTGTTTTTCACTGTTGTCACAACCGCTGGTAAAGTCAAGAAATGAAGCAAGTCTTTTACTTCCCTTTCTCAAAACTGTGTGCACAATCAGCCTCGTTGGGCTACACTGCCACTACATTTTTTTTTTTTTTTTTAAGAAAACCTTTAGAAACGTCACTCTGCCAATATCTGCTGCAAGCAGAGAACAAAGAGCTCCTGCTGATGCATTACTGTAATAAAAACACAAGCACGCTGCACATTTGAAGGCAACCAATTTTACAAAGTAGATGCTGCAGCAGATTTAGCTGCAGTGGTTTCTGTGAGAGGCAGAGGAAACAAAGAACTGACTCGCATCCAGAGAGACAGGAATATGTCTTCATTTGCTTGTTCTCATGGCACCTGGACAACCTGTTATTCAGAGTCTGGGTGCTGTTCTGATCAGCATCACGCCATGAAGACCGGATCAGGAGAGAGTTCAGAAAA
>NC_056512.1:18600169-18600482 GCF_014905685.2 Nematolebias whitei
GATCAGCATCACGCCATGAAGACCGGATCAGGAGAGAGTTCAGAAAACGAGCATCGTCTTGAACAAAGGGTAGTTTTTCTTGTGTCCTCTGCATCAGCCTGATTACTTTAGGAGAAACCCCATTAGTGATAACAAATCCGTTATAAAAAGGAGCTTGTCAAACATAAAAGGATTCGTATGATGCTGGAAATTATTCATTTACCAGGAAAACACCACGATAAATGACACATGCTACTATAGCACTTAAAATGGTTCTCATTCACCCATTTACGCACACACACACACACACACACACACACACACACACACACAC
>NC_056512.1:18600582-18602310 GCF_014905685.2 Nematolebias whitei
ATTTTACACTCTTTATTGACCTTCTGCTGCTCCGCCCACGTTCTTTGGTCCAGTTTTCACACCTTTGAAGAAAGCCTCTCAGTCTTTGGCAGACGAACAAAATTGTGAAGATGAATTAAATTTCAGAACGCAACAATGGATTGTTATTAAAAACCCTACATCCATCACAGCACAGTAACAGAATTACTTGTGATTTGATTGAAGACAAAAACACTGAAATTAGCGGGGGGGTGGGGTTCGCCTGAGGCCCCCACTGGGATCCAGAGGCAATGTTCCTGAGAGCTCTTAAGAGTCTATTTCAGGACTTTCTGGGGCATCTGGATGTGAGGTTTTGCTGGTTTTTGGATGTTATGTGATAACTGACAATAAAAAGATGGCACAGATTGTTATTTTAGCAGAGTGGCTGAGACAACTCATATTACAGACACAGTTGAATTTACAGAATGAATTTAGATGGAGGATACTGTCTGTGCAGGTGATGATGGTTTAATGTGTGAATGTTCATGAAGCATTCATACTATTGCAATCTATTGGGATCTACTGTGATCTATTGGGATACATTATTCTTCTGTACATTTTTGGCGCAATTCTCTTCCAGCAGTTTTCAAGTTATTTCCACAAATCATATATCAAAATGTTCTTTTCAGGATAATCCTGCTGTCTTTTACTATTGGTGCAAGTTTAGCTTGTTGAAATATTTAGCCTTTTCTGCCACTTTTTTCCCTCATAGAAAATGAATTGAGCTCTTTTTACATCCTTCGTATCTTTTGATCCGTTTACAACCTTTTACTGCTCCGTGCACATTTTGTTCTGGTTCAACTTCGTTGTGCAAAACTATTTTTTTCAGCTACTTTCAGCTAATTTCAGCTGTTTTTTTTTTTTTTTTTGCTCCTTTCAGATTCTTTCTGCAAGTTTTTTTCTACTATTCCAGCTATTATTTAGCTTTTTTATGCCAATTTAAGCATTTTCAGCTACTGGTAATTCCACATATTTTTTGCACTTATTTCAACTTTTTTTCACCCTAATTCAGCAAAAAACGTGCTCTTGCTACGTCCTTGTAAATTCAGCTTCTTTAGCTACTTTTCAGCTGTATTTTTGGCAATTTCAGCATTTTTTCCAGATAATATCCATTTTTTGTGCTCATTTTTGCTTCTTTCAGCCTAACTGAGCATACTTGTTTTATTCTGCTTTCTTGTGCTAATTCATGCTTGTTCTACTTTTTCAGCTACCCATTTTGGTTTTGTAGCTAATTTCAGCTGTTTTTAGATAAATTAAAGTTTTTCATAGTAATCCTTGCTACTTTCAGCTTAATTAACTTCTTTCTGTTAATTTCAGTTTGTTATGCTCCTTTCAGCTTATTTATGCTAATTTCAGTTACTATTTAGCTGTTTTATGCTAAATTTAGCATTTTCAGTTAATCCTACATTCTTGGAGCTGATTTCAGCTCCTTCCGCTTCCTTCAAGTAGTTTAAGCTTTTTTTTTTTTTTTTTTTGCCTTTTCAGCTACTTTCAGGCACTTTTTGATAATTTATGCTGTTTTAGCCAATTCCCGAATTCTTGTGTTAATTTCTGCTTATTTAAATCTAATTCAGCAAATATGTGTTTTTCTGCTTTGTTCTGCTAAGTTAAGCTTGTTCTTCCATTTCAGCTACAGTTCAGCATGATTTAGCTAATTTCAGCGGTTTTTCAGCAAGTTCTTCTGCAACAAGCATTCACACTGCATTTTTG
>NC_056512.1:18602410-18605044 GCF_014905685.2 Nematolebias whitei
TGCAAGTTTTTTTCTACTATTCCAGCTATTATTTAGCTTTTTTATGCTAATTTAAGCATGTTCAGCTACTGGTAATTCCACATATTTTTTGCACTTATTTCAACTTTTTTTCACCCTAATTCAGCAAAAAAACGTGCTCTTGCTACGTCCTTGTTAATTCAGCTTTTTTAGCTACTTTTCAGCTGTATTTTTGGCAATTTCAGCATTTTTTCCAGATAATATCCATTTTTTGTGCTCATTTTTGCTTCTTTCAGCCTAACTGAGCATACTTGTTTTATTCTGCTTTCTTGTGCTAATTCATGCTTGTTCTACTTTTTCAGCTACCCGTTTTGGTTTTGTAGCTAATTTCAGCTGTTTTTAGATAAATTAAAGTTTTTCATAGTAATCTTTGCTACTTTCAGCTTAATTAACTTCTTTCTGTTCATTTCAGTTTGTTATGCTCCTTTCAGCTTATTTATGCTAGTTTCAGTTACTATTTAGCTGTTTTATGCTAAATTTAGCATTTTCAGTTAATCCTACATTCTTGGAGCTGATTTCAGCTCCTTCCGCTTCCTTCAAGTAGTTTAAGCTTTTTTTTTTTTTTGCCTTTTCAGCTACTTTCAGCTACTTTTTGATAATTTATGCTGTTTTAGCAATTCCCGAATTCTTGTGTTAATTTCTGCTTATTTAAATCTAATTCAGCAAATATGTGTTTTTCTGCTTTGTTCTGCTAAGTTAAGCTTGTTCTTCCATTTCAGCTACAGTTCAGCATGATTTAGCTAATTTCAGCGGTTTTTCAGCAAGTTCTTCTGCAACAAGCATTCACACTGCATTTTTGCAGGAAATGCAATTTCTCTAGTTATCATTGTGGTGTGGTGAAGGCTGCACAGAAGACTGTTGGAGTCAGTCTCTCAACCATCACAGACATCTACACCTCCAGATGGAGAAAGAGGGCCACCTGCATCACGAAGGACCCCACTCACCCAGCACACACACTTTTTTGCCCCGCTCCCCTCAGGAAGGAGGTTGAGGAGCATTAAGTGTAGAACCACTAGACTGAGGAACAGCTTCTACCTTGAGGCTGTTAGACTCATGAATCTAACCAGAATCATCACTGTGAAAAAAATCACATCATGTTGCTGCTGATCTGTTTCATGTTGCTGCTGATCTGTTTCATGTTGCTGTGTTCATTCATGCTCATCTGCTCACACAGACTCATGTTCGTGCTGCTGTTTGGTGTATTGTTTTTATGCCATTAGTGCTTAGTTTATATTTAGTTGATGTTTTTCTTAGTTCATATCTTAGATTTTATCATTGTTTTTCTTTTACATTTTATTGTGGGATGTAACTGGGACCCTGCGTACATAATCTCATTCCACCACATGTACCACATGCGTATGACAAATCAAACTCTCTGACTCTGATTATGTTAACATTAGGTACCAATAATTGTATTCTAACAAAAAATGCTGACAAGATCTACAGTAGGGCTGCAACAACTAATCCATAAAATTGATAAAAATCGATTGGGATTAACCCGTCTAAATAAAGTTTGAATTAAAAGTGTTGTCAACGAATTTAAATATCGATTTGTTGTGTTGCGCAATTAAGCGTCTCTCAGCAAGTTGCGGAGCCATTTTGTTCACCTGCCGAGCGTTGTCAATGTTGGCCGACTGAATAAAGTTTAAAAACAAACAAACTGCAGAGTGAGTTGAACGGAGAAATGACCGACGCCGAGAAAATGGTTCGACCCAAATCCTTCAAAGTGTGGGAGCACTTGACCCTTCACAAAGATAAAAACTGTACAACATGCAGATGTGCAAAAGTGACTACACGAGAAAACCACGGTGATGAAACGTAAACATGTCGGAGTCACGAGGAGGAGGAAGGAGCTGAACAGCAGGTGAGTCTACAATATCCCACATTTGTTCTGTTTCCAAGTGAGAAAACGTAACGTCAGTCTCTGTAGCTGAAGCTGCTGCTTGTTGGCTGATTCATGACAGTGATAGTGTGTTACTTTTTATTTAATTGGTACAAGCAGTGTTTAAATGTGATTTATAAATAAATTAACACAAAGATAATAATTTAATGATTAAGCTTCACGTTTTAATTTGCTGTCAAAATCGGAGTTGAAGACACTGCAGGTATGGCAGGATGAATTGCATTTAAACAGGAATTAAAATAATTTATTCAATCTATTCAAATGTGTGCAATTAAGTATTTTATATATGTGTGTGTGTGTGTGTGTGTGTGTTTAATTGCTCTTTGAGCTACTTTCACCTGAACCTAACACTGTAAGTGAAACAAGGCATTTCTTGAGTTGCTGTAAATTATGTTATAAATAAACTCTCTCATTCCAGGCAACGACAACAACAATGACATCCTTCATGATGGACAGACATCATGGACACCACAGCAGCATTTCAAGAGGCTTCTTCAGATCCGTTGTAGGACAGACCGCTACAAGAGCTCCTTCCTGCCCACAGCCATCAGCATCTAGAACAACTCTTTAATGAAACCAGGATGATGAGTTACAACATTTAATTTCCCTCTGGGATCAATAAAGTATTTTTGAATTGAATTGAAGCAGCTGTCTTCATTGAAAGCATCCTTACATGATCGTCACCGACATGAGGCCTCTGTCGATGTTTGAAG
>NC_056512.1:18605144-18607152 GCF_014905685.2 Nematolebias whitei
AAATGAGTGACAGAACAAACTGAACCTTTTCACAATATTCCAATTTTTTTGAGCTGCACATGTATTGTAATGCGTAGCCCATTTTCTCTAGAAAAAAAAATTAAGTCACTTTAAGTTAAGCACATCGTGTAGTATTTTTAAAAGTAATATTTTTGTCCGACTGTGTGTCATTAAAAAGCCAGAAATCTGGATCAAACCAGAACAATCCCATGTCTGGACATTTTAATTAAACTGCAGAGTCTCACTGTGTCGAAGCCTCAGCTGTGACAAACACTGCAGGAGCATGAAGACACGAATGACACTTTCTCATTTACAGTCAGTAATCGTGCCATTTTTTTTAGCCAGACACTTCCCCACACATGAGATCACAGCTTTGTGACAGAGATTAGAACGGGTTTTAATCCCAGAAGCAGCAGAAAACATTTTGTCTCCTTCCAGAGCTCAGGGAGTTTCCAGTGATAAATATCCATTACTTCTTCACCCGCTTTCTCCTTTCTGAGTCAGGGGGAGCCGGTGCCCACGGCCAGCAGCCACTGTGTGAGAGGTGGGAGACACTCGGGGATTAAAGCAGAAAAAAATCTTTTGATATTTTACCCACCCAGTATACACAGTATACTGTGTACATGACCTTACTTACTGACCGTCTCAGTAACTATTAAATAGAAAATGTCATCTAGTGGTTTTTCCATTAATAAATTGAGCATGTGATCAAACCATCTGTTCGGCTGTGGCTCGTTAGTTTTTAGCCAAAGCCTCGTTGTTTCTGTGGTTTCACATCGTCAGCTCACGTTGTTTAAAATTAATATCCTGATGCATGCGCAATAATCCAGGTAGAAAAATCCAAGTTAAGTCAGGTCCTCTGGATGGATTAAAATAAATAAATAAATAAATAAAAATGTTGAAATGTTTTGTCTTTTATCCAAAAGACTTCTTCAGTCTGAGGAGCTGCATTAAACTCAGTCTTATGAATAATAACTTCTCTGAGTTTGTTAGCGACATCCAAAACTAGCTGTTCACATGATAAAGGAGGACCATCAGCCTCAACGACCCCTCCCTTTCTCTTTAAAATATGTTTTAACCATCCAAAATGGCGTTTTTGGATCATTTAAAGCAGCTAAGCTGAGAAGCTAAGCTACGAGCTAAGCTAACAGGCCAACCTTGGGGAAAAATACCTCCGTCTTGTCCAAGCTCCAAAATTCACAGTTGAAACCCGTGCCTTCGTCTAAAAAGTTGCTTTTCTCTGCAAAAAGAAGCTGAGAACTTCAGTGATTCTTTTAATTAAAATATTTGTGTGACATATACTATGCTAAAGATCCTGATGCATGCTCAATGCTATGCTATGCTATAGCTAGCTTTGCTAAAGAGCCCAAACCACACCGAGCGTCCGCTATTTTGAGAACCGAAAAACATAACGAGACAGCCCACTTCACGTCAAGGGGTCTCTCTCCCATTTTTCTTAAGAGACACGCTGCTCGCTCCCTCACTATCCATCATTTGGTTCAAAACGTTTTCTACTGCTATTCAGTGTTCAAAAAAGGTACTACACACAAAAATTAACCAACATTTCTTCTTAAATTTGACAATTACTAATTATTGTCAAATGTCAAACAATATTATCGTTTATCGCAATAATTTCTGAGACAATTAATTGCCCAGCAAAATTTGTTATCGTGACAGGCCTGTCCACTATGACAAAGACTGAGTTTAGTGCAGCTCCTCAGACTGACCAAGTTTTTCGGATAAAAGATGAAATGTTTCAATAATTTTTTTAAATCTGTCCAGAAGATCTGACTTAAGTTTGTTAAATACTCCACATTAAGTTTTTTCGGTCCTGCTGGTTATCGTTGAATTTGATCACTGAGTAAACACACACTGCCAGACCAAAAAAATAAAAATAAAAAAATAAAAGTTGCTACCTGGATTTAACTAAGCAAATAGGTACGAGCCTCCTTTTGGATAATTACTGCAAGGATGATTATCTTTCAGCTGGTAAGAAGTTATTTAACCC
>NC_056512.1:18607252-18607545 GCF_014905685.2 Nematolebias whitei
ATTGTTCCAGATTCTCTGAATCTTTTGATGATGTTATGCACGGTTGATGATGATAACTTAAAAGTCTTTGCTATTTTACGCTGGGTAACACCATTCTGGTATTGCTGCACTATCTTTCTGCGCAACAATGGTGGAATTGGTGATCCTCTTACCATCTTGGCTTCTGAGAGACACTGACACTCTGAGAAGCTCTTTTTATACCCAATCATGTTGTCAATTGACCTAATTAGTGTTAATTGGTCTTCCAGCTGTTCGTTATATGCTCAATTTCCTTTTTCCAGCCACTTATTGCT
>NC_056512.1:18607645-18611319 GCF_014905685.2 Nematolebias whitei
TACATTTACTCAGATTAAACTTTTGATCTGTCATCTATGTTATATTACGAATAAAATATTGACATTTGCCATCTCCACATCATTGCATTCAGTTTTTATTCACAATTTGTTTAGTGTCCCAACTTTTTTGGAATCCGGTTTGTAGATTATAAGGCGAATGTAGAAAACTAAAAACAGGAATATGTCTGCATTAGTCCTTGCCAGGAGTCTCAACAGATTTTTAAAGCCACTTAGAGAGGTCAAGGTCGAGAGCTTCAGGTCTTTTTGTAAGATATTCCAGGAAACAGGAGCGGAGTAGAAGAAGGCCCTTCAATAGTGCACTCTCTGCTTCTCTCATGCATCCTAACTCACCCAACCTGGTCGACAACTGCTGGCACTAACGTAGCGCTAAGCTAGCATTGCACAATACAGACGCGCTAGCTAAGAAGCTACAGACGTTGCGCTTTGATTCTTTCACATATCCTAACCCCCACACCCTGGTCAGCACCTGCTGGCACTAACGTATTGCTAAGATAGCACCAAATACACAGGTGTCCTCCCCCGCCCCATCAACAAAACGCCCTCAGAGATTAGCGCCCTGCCAAGGCAAGTGATTTAGAGGGAACACTGCATGCGATGTGGTGAGTTGTAGTAGGTAACCAGGAACACCCGGAGTGGACTTTTACTGGTTTGTGTATTCTCCTATTAATCAAGTGGAATGGATTTGTTCACATAGCAATAGAAACAGCACTAGTGAACTAATATTTCATGGTAAATGTGGGGGGAGTCCAAATGAACATTTTTTTAAATGTGAGGACACAATTGATGCAACATCAATGGATTTGCCACATAATGGATTTTCAGGTCTCTCTTGTAAATGAGTCCTGGAGGCTCAATGGGATTTACCTGTCTAAATAAAGGTCGAATGAAAATGGATGGCAGAGTCTATAGCAACTTATGATACCAGTGTTGGTGTCGGACCGTATTGATACTTGAGTTTGCTTTTACCTTCATTATGTCGCTCCCGTTCCAAAAATACAACACTGCGCCAGAGTAGCTGGCTGAAGACTAGATTAAATATAAACACTGGACCAAACAAGCCTGTCGGATAATAATTCATTCAGCTGTGATTGTCAAACTTCATGATAGCCAAACATGTGAACAAAATATCAGAATTAAGCATTAAGACCTTCAGCTTGAACGTAGATGAGATCTGACCCTTCTGCATGCAGCCCTTAATAAACGTAACTTGTAGACTGTTCTAAATGACACATTTAACTTGATAGCAATAAATCATCTTCCATATATGGAAATATAAATTTAAAAAACTCATAACTATCATGAACCTTTTGTCCTAGTGGTAGTCCCGGGCAAGACGCTGCTCTGCTTCATTTCATATTGCAGGAATTGCAAAATCTCATTTCAGCCAGTTTTCTAGATATTGAGGTCAAATTCATAGTGGTAGTAGCTGAGATCGATCCCTAGCTCACACTCTATCACTACTCTTTGTGTGAGCTCTTTTCTTAAAACTTAAACATTAACTGTTGGAGCCAACCCTGTCTGTTAGCAAAATATCTCATAGGTTTTAATAAAGCTTTTAGAAAGTTATCACTAGATGTCCATTAACAGCTGATTACACCCAATTGAAGATGGTCGCTGCACCCCCTCATCAATCTTAGCTATTTAAATGGGCCATAACTTCATCACATTTTGTAGTTTCTGAGCTGAAAATTGATGTGTTGGTAGCTGAGACTCATTCGCAACCCACACTTTGAGCGTGACATCCTGTAATGTTGCGTGACAATGCAACTCATTTCTTAATATAAGAGGACCTAAGACGTCTGGTGTTACAGGTGGCGGGCGATATGCATTCCTTCATGAAAGGCACCTTAGACTGTCAATGAGACTGTTAGGTTAGTCACTCCAAATTTTGTCACTGCCTCAAGTGCAGTGCAGACATACGCTGCCTGGCCCCCCAAAAAAGTCGCCACAAAACAAAAGGTCACATTAATATTTCGTTGGACCGCCTTTAACTTTGATCACAGCATCATTCACTGTGACATTAATAAACTTCTTCAATGTCACAAGATCTATTTCCATCCAGTGTTGCATTCATTTTTCACCAAGATCTTGCATTGATCACTAGACACTAGGCATGATGGGTACATCACTTCACCTCCCTCTCTTCTTACCCTGATGCACCCATCACTCTGGAACAGGGTAAATCTGGACTCATCAGATCACATGACCTTCTTCCATTGCTCCACAGTCCAATCTTTGTTCCCTAGCAAATTGAAGCCTTTTTTTCCAGTTAGCTTCCCTGATTAGTGGTTTTCTTAAGGCTACACAGCTGTCCAGTCCCGATTCTTGAGTTCCTTCACATTGTGCGTGTGGAAATGCTCTTACTTTCATTATTAAACATAGTCCTGAGAGCTACTGTTGTTTTTCTTTGATTTGATTTCACCAAATGTTTAAGTGATCGCCGATCACGATCATTCAGGATTTTTTTCTGGCCACATTTCTTCCTTGAAGACGATGGGTCCCCACTATCCTTCCAGTTTTTAATAATGCGTTGGACAGTTCTTAACCCAGTTTTAGTACAAACCGGATTCCAAAAAAGTTGGGACACTAAACAAATTGTGAATAAAAACTGAATGCAATGATGTGGAGATGGCAAATGTCAATATTTTATTCATAATATAACATAGATGACAGATCAAAAGTTTAATCTGAGTAAATGTAACATTTTAAAGGAAAAATATGTTGATTCAAAATTTCACAGTGTCAACAAATCCCAAAAAAGTTGGAACAAGTAGCAATAAGTGGCTGGAAAAAGGAAATTGAGCATATAATGAAGAGCTGGAAGACCAATTAACACTAATTAGGTCAATTGACAACATGATTGGGTATAAAAAGAGCTTCTCAGAGTGTCAGAGTCTCTTAGAAGCCAAGATGGTAAGAGGATCACCAATTCCACCATTGTTGCAAAGAAAGATAGTGCAGCAATACCAGAATGGTGTTACCCAGCGTAAAATAGCAAAGACTTTTAAGTTATCATCATCAACCGTGCATAACATCATCAAAAGATTCAGAGAATCTGGAACAATTGCTGTGCGTAAGGGTCAATGCCGTAAAACTCTACTGGATGCTCGTGATCTCCGGGCCCTTAAACGTCACTGCACCTCAAACAGGAATGCCACTGTCAAGGAAATAACTGAATGGGCTCAGGAATACTTCCAGAAAGCATTGTCGGTGAACACAATCCACCGTGCCATCCGCCGTTGCCAGCTGAAACTCTACAGTGCAAAGAGGAAGCCATTTCTAAGCAAGCTCCACAAGCTCAGACGTTTGCACTGGGCCAGGGGTCATTTAAAATGGAGTGTGGCAAAATGGAAGACTGTTCTGTGGTCAGATGAGTCACGATTTGAAGTTCTTTATGGAACACTGGGACGCCATGTCATCCGGACCAGAGAGGACAAGGATAGCCCAAGTTGTTATCAACGCTCCGTTCAGAAGCCTGCATCACTGATGGTATGGGGTTGCATGAGTGCTTGTGGCATGGGCAGCTTGCATGTCTGGAAAGGCACCATTAATGCAGAGAACTATGCTCAGGTTCTAGAACAACATATGCTCCCATCTAGACGTCATCTCTTTCAGGGAACACCCTGCATTTTTCAACACGATAATGCCAGACC
>NC_056512.1:18611419-18617106 GCF_014905685.2 Nematolebias whitei
CATTGCATTCAGTTTTTATTCACCATTTGTTTAGTGTCCCAACTTTTTTTGGAATCCGGTTTGTAGCTGTTTTTGTTACTTTTTTTGCCATCTTATTTGTATTATAAAAAAAAAACCCAAAAAACTGTATGCCTTTTTATATTTGTCTATTGTTGTCGCTGTTGTCCGTTGTTGTCATCGTTCTTTGTTGAAATCAGGTCTCTTTTGTAAATGAGTCCTCGAGGCTCAATGGGATTTACCTGTCTAAATAAAGGTTGAATTAATGAAATTCACACAAGGGGAGCTGTTGGTCAGGCTACTTATTGTTGCGCTCTAAAATAGTTATTGAATCAAGTGTTTACTTATGCAGGTAAACGTAGATGTTTAACAACACGTTAAAATACACCAGAATGCAGGAAATTGCGTCTACTTTAGTCAAAATTTTTAGTGGGGAGGACCCCAGACCCCCCCACCACCAGTGTGTCCCCCACCACAATATAATTGCTTCTAATGCAAATGGGCAAATCTAAGAAATAAGACAAAGCAACTGGACTTCTGTTCTGTAGCTGAAGATTTGTTGAGTTCCAAGAAAATACACAAGCTTGGTATAAATATTAATAATATTTGGAAGGATCCGCTTACCCCCACGTCACTGAGGTAAAAGTCGGACATAAGTTCAGACAGAGGCTTTGAAAAACATCGGATATGTATCTGATTTTGTACCACATGAAAAAGACCAGGGTCAGATTTGTCATGTTCAGACTGACGTGACAAATCCAACATGCATATGATTGTAGCCTTAGAATCCCCATCAGTTCCTCACCCTTGCTGTCTGCATCCTTTTGGGGGGAGAGGCTGCTATTCTTCTTGGGACTGGAGCTCCGAGCATCTAGAGGGGCAAACCGCAGGCCCTCCTCCTCCTCCTCCTCCTCATCATCATCATCACCTGAACGCAACAGAAATAAGTGCTGAAACTCCATAAAACGGTTAAACGGATGACTCTTAAAAATAAAGCACCCTATAAATGGCTCCAAACTAAGATGAAGGTTGCACATTTATAACCTCTTTAAATAAGAAATGTGCGATAAAAACAATTACAGATCACGACCCTGCCAGATGTCACGCACAGCTGTAATGAAACAAACATGGCAGGCTCCGCAGGCAGACATTTCCTGGGACAAAAGTGCCATTTTCTGCGACAAACCGGTAAATCAAAGGAGACAATGCTTTCTGTGCGGTGGGCGGCTCAGCCCCCCTCCTCACCTCCTCCTGAGGAGCTGTGACACCTCCACAGCAGCCTCATCACACCCACACCAACAAGGAGCATCTCGTCTCTAATGACCACCGCCGACAACTTGGACTTTCTATCTGCGGGCGACACGCATGTCGGGACGAGCTGACATCAGACGAACGCGGTTACCCGTCACGTTCATCCCGCAAGTTACCGCGTGCTTTAAACACGTTTCTGGGTTTGTTTTAAAAAATAAATAAAGTAAAACATGCTAGCGCATGAAAGCACAGCGTGTCCTCCATCAAAAATCAAAGTAAAATGGCGAAGATTGAGTAAGAGCGATTTGAACACGTCCCGCGGCGCTAAACACGCACGAGACGACAGAATGAACGGCTCGCCGGCATCCAGGACACAAACGAACACAACTGCACAAGTGAGACACTTATCCCGATTTACCTCCTAAACCGGGCCAACTGCCCCCCTCTGAGACAACAATGAGAGCTGGTGACGTGCGTGACATGAGCTACCTGCGTGGCCCGGCGCGCCGCGGGCTCTCTTTTTCATGGTCTCCCGCGATAAAGACTTGTTTTAACCGCTGTTGTCTGGCTGCACACTGACAGGCGGTGCGCGCGCGGCAGAGAAGATGCGGCGCGAGACGTGCCGCCGCCGTCGACTGATCCGAGGGCACGCGGCGAGTGCGCGCGCGGCGGTACTCACCGGTCCGCAGTGACTCCCGGCGGCCGGAGCCAGACAGCCGCTTCGCTATTGTTTGGGTCTGCGGGGAGGTGGAAGCAGCCATTTTGGCCCCGAACGCAACCGCGGCGCTAAGGCGTGACCAATCGAGCGAGAGGCGGTGGGGATGAGTGCAGGCGGTGCCACATCAAGCGCCAGCCGAGGGGCGCGTGCACGCGCACACACACCTTCCTTCTTGGGATAACTTTTGTCCCCGATTCACACTCGGTGGTTTGCTAAAGTATTCTTTGGCACTTTTTTTTTTTTTTTTTTTTTACATTAATGGTTTTTATTTTTTTACACATCTTTAAAGATGCACACACACGGAACAAGACAAAATAAATAAACTTTAATTAATTGCCACGGCTCTTTCTGGTTGCATGTGCTGCTTGTGTCCTATAATCTATAAATCCTACCAGAGAGTTCCTGATTCATGCCCATTAATCCAGGTAGAACAATCCAACAAAGTTAAGTCAGGTCCTCTGGATGGTTTCGTCTTGTTGAAACGTTTCATCTTTCATCCAAAAGACTTCATCAGTCTGAGGATCTGCAACAAACTCACCTTCACATATGGGTCAACCAGTTTTTTATTTTTCATTCAGCCTTTATTTATACAGGTTAGTCTCAATGAGTCATGAGGACTCAATTATAACTGTGATGGTTTGATGGTGCTCAGATGGTTTCTGGAGTCCGCCCTCTCCCCATCATGGCCAGTCAGTCCCTTGGATGGATGAAGTCTTTTGGATGAAGGACGAAACGTTTCAACAAAAAGAAACCGCCCAGACGACCTGACTTAACTTTGTTGGACCTACCAGATTCTTAATTTGCTTGCCAAGGTCCGGGCTCTTGAGATTTTTCAAGATAATTAATTAATGTTTAATTAAACCACCTGAGTGCTGCAGCAGTTTAAAGTTGCACTCCTGCTGAAAGGAGAACCTCCATCCCTATCGTAAATATCTAGAGTCTTTATATTCTGCTCAAGCCATTTCCTTTATTTCCCAGTCGCAGCTGATGAAGAACATCCCCACGGCATGATGCTGCCACCACCGTGCTTCACTGCGGGGTGGCGTTCTCAGCATGACGACAGGTTAGGTTTGTTCCAGGTGTGGTTTATTTTATGTTCAACTGACAACAACGTTTTGAGGAGTCTCTAGGAGTTTTGTCTAAATTCATAATTCTTCCAAGAAGCCTCGCTCTGTTCATCGTTAGATCCTCCCATCTGAAGAGCTGCCCGGCTCCATCAGGGTTGGGTTTTTTTAGCTTGCACACCTGTCTCTTAGGTCAGGCTTCCGTTTCTTTATTAAGAACAAACCCAAACACACAATGTATGCCACAAGTCTGAGCACGCTCTGCTCTGCTGGTATTACAGTCGCAGGCTCAAAGTCCAAACACTTTCACACACCAAAACAAGCATGGCTAAAATAACCACACTGTGCTGACGGTTTTACTGGAGGGAAAAGACTATTTTGTGCAAACGTCTACTTCTGCTCAGAGTCATGGTGGGAGAGCAGGAGTCTGTACCAGCAATCAGTGAGTGGGAGACCAATCCACAGCAGAGACAACACACACACACACACACACACAGAGCCAGGGTCAATTCAGAATCACCACTTAACCAGACAGGCAGCCACAAAAACTCAAACCTGTCACTTCCTTCCGTTCTTCTTTAGAAACAAATCATGTTTCTCCCTTAGAGCAAGGAAGCTTTTGATCACGGCTACTTTTTTGCCAGTATACTTGACTATGGCGATGTTGTTTATATGTGTGCTTCAAAAAGTTGTATACAGTCAGTGAATCCAGTGTACCACTGTGCATTAACATTCATTACTGGTTGTAGCTACCTCACTCATCACTGTGATCTCTATCTTAAAACCAGTATGTCCTCCCTGTTTAACAGGCGACGTGTGCATTGGATGACTGGTTTATAAGTCTCTTACTGGCCTGCTTCCACATTATTTATGTACTTTTATACGAAGAATGGACAGTAGTTCTGCCTTACGCTCTAAGGACTGTTTGCATCTTCGTGTTCCTCGTGTGCGAACAGAAAGCTTTGAGCTTGTCTGCCCCCTCAGCTTGGAACGCCTTGCAACATGAATTAAAACTGACAGAACTTCCTACTTTGAGTGCTTTTTGCAAACTTTTAAAAAACCGACAAAAGGATATCTTGTCAACAGTGCCTGTGTTTTAGATCTTAAATTGTTATTGTTTTAAATAATTATTAACATTTACTGTTATACTGTATGTTTTATATTTTTATATATTTCTGAAGTCTTCATAATCTTGCTCCTTGTTTTGTTTTTTATGGCGTGTGCTGCTGCCGCCTGTTCTTGGCCAGGTCATCCTTGTGAAAGAGGTCTTGATCTCAATGGGTTTTTATCTGGTTAAATAAAGGTGTAATTAAAAAAATAAATCCTCAGTGTTAATGCTTTCAGGAACGTATCCGTGATTAAACTCACCCTCTCCGTCCTTCCTCTGAGAGCGCCGACGACGTGCTGCAGGCAGGACACCAGAACCTGAAGGGCTGAGGCTCCTGTCGCTCGCCTCCCCTTCAAGCTTCACCTGGATTATCCCTCCCTCTTCAGAGTCATTCTCATCCTCGTCCAGAACTCCCTCCTCCTCCTCCTCTTCCGAGGAGCTTTCATAGCTGCGCGGGGGTGCCGTGGGGATCGCCAGGTCTGGCCTGCTGGAGAACAGCTCCCTCAGAATGTGGATCGGCGAGATGGTCACGTCCCAGTTGGTGATGCCGAAGTCTCGGAGGTGGGCGCGGGCGTGGCTGGACAGGCCGGCCCGGGTATCGAAGCCAGCGCTGCAGAACTCACAGTGCATCACACTGAAGGTGTCCGGGTCGAAGTTGGCAACTAGAGACAGAAGAAGCAATGGAAGTGGACTTTTCAGACCCCCCCTAAACTGTGACCCCTTAATGTTAGTCGCTCTGAAGTCCCGTCAACGCTGGACTGTTTATGTAGCTGCCACTGCTAACAGAGACCCTTTTATCTGAAGAGTGATTATGCATCAATAATCAATGTATACAGGAGCGGGTCATAAAATTAGATCGTCAGGAAAAAGTAGATTTATTTAAGTAATTCCATTAAAAAAATTAAACTTGTATATTGTATTCATTCATTACACACAGACTGAGACATTTCAAATGTTTATTTATTTTAATGTTGATGATTATAACTGATAACTAATGAAAACTCAAAATATCTCAGAAAATTAGAATAATACTTAAGACCAATAATAAAAAAAAGGATTTTTAGAAATGTTGGCCAACTGAAAAGTATGAACATGTACAGCACTCAGTACTTAGTTGTTGCTCCTTTTGTCTGGATTACTGCAGCAATGTGGCGTGGCATGGAGTGGATCAGTCTGTGTCACTGCTCAGGTGTTATGAGCCCAGGTTCCTCTGATAGTGACCTTCAGCTCTTCTGAATTGTTGGGTCTGGTGTATCACATCTTCCTCTTCACAATACCTCATAGATTTTCTATGGGGTTAAGGTCAGGTGAGTTTGCTGGCCAATTAAGAACAGGTATACCATGGTCCTTAAACCAGGTACTGGTAGCTTTGGCACTGTGTGCAGGTGCCAAGTCCTGTTGGAAAATGAAATCTGCATCTCCATAAAGTTGGTCAGCAGCAGAAAGCAGGAAATGCTCTAAAACTTCCTGGTAGATGGCTGCGTTGACCTTGGACCTCAGAAAACACAGTGGACCAACACCAGCAGATGACATGGCCCCCAAACCATCA
>NC_056512.1:18617206-18618270 GCF_014905685.2 Nematolebias whitei
GGTACTGAAATGGCCAGCCTGCAGTCCAGATCTTTCACCTATAGAGAACATTTGGCGCATCATAAAGAGGAAGGTGCGACAAAGAAGGCCCAAGACGATTGAACAGTTAGAGGCCTGTATTAGACATGAATGGGAGAGCATTCCTATTTCTAAACTTGAGAAACTGGTCTCCTCTGTCCCCAGACGTCTGTTGAGTGTTGTAAGAAGAAGGAGGGATGCCACACAGTGGTAAAAATGGACTTGTCCCAACTTTTTTGGGATTTGTTGATGCCATGAAATTTGGAAACAACAGATTTTTCCCTTAAAATGATACATTCTCTCAGTTTAAACTTTTGATCTGTGATTTGTGTTCTATTCTGAATAAAATATTAGATGTTGGTACCTCCACATCATTGCATTCAGTTTTTATTCACAAGTTGTTTAGTGTCCCAACTTTTTTGGAATCTGGTTTGTAATTTCAGTGTCCTGAGATGACATCTGTTGTGACTTGGCGCTTTATAAATAAACTGAATTGCAGTGAATTAAAACAGTAAGCACAGTGAAATATAATAATTATTTCATAAAGAACTTCGTCACAAATCAAAACTCTGCACTTAATATGACGTAAAACGACTTCTCAGTGGTTGGACATCAGTGCTGCCCAACTGTCCTTAGAGGCGTCCCCTTAGGATCAGGTCCCTCAGGACATGTCTTAATAGGACAGCATGTTAGCACACTGGAGACTGCCCACAGTGGAACAGATTGTTACTGTTCGAATAGTTTTGTTTCTCTTTGCAGCCTTCTGCAGGGGTCTCCACAGAGAGCTAACCTGCTCCAAGACAGGATGTTCTTCAGGACTCGAACCTGCAGCCTCGGGGTTACGAGACCGCCGCACTGACCGCATAGCTACTGCGACCCCGTTATAGTACCGATGATTGTTAAACAAATTCCCACAGGAACGTCCACTTGAATGTTGCTCTTGTTCAACCGTGCGGTCTGTTTGTGTTTGTTTCAGGTAAACAAAGTCATTTACAGATCTGACAAAGATACAACGAGCTCAAAAAAAACTAAATTCATTTCTTGAG
>NC_056512.1:18618370-18631397 GCF_014905685.2 Nematolebias whitei
TGACAAAGATACAACGAGCTCAAAAAAAACTAAATTCATTTCTTGAGCGAACAGATAAAAAGGTATTCAGAAGACTTTCAGCTTAGCCCTTAACTTCTTTATTATCGCCTGCAGCAGAAAGTCAAAAGCCGGAGATTATGTTTTTGCCAGTGTGTGTGTGAGTACACCTGTCTGTTAGCAAAATATCTCATCCACCGCTGGACAAATTTGATTAAAACTTGTAGAAAGTAATCCCTTGATGTAGATCTGTGACTGATTAATTTATCAAGTTAGCCCGATTCAAGACGGCCGCCACAGCCAACTCCACCTTAACAAACAAAAAATGGATTTAAATAATTCAGTTTTGCAAATATCGAGTTAAAGTTTGGTGTGGTAGTAGCTGAGAGTCGTTCAGAACAAATAGTTTAAGTGCTACTCATTGTGTGAGATCTTTGCCTTAATCCATATTAACTGCTAGCACCAACCCTGTTTGTCTGTTAGCAAAATATCTCATGAACCACTGAATGTATCTTAAGGAAACTTTCAAAGAGTAATCAATGGATGGACATCTTCGACTGATCAGCATTTGGAGTCAGCCTAATTTATTCAAGATGGCTGCCACAGCTGGCTGATTTTAGCAGGCACAAAACTTGCTGTAACTTTGCCAGTTTAACGAATATTGAGGTAAATTTCAACGTGGTAGCAGCTGAGAGTCATCCCCAACACATACTCTGAGCATGACCGTTGTAGGTAAAGCAACATTAACAGACTAAAGGCCTCCAAAAACCACAAACTGCTCACCTTTCTTCTTCTTCTTCTGATAGGAGTACTTCTTCTCAATCGCGTTGACCTCCTCGGGGGATATGAAGTGACGCACGTTGTAGCTCACCCCCACCCGGTTCAGGTGTCCTCGCACGTGATTGGCCAGCCCGATTCCGTTATGAAATCGATCAGGGCAGTATGGGCACTTCCTCTCTACACTCCTGAGCGCTTCGTCATCCATCTCGACTTCATCCAGCATGCCCTCCGACAGGAAGCGCAGCGCACGCTCGTCATCGTCGTCGCTGTCAGTTTGGGGAGAGGCGGCAGAAATCCTGTTGCTCCTCCTCCTCAAGAAGAAAACCTTCCTTTCTTTCTCGGTTTCCTCTTTGTGCTTTGAGCCCTGCTTGGCAGGTGATGATGACGCAGCAGAAGAGTTCTCTATCAAAAAGATTACATTCACTTTTAGAGTCAACCTGATTCAAGATGGCTGCCACGTCTGTCCAACATTAGCAAACTTAAAATTGACTATAACTCAATCAACTTTGCTGATAAAGAGTTGAAACTTGGAATGGTAGTAGCAAAGAGTCATCCCTAACAACTACTGGAAGTCTCTAAAATGTCCTGCTAGATGCTGCGTAGACTGTGGACTTCAGAGAACACAGTGGACCAGCACCAGCAGAGGACATTGTACCACTGAGAGACAGTCCAGTTCTTTGTCTCCTCAGCAGGTAAGATGCTTATGATGTCTCTGGTTCAGGAGTGGCCGCACTTGAAGAATGAGACATTTGTAGCTCATGTCCAGGAGTTAATCAGCTGATCAGGGTGTGACACCAGGAGTTTACAAGACTGAACCTCTGCAACTTCCTGAGACACTGAATTCAGATTTTTTTTTATTATCTGTAAGCTGTAATCATCAAAATCTAAAGAAATAAAAGCTTGAAATATTTCACTCTGAGTGTAATAAATCTATAGGAGTTTCACTTTCTGAAACGAATGACAAAAAATATTGAACTTTTTTCACGATATTCTAATTTTTCGAGATGCAGCTGTACAGCAGACTCACCACGAGGCTAAAATCCAGCTGATTCATTAACATCTCTCACTTTACAAAGAGTGGAACAGCATTTATTGTCAATACTTTATTGTCAATACTTGTGATTCAAAGTAAGATGTAGCCTTGAACTTTATTTGATTTACCGGTATTTATTTATTTTCCTTTTGGGTGCGCACTTCTTCAAGGATAAACTCAACAGACTGACCTGTCCAGACTCCCCGTGCACAGTGTTTATATCATTTTTCATAACTTTTTGAGCCAATTAAAATGAACTATATATTTTTTTGTATTGAAGATTTTTTTGGGGAAGTTATGAATTTTTCTTCACATATGCTGCATAATGCAACGGGACACATGTCTGTAAAATATGAACAAAGGGTCACGGAGCTAAAATTTTATACACCATGGTGACGTTTCCACATGTACAGTTTTGTCCAGCTTGGACCTTTAGGCGTATTTCAGCAAGCTAACTCGCTAAAAGATTTGGTAAATGTTTTACGCCGTTTGCCTTTCCCGATTCATCTGAAGATCACAGCGATACCACAGTCCATGTGGGTGGAGAAGTGAGCTGCCATCTAGGGCACCTGTAGTTTTGGTTGTAGTTTCAATGCCAGGCAGGGTTGCCAGATAAGAAATGACACACTCGTATACTGTCGCTTTAAAATGATTGCATTTTGACCCAAACTGTCTTATGTGCTGAGTGAGGTTAACTTTTCTGGGGGAGGAGCTTGTAAGATGAGTTGTGTTTTTGTAACGAAACATATTTATGTTTATCTGGCAACCCTGACTAGACTCAGGCTCAGCCGCATGCAGTGTCAGCATGATCACTGTCACAGTCAAACTGGTGAATACAAGACTGTTCCATTGGACCTAGGATGTTGTTAGCTTGCGCCTACATGGTGAAATGGGAGAGTAGCACAAAAACACTCTGCTTTCTGACATTTATTGTAAAAAGAGGTGTTGTGTAAACAGGGCCTCAATCTCCTTGTTTATATCTGTGATTTAAACATTTAAATAAATATTATTAAGCAATAACTGGGGTTATTTAGGCAGCAAAAGTAACAGTATTTTCATTTTTATTTTAAAATAAAAAGAAGTTCAACACAGTACCTAAGATGACGGTGATCCACTTTAGTCTTAGCCTCACTCGTGTTAGCTGTTAGATTGTCAATTTTCTCAAAATGAGGTTGTTCAAAGAGTACATCTACAGCAGGTAAGATATTGATTGTTCATAATGTTTCCACTGAACTCCACTTCAAAAGATCTGAATTATCCCTGTAAAGAGTTAATTTAGTCTGGTGGGCAACGTTAAGCCCAGCTCCAAGTCATTTCACCTTGTTGTTGTGTTCTACCACCTCCCAGAGAAAATGACTAACTCCAGTGGTTAAATGCTACTTTGTGTTTGCTTCTGATGACAACTGTGCTGCACCGGGGGAGCTGGGAACGTAGTGTTCAGTTGGAGCTTTAGGAAATCAGGAGCCTGCTGGGACCCAAAAACAACGTTCTAAGAGAGAACAAATAAAAATAAAAATAATGCCTGTAGAGTCACTTAACAAGCTTACATGACAACTTTCAGAAGAATGTTTCTTGGATCCACCTCTACAACATAAAAAGGTTGGAGTCAGCCTGGTTCAAGATGGCCGTCAGAGCTAATCGACCTCAGCAAACATCAAAATGGGTATAACTCTAAAAATGTTATCAATACTGAGTTAAAATTTGGTGTGGTAGTGGCTGAGGGTCATTCACAAATCATATGCTGATACACTAAATGAGTGCATGAGATCCGTTTATAAAACTGCCAGTAACTACTGGTGTCAACCCTGTCTGTCAGCAAAATATCTTACAAACCACTAGATGGACATGAATTAAAAAAAACTTTGGATGCAGGTCTAGAACAGATTAGCTTATGGGGCTGATATACTTCCAAGATGGCCACCACCGCCAACTGACAGTAGCCAACATAAAAATGTCTACAACTCACTCGACTTTACAAACGTTGAGGTAAGATTTGTTGTGGTAGGAGCCAGTGGTGGGCGCAGTTCCACTGATCTGCTAGCAGCTAACAGCAGAACTATTTGTTTAGCTGATTTGCGTTTTCGTTAACTTTGGAAACTGTTAGCTGTATTAGCTTCTGCTAAATCACCGGTAGGTTTAGTCAACATCGCCCGATAACAAAATTCACAAACTTGTTCCTGTCTGTTGTGGGGCGTGCCTCAAAGAGGCCGTAAGGCACGCTATTAGCTTACTACGTGCACGCGTGACAAGACGTGATTGGTCGACGCAGCTTCAACTGGATGGAGATGAAGACGTGCAACACAGACAGTGACAGTTGTCTGAGCAGTTAGCGGTTTAGCATTAGCTTCTACTATTTTCTTGTACTTGTTTAGCGGTTTAGTGTTAGCAAAGCTACATTTTTAGTTAGCGGAATATGGGTAAGTAAAGCTAACTTTTTGGTTAGCTGTGCCCACCACTGGTTGCAGCTGAGAGTTATTCACTAAATGTACTCTCAGCCTTAAACACCGCGCAATATCTTTGCTTAAAATCTTAGCATTAATGCTAAATATTCATGATGTAAATGGTAAAAGGTAATAGCAACTTTCTATCTTATCAAGACACTCAAAGATCTTTACACTACAATCTGTGCCTCATGTACCCATTCATCCAGCACTCTACGAGATCGATACAAAGAATAATCAGAGCTTTATCACATTCACACACTGATGGGACACACATCGGAGACAATGAGGGGTTCAGTGTCTTACCCAGGGACACTTCAGCTGCTGGTAGAATCGAACCCCCAACTCTTGCATTGGAGGGCGACTGCTCTAAACACTCAGCCACAGCCGCTGTGTGTCCGTTAGCAAAATACCCCCTGAACCACCATACAAAAACTAACAAAAGTCTCAGAAAATAATCAATAGCTGTAATTTACAACACATTCATTTTTGGAGCCAACCCAATTCAAGATGGCCACCACAGCCAATTATACTTACAAAATACAAACATAGATGTATCTCAGTCAGTTTCACAGACACGGCGTAAGAATTGACGTGGTAGTAGCTGAGAGTCATGCCCAGCACAGACTCTGACTGCTAGCATCACTTTAGCTCAACTGTTTGACTGAACGCACCAAAGCTCTGTCGTCTGCATTCCTTCAAGGAGTGCTCGGTCTTTATTGATAACCTGTGTCTGATGTGATTAAATGACCAGTGTCCTCCCTGGTCTACACAGATGAGAATGACTTCAGCAGGTTAAAGTGATCAGTGTGTGTCAAACCCTAACGTTTGAAGAATTTGTCCTACCGGTGTGGCGCTGAGCTCTGCTGTGCAGCCTGCCTCCCATTTGGGAGTCTGCCTCTTGCTGGGATGGATTAAAGCCTCGGCTGTGATCTTGTTCCTGCTCTTCCTCTTCGGTCCCAGTCAGCCTGTCATCCTCCACCTCCGGATCAAACTGGGACAGCTCAGTGGAAGTCCTCCCTCCTGCACCGGAACTCCCTTCGCAGTTGTAGTCCACTCGAGATGCGTCGTCGTCTGGTGTGGTCGTTTCCTCAGATGCGGTGGTTCCTTGAGCTGCGTCGTGCCGGGTCTTGGGCTCGAGAAGGCAATGAGACTCTTTTGACAGCTGTGCACGAGGATTAGATCTTGAAGGTTTTCTGGTTTCATCGTCCCGCTGTCCACCCACGGACACCGGTTCGAAGTGAACGACTGTAAGGTGTTCCTTCAGTCTGGTTGGGCTTGTGGTCAGGAAGGCACAGTGGCCGCACGCCAGGGAGTTGGACGCCCGGTTTAGGAGTTTCTTTCTGTTATGAGTCTTGGAGTGGTTCGCCAGAGCCTGGGCTGTTTTTGTGCTGAAGTTGCACTCGGTGCAGACGAAGCGGCGGCGGTAGCCTGAGGCGGTTCGTGCGTGAGCAGGACTTCTATCTGAATTCAGAGTCGTCACGTCCAAATCTATGACTGCTGAATCCGTGTCCTGTGCTGCCACTAAAGCCGGGGACGAAGGTGGTGATTGGACCATTTCAGGCTCCGACTCCTCGTCTGGACTTGAGAACAGGCCCGTGTGTTGTGCCACAGCTGCCTTTTCTTTATCGTTCAGTTTTTCAATCTCCTCCAGGATCTTCAGACGGGACTCCTGGTGCTTCCTGTGGTGGTCCATCAGGGCTTGGCGGTTGGGCAGGGTCCAACCACACTCCACGCACTGCAAACGGCTGCCCTTTCCCGAGCGCCTGCCTCCACTCTGACAGTGCTCCATCATGTGCTCCTGCAGGTGAATCTGCTTTTTAAAGTAAATGCTACACTCCACACAGGTGAAGACTTCTGCCCCCGACTCCTCTCTTCCATCGTCTTCCTCGGCATTTTCTCTCGTCGTCTCCGCCGTTCCCTCTCCGAAGCCGACTCCCTCTCCGAAGCCGACTCCCTCTGAATCGCAGACCTCTGGGCTCAGCGGTGCCGTCTCATCGGGTATAGATTTATGAGGTCCCGGCGTTGCCAACTTGACGGTCTCTGGCAACGGGTGCTTCGAGATGCCGAGTCCAGAGAAGGGTCTGAGCAGCACCCTCTTCTTTCTGCACCTCTGGATAAAAGTGCAATGAGCCCAGGGGGCAGGAGGGGGACTCTCAGGGTCCGAGTCTCCAGGGAAGGTGTAAACATCTCGTTCGAGCTCCGTACTTTCTTTCCCCTTGGGCCTCGTCGTCTCTCCCTCGCTACTGTCGACCTCCTCCTCCTCCATTTGGCAACCTTCTTTTGGTTTTACTTTGAGCAGAAGTGGCTCCGATGCGTTCCAGCATCTGCCTTCTGCCGCTGGGAAGAAAACGGACGGAGGTAAAAAGAAAGGTATCAAATGTGAAGGCGGGTTTAGTTTCCTCCGTATGGTACTTACATTCCTTTTGGCCGAGCTCACACGTATTTGGCTCCTCTGTCGTTCTGCTCTCATTATTGTCGCTGTGCTCCTCCTCAGGGTCATCTGCATGGAAGTGCTGCAGTTTCTCACATTCAGGATCATCTTCGCTATCAGGCCTATGGGCGGAAACAGAGTCCTTACTCTTTGTCAACCCTGAAACTGCATCTCTGCATAAAAACAACTGGAAATCACTGATCAGGGTCAAAGTCTTACGTCTCTTTATCAGAGTCAAGCTAGCATTCTTTATCATCTTCCAGATAGGTTTATAGGCTTTACCCAAACTTATAGTACTACATGTAAAAACATGTGTGTCTTTATTTTTAAGCTTGCAACTTCAGGTAGAGTTTGCCCATCATAATGTCATATGTTGTATCACAGCAGATGTTGAAACTACGTTGCTACTTTTTTTAAAGTGTGTATATTTTGGGGATTATTAGGATTTTATTTCTATTAGAAAAAGGTTTACAGTTAAAAAGGATCAATGTTTTTTTTTTTTAAATTGTGGAGATAATGAACACTTTGTTCTGCGCCATACGTTTGGATCGCTCCGTTTCGGCTGCTCTGTAAGACTGCAGCTAAAATGAGCTCCGACTGGTCTCTGATAGAACTTGAAACTCACAAAAATAATAATAAAAATTAATGAAACTCAACAAATGAAAATCAGTCATTGCTTTTCAATTGTAGTTCACCGAACTTATTTAAAAAAAAGCAAACTAATGATTTCTGGAACTCTCTGAGACTTCTGCACCTGTCCACGGGTGATTTATCCACTCCTCATGATCAAACTATTTCCAGCAGGTTTAAAGGGTTCCTTCTCCAGATGTTTCAGCTCCTTCCACGGGTGTCCAACAAAATGTAGATCAGGGCTCAGAAGACCACTTCAGAACAGTCCAACGTTTGGTTCTTGGGTGTTTTAGCTGTGTTTCAGGTCAGGACCCATGACCAGAGTCTGACACGGGGCAGCACATTTAGCTCCAGAATACCTTGATAGTCTTGCGATTTGACCGTACCAAACATGTCTTAGTTTAACCTTTGATTAAATTATATTTAATCTTTTCTAGGAGCACTGTGCTTTTTGTCAAATCCAGTATTATTACTTTTTTTAACTATTTCTGTTGAACCAGAGTCAAAAAGCAAAACACTGATTTTCATTAGCTGACAGTCTTTTCATCACTTTAGTCAGTCAAGTCACTGCAGTGACCTTTTGTTTTATAAAACCAATTTGTCCACGACTGTAAAAGTGTGTTTCGGTGGTGCTTTTCATTTTACACAGAATTTATTTGAGTTGATTTGATTAAAGCTACAGAGCAAACAGAACTAAATACCTAAATATGTCATTTAAATTGTTTTACAGCTAATAAATAAGGCCTGATTAACAACTGAAATAATTCTTTATATTTATTCCATTACAGGCTAACTTTAACTTTACTTAACTTTACACACTGTCATCAAATCATAGTAGAAACCTTCAGAAGTTGGATCTGGGACTGACTCAAATTACTCGTGTTCCAGCTGCAGAGGATGTTTTAATAGGGTTTGGTGGCTGTTAGTAAAACAACCTGATAACGTGTTTCTCTGCACTTTATGCATTCAAATATCGCAGTGACACCCTCACTAATAAAGGATGAATGGACTGATTGAGAATCAAACCCACAGACGTGCTAATAATCAGTTTATTACTAGAACTATCTCCACGTTCTGTGTCTGAGGCAGCTATATTGGATTTTGAGGTCGGGGCTGATGAGAAACTTCTGACTACAAGTCAGAATTTCCATTTTTAATCTGTTCCAGTGGGTTTTTCCAACCAAGACTCGGAAATTCAAACTTAGGCGTCCAAATGGAGTTAGTCATTAAATTTATTTCTATTTCATGCTTCTTCAGACAGTGAGAGTAGCAAAAAATGGAATCAAATACTTGAAATATATTTAGATTATTAAGTTACGGGATTTTTATAAAGTAACACCAATAGATGGAATCTAAAGCTTGTGTTTCACTGAGCTGTGACTGTTGGTGCCAAAATAGGAACAGCGTTTGTGAGAAGTTTCCAAAGTATCTCCAAAACATGCCAAGGTTCTCAATGTCCTCGGGCGAGTCACAGGGCATCGTTCTCGTAACCCAAGAATTTTAAACATATAAGAAAAAATTAGCAAAACAAATTTCAAATTGGTCACAGAGTTGTTACGAGCATCTGGGGCCCGTCTCTAATCCTCAATTTAATTTCCACCAATCAGAAAGTGTGAGAACTGAGAAACAACTTTGGGAGGGTTTGGTCACCTGTGAAACCAACTGAGATGACTTGTGTTGTGACTTAGCGCTACATAAATAAACTGAATTGAATTGACAAAAATAGAGCGAGAAAAAACGGATTAAATTACAACATGACAGAAATAAAATACTTAGTGCCTTAATATGTGACCCGTTGCATCAAACCAAGGGTTCAGTCATAATGTGACTAGCTACAGTGAATTGGTGGAAAAATGTCCAAAAATTAGATTGTGTCAAAAATATGGTGAATAAATCCCTTCTCTATGAGTCCTATGAAGGAAATGTCTGAAGTCTATGTCTAAAGAATGTTTTGAAGCACTTCTCAGAGCAGTACCAACAGCTTACCATGATTTTGAGCAGAAAATACTTAACTTGTTGCTACTTTCTCTGCACGCTAGCAAAGCTAATTTCAGTACAAGCTGTGAAATCATGAAATGGTTTGAGGTTTCGTTTTTCAAAGGATGTCAAGAAATTCTTATTAGAATAAGTTAAAAGCTGGATTCAGACCCATTTTCCAGGGGTTACTCAGACAAGAAAGACTAGCGTAATTTCCGGACTATAAGCTGCTACTTTTTTCACACACGTTGAACACCGCGACTTATACAATGCTGAGGCTAATTTATGGACTTTTGTTTTTTTTGATGGGCTATCAAGCTTCATGACACTAAAACATTTAGCCTTGTCACATCCGGGCGCTCACATGGCTGCCCAATACACGCCTCTCTTGGGGGGTGGGTCCTCGTGACTCAGTGAGACTACCTGAATAAATATATCTAACAAAGTTGCCAGGTCCTTTGGACAGATTCATCTTGTTGCAACGCTTCATCTTTTATCCAAAACACTTTGTCAGTCTGAGGAGTTGCAAAAAACTCAGATTAACCAACCGTGTTACCGGACCTGTTCAGAAAAAATATTTACTGTACTTATTTGTGCATGTTACTGGTACGTATTTAATTAAAAGTTTAAACAATCTTTCCGTGTAAATATCTTGTGTCAGAATATGGACACCCGTGGCTTATAGACAAACGCAGCCTATATATGTATTTTTTTGTGTGTGGGCGTGGCTTATATTCAGGTGTGCTCAATAGTCCAGAAATTACAGTAATCAAGCCTTACCTTTGGAACAGGATGATCCAGGTATAAAAAATAATAAACATTAATGACAGATATAAAGTAATCTCTGACTTGACATGATGGGTCACATAAATAAATCTGCATGCCATTTGCAGTAATGTCGCAATTTAATTGCGGTTACGTGTTCACGCAAATATGAATGAGTACCAATTCAGTTTCCAAAAGAAAATTAGCCTCTTTTTGTACACAGCTTTTCCATTTAGGCTTCATTTTTGGTAAAAGATGGTGCACTTTCTTTCTCCCGTGACTGTTTTTATAAATATGTAAAACATTAAAGAACCTAATAAATCCTCTTTAAACTCCTCCATCAAACACCAGTTTGCGTCTCCTGCGCCTTCTCCTCACCTGAGTCCAGTTGAGGGAGATCCTGGGCTGTGAGCAGCCAGACCGTGAGGGTTAGAAAAGTTCTGTAGCTCCTCCTCTGACACCATCAAAGCACACAAAACACACAACCACAAAAACATCACTTCACAGCTCAACAGGTAAAAATCCACAGTGAAAAGCTGCTGCTCGTGCGCAGATTACAGAAGCAGACTGGAGGAAAAAAAACATTTAAAACAACAGGGGGACAACAAGGATGAGTATGACGAGCTGTTACACGCCAAGTTTAGCTAATTTTACAACTACTTCTAGCTTTTCTGCCTTATTCTGGGTTATATGTTGTTCAACTCTGATGAATAAAACAAAAGATCCTGTAAGTAAAAATAAGGACTTGGTTATCTCATAATCATGACTTAGTAACACCTTCATGGGGCAGTATCTTGGCAGAAATTCCAACAAATTTTAACTTTCTTCTAAAAAAAAAAAAAAAAAATCAACAGTAACTTTTGTAATAACCTGAGCTGTAAAAACACCTACATTTCTGTATAAACTGTATAAAAATGAAATATAAACAAAATCAAAAGAAATGGTAACCACTACATTGTGTCACCCACTCCCTGACAGCGCTCTTAATAAGGCAGGTAGACAGACAGAGTAGAAAGTAAGCCTCAGACAAACAGTCATTGTGTGAAAACTGGAGTTCGTACTGAATAAAGAAGCCTGATCTCTAAGTGTCACGAGTATAGCCCGACCAATATATTGGTAGGGCCAGTAATTTAGGCTGATATAGGCGTTTGGGTACATATCGGTATCTGTAATAACTGTCCCATTATTCGCTGATATAAGCATTTCTAATTTTCACCCCTAAAATGGATGTCTCCGGGTGAGTCCAGCGCCTTGACGGAATTACTGCCACTGAACTGTCTGTACTTTAACGCTCCGCGGCCATCAGGCCGGCGCGGTGGTGGATTATTAACAATATTCAAACCAACTTTTGACTGTAAACAACTGCCCATCCCAGTTTCCTGCGCCAGCTTTGAGCTGAGCGTCTTTGAACTCGGACATTCACCTTTGACTTTATGTGCACTCGTCTACCGCCCACCTCGATCTAAGGATTTCATAAATGAGTTTTCTGACTTCTTGGCTGAAATCACACCAAAATATGATCATGTTTTCATTATTGGGGACTTTAATTTGCATATGTGCTGTCAGGAGAAGCCCTTGGTTCACCACTGAGGAGCTAACATCCCAGTTCAACTCTGTCTGCTTAAAGACTCTGGATCATGTCGCGCCTGTTAAAACTAAAAAATCAAAACTCAGAGCAGAACCTTGGCTGAATGACATCACCAAGGCCGTTAGGCAGCAGTGCAGGAGGGTGGAGCGCAAATGGAGGAAAGACAGGTTGAAGGTCTCTTTTCAAATACTTAAAGAGAGTTGGCGCCGTTATCAGAAATCAATAAAAACTGCTAAATCCAAATACTTTTCTGATATAATTACCTCAAACTCTCACAACCCACGTGTCCTCTTCTCCACCCTAAACTCTGTTCTCCACCTCACTGAACCATCACCTCTGGAAGCCTCGATTGAGCTGTGCAAGAACTTCCTACATTTCTTTCTGGAAAAAATTGCGACCACCCGGGCTCTCATTTCCCCTCCAACTCATGACCCATCCATCCCACCTCAATCTGTAGCTCCATTTGACCATTTTGAACCCATCACTCTTTCTTCTCTAGAGCAGGTCATGTGCAGCTTGAAACCTTCTGGCTCCCCCTTTGATGTGGTCCCCCCTCAACTACTAAAGGAGGTTTTTCCTACTCTAGGTCCGTCCATTCTTGCCATAGTACACAGTAGTTTATCCACTGGCGTGGTGCCAAAATCCTTTAAACATGCTGCTGTCCAGCCTCTCCTGAAATAACCAAACCTTGACCCCTCAGTCGTGTCCAACTTCCGGCCTGTCTCCAGACTCCCATTTGTTTCTAAACTACTGGAGAAAATAGTTGAGTCCCAGTTGAAGTGCTTCCTGGAGGATCACGCCATCTTAGAGCTATTCCAATCTGGCTTTAAACCTCTCCATAGCACTGAAACTGCCCTGCTGAAGGTCTTTAACGACATCTTCAGATCCACAGATACTGGTGATTCTGTGTTGCTTGTCCTATTGGACCTTACAGCCGCCTTTGACACCATCGACCATGAGATCCTCATTGCTAGGTTGGAGCAGTGGGTGGGCGTCACAGGATCAGCCCTCAATTGGTTCAGATCTTACCTCGCTGACAGATGCTTTTGTGTCTCCATCAAGGATTTTAGTTCTGCAGCGGCAGAGCTTAAATGGGGGGTTCCGCAGGGGTCCATCCTGGGTCCCCTCCTATTCTCTTTATACCTGCTGCCACTTAGTGCTATTTTCCAGAAACACAACATGCCCTTTCACTTCTATGCCAATGACTGTCAAATTTACTTCCCCCTAAGACACAATGGTACATGCTCTATTCAACCTCTGCTCAACTGCCTGGCTGACATCAGGGACTGGATGACTTTAAACTTCTTAAGTTTCAATGAAAAGAAGTCTGAAGTCATGTTGTTCCCTCCCAACGACACGATCACAAACCACTGCATCGACCT
>NC_056512.1:18631497-18632781 GCF_014905685.2 Nematolebias whitei
CTTTGGAATGAGTTGCCTCTGCTTGTCAGACAGGCCCCCTCCCTCTTGGTTTTCAAGTCCCGTTTAAAAACCCACTACTATTCAGTAGCTTTCAACACCAGATGATCTGTGTTTTGAACCTGTATGCTCCACACTGGTTAGTTGTCATATTTATTATCTGCATCGTTTTTATGTCTATATTCTGATTTACCTCATTTTGTATATTGCTTTGTGTGTTGTCTGTTGTTCTGTCTGTACAGCACTTTGGTTGGCCTTGTTGCTGTTTTAAGCGCTCTATAAATAAAATGGCTTGGTATGGTATGGTAAAATGCTGGAACCAGCCGTAATTGTACAATGTATCCAGCAGAGGGCGCATGAAGACTACTCAAGCCATGGTCATTCACTTAAGTTTTACTTTCACATTCAGCACAGACGAAGCAGGGATACTACTACTACTGTGTGGCGTATTTTGCTGAACAGAACATGATAAGTTTATTTGAACTGATCTGTAAAACAAATCAACAATAATAAATTTTCTTCAAACCTCCAACCTGCTTGTCATTAGCTACGTGGCTCTCAAGTTAGCAAGCTAATGTTTTGATAGCCTAGCATAGCCTATTGCCTTGTAAAACTTTATTCAGAACAATAAATCTAACATAGAGGTAAATATAAATCAGTGTTAGTAAAATTATCTTTGTCATCTTCAGTGAAATGCATTGTTTGACTGAAATCTTTAAAAAAAAAAAAACTCTGCTATGGTCAATACTAATTAGACCTTCACCATATGTGACTGACTGCTTAAACAATGAAAAGAGAAGGGTGTTTCTTTGTTTGATTTATATTTTGTAACACACTTGATAACTTTATGGTGAATAGTGGATGATAGAAAATGTGAACGATGGTTAGGAAGACAGTTTTTATGACCAGTGCACCAGTTGTAAACCTAATGTGGGTCTACATATAGCATGGATCTGATTAGCTTAGCTTCATGGTTGCTAACAGCCGCACTAAATAAAGAAGCCTCGCTCCACTTGCTGTTTTCTTAGATTCTTGGGGTTATGTTTAGCTAAGCAAAGCTCCAAAATTTTCAGCCATTATATCGGTTATCTGCAGTCGCCTTACCCTCCCAATAGTGGTATTGGCGATAGCCAAAATTTCCATATTGGTCGGGCTCTAGTTACGAGTGTCGAGTCAACACACGTTCATTTTTATGTGTCTACAGCACTTGTTGCAGTTGATAGGACAAGTTAAAAACACTCTTCAATTCTAGTTTTTAACAGGAAAGTCTGAGCTCAAATACAGTGA
>NC_056512.1:18632881-18640297 GCF_014905685.2 Nematolebias whitei
CTTCAATTCTAGTTTTTAACAGGAAAGTCTGAGCTCAAATACAGTGAAAGTCAATGAGAGTTTGGTTAGTTGCACTCTGCAGGCTGGAGGGATTCAGGAAGGCCTATTGAAGACACAGCGAGTAAAAGATGATAGAACGATCTGTATTTTGTTTTATGAACTGTGTAAAAAAAGTAAGGTTTGTGGGAAAGAGCTTATGTGCAAAATGCCTAAAAAGCACTCTGAATTTAATGTGTGACATCATCAACATCATCATCCATAAATCATGAACCATGACTGTATAAAATCCATCAGGGATATCAAAATGTCAGTTCAGTCATGTACAGTCTAACGTCCTGAAACTCGTTTAAATTTTGAACGATGTTTCTGTCACAAAGTCTTCCTGATCTGCAGAGATCCAAAAAGGAAGTGCTTCTCTCACCCATATTCCTCAAATGCCAAACGTTTTGTTGTACTTTTTCCAAAGCTGCATGAGAAGTGGCACAATTAAATCATGACAAAAGCAAAAAGACAACAAACTGCAAAAAGGCGCCTATAATTATGGCTGACGTGTCCGATAAGTCATAATTACGACTCAGCTGTCTCACGATCCTCTAGATCACGATGATGCGATAGTTGTAAGTCAAGATTATTATGTACAGGATCATTTTAGACAGAAATAAGCTTCAGCAAGTTTTCCAATGCGTAAACTTACCGTCTAGTGTTTCTTTCTCGGAGTCAGAGTCCCAGCTGAGGGAGGAGGGAAAGGCTGAAGTCTTGAATCTCTCCTGGGCAGCAGGCTGAGAGTCCTCGCTCTGCTCGGACCTCTCCTCTCCGGCTTGGTCCCACGGGCTTTGTCCAGACGTCGGTCCACCTCCCGGGTTTGAAGAACACGACGTCTTGTTGGTAAAATAAAACGAAATGAATAGTTCTAACTTCTATTGATAAGCATCAGTTTGACAAACTATTGGTGGTGATGAAGGTTTTACTCTCAACCAGTCGTAACACTGAGGCCCCATTAGACCTTTTGACCCAAGGGCAGCAGCAGGATATGTGGCCGTTACAATGAAAATTATGAACTGATTAAACTGAAAGTTAGACAACACACCAATAATCAAACAACCAAATATATTTCATTCAGTTAGTAAATTCAAATCATAATTTCTTTATATTTTATATATTTTTGTCTATCCAGCCATCCATTATCTTTACCCGCTTCTTCCTTTTCGGGTCACAGGGGGTCACTGGTGCTCATAATTTTTTGCATTTATCATAATTTATGCTGTATAAGTTGCAGTTTTTTGCATAATTTAGCATGCCTGCGACATACACTGAAGCAATGTATTTATGTTTTTTTTTTCCCCCACATTTATAAACCAATTTTTGGCTGAGATCTGACGATTTCATTCATCCTGACATGGAAAATATTGAACACTACCATTTTCAGCCACTAGAGGGCCCTTGACTAATATGGAAAGGCGCGTTTCATTAATAGGTAAAAGTGGCTATTAATGAGACGTTTGGCTTGCCATACAGGTCAACTTCGTCTTGCTCCGGAACTCCTGGAGCAAACGTCAAATCAGCTGCATTTCAACGCGCAGACCAGGAGAAATGCAGCTGATTTGACCGACAAAGTGCATTTATCAAGAAAAAGTTCAACTGAGACACACCTTGACTATAATTTTGAGCAACAAATAATTGTTTTTAGGTGGTTATCTTGTAAGAAATGCACAACAAGTCCTCCCGTGCACACTCCCGCGGCAGCCATTTGGCAGCCCATGGAGTTTTGCCACAACACCGGCCCACATGTCTGGGTGACGCGTAATAGATCTAACATATACGGTGAAGCGACGTATTTATGTTTTTTTTTTTCCATTTTATTAGACGTATTTGGACTGATGCGACTTATACGGCAGCAAGTTTGGTAATTTATATATGTGCAAACAAGTTGTGGGAGTAAAATATATAAAACTTTTTAGACATTTTAAAAGTTGGAGCACATCAGCTGAACGTTCCAAGAAAAAAAATCTTCAAAACCCAGAAGAACTTTTTTCTTCTGCTTATGGCTACTCCCTTCTTCAGGGGTCACCACAGTGAACTAAGTCACATGAAGACTTGGCGATTGTTTTTACACCAGATGTCCTTCCTGACACAACCACAAACCACTGGGCTACCACAGTCCTCTGTGTAGAGCAGAGAGCTGCTGTCTTGGGCCACCTAGATGGTGGAGGTTAAAGGCCTTGCTCAAGGGCCCAGAGTGGGGCAAATGAGGGTGGAGGCAGGTGTGGGTGTTTCAACTTTCTCACCCACAGTTTGATGTTGTCGATACCGGGAGTCAAACCGGCGACCTTCCGATCACAGGCCTACCTTCTCTAACCTCTGCACCACCACTCCCCCTAGAAAAATTAATCTATAATTGTGTTAAAACAGATTAAAAAATGCTAGTTCGGACACGAAAAGTCAATTTTTCTGACCAGTTTCCATTTTGAATGTTTCTTCTGTGAGGTGTGGCTGCAGAGCTGCAAAACGTTTTTTTTTTTTTTTTTATCCGTTTTGCCAAAATTCCACTCAATGATATATATTTTTAGCAGTATTTGATCATCTTGTTTACGTTGTGTGATGCAGAGCTACCAAACGTCATAGCTAGGCCTGTCACGATAACAAATTTTGCTGGGCGATTAATTGTCTCATAAATTATTGCGATAAACGATAATATTGTTTGAAATTTGACAATAATTAATAACTACTGTCAAATTTAAGAAGAAATGTTTGTTGTTTTGAGTGTAGTGCCGTTTTTTGACCACTGGATGGTAGTATAGGACTTTTTGAACCGAAGGATGGATAGTGAGGGAGTGAGTAACGTGCCTCTTTAAGAAAAATGGGAGGGAGGCCCCTTGATGTGACATGGGCTGTCTCTCGTTCCTTTTTTCGGTTCTTATAATGGCGGACGCTCGGTGTGGTTTGAGCTCTTTAGCATAACATTTTTCACACAAAGATTTTAATTATAAAATCAGTAAACAAGTTCTCATCTTCCTTTTCAGAGAAATCAAGTTTTTGCACAAAGGCACGGGTTTCAACCGTGAATTTTGGAGCTTTGACAAGACAGAGGTTTTTTCCCACCCGAGGTTGGCCTGTTAGCTTAGCTCGTAGCTTAGCTTCTCAACTTAGCTGCTTTTAAAGATCAACAAAACATGATTTTGGACGGTTTAAATTAATTTTAAAGAGAAAAGAGAAAGGGAGGAGTCAGTGAAGAGCACCAGAGTTGAGCCTTTTGTCATCCAGTGTCTTCAGTAGAAAGAGAGAGACACGAAGAAACGATAAAGCCGATAAATTAAAATGAAATCGATAATTTTCATTTATCATGTGATTGATTTATTGTTTATTGCGACAGGCCTAGTCATAGCGCTCTATTCCTGATCGAGCCACACGTTTAGATATAACTGTTGTCTTTTTTTTCTTTTTTCCTAATTCTGTACGATGAGACATTGGGTGACATTTTAGGCGTTTGTTTAATTAACGTGGGAGTTTTCTTCCAAACCCCAATACAGACAAAGTTTGGACGTATGGTAAAACGTAAATAAAGGCAGAATGCAATGATTTGCAAATTCCAAACCCCCATGTTTTATTTGCACTGGAACATAGTGATCATATCAAATGTTTAATGTAAAAATGTGAATATTTCTAGGGAGAAATAAGATGATTTTTAAACTTTGCAGCAGCAACACCTCCAAACATTCTGAACAGGAGCAACAAAAGGCTGGATATGATACGAAGCAGCATTTCACAATGATCGGGTTGAACTGGCGACACATCAGTAAGACGACTGGGAATAAACAGCATTTGAGACAAACTGAATCTCTCAGAAGTAAAGATAGGCAGAGGTTCACCAGTCTGAGAAAACCTGCATCTAAAAACAGTGGTTCCCAACCATGGTCCTTGAGGAACACCATCCTGCATATTATAGTTGTTTCTCTACTCCAACACACCTGATTCAATGATTCTTCCTTAAGTTCAGCAGAAGCCTGTTAATCACCCTTTCATTCAAATCAGGTGGGTTGGAGCAGAGAAACAACTGAAACAAGTAGAATGGTGTTCCTCAGGGACCAGTGTTGAGAACCACTGGAAACAGTGACAAATCTATAAAGTCTGTAAAGTTAGCCGTGCTCTCCACACTTAGCTATTAAACATGTAGCATACAAAGAATAAGCTATATGCTCAGTTAAAATGGTCCGAGAAAAAGTGGAAAACTGTTCTGTGGTCAGACAAATCAGACAAATCTAAATTAAAAAGTTCACGTTTCTTTTGTCATTTACATCGCATGTGGTACATGAGGTGGAATGAAATTATGTACACAGGGTCCTAGTTACACCCAAAAATAGCAAAAATATAAAGTATAAAAAAACAACAGTATACAAGGATCGTACACTGATATACGCTAAAAGAAAGCTAAACAATACGCTAAAGATCTAAGGTATGTGCTACACACTAATAATGTAAAATAATACGGTATATTAAACAGCAGCCCGAAGTTAGCATGGACGCTACGTCCTAAAGAGGAAAGGGATCATCAAGCCTCTTATGAATGAATAGTTCAAAAGCCTACCTCTCTGATGGTATAGGGGTGCATTAGTGTCTGTGGCACGGGCAGCTTACACATCTAGAAAGGCGCACTGAATGCAGAAATGTACGTACAGGTTTTAGAAGAGCAAACGCTCCCACCTAGATACTGTCTGTTTCAGGGAAGGCCTTGCATATTTCAGCAAGGCGATGCTAAACCACAAACTGCATCCATTACATTGACTCATCGTAGAAGAGTCCAGGTGCTGAACTGACCTGCCTGCAGTCCAGACCTCTCACTAACTGAAAACTCGAGATCCATTTGATACAAAACGTCCGGTGAAGACGACCCAGGACTGTTGAACAGCTAGAATCAGACAAGAACGGGGCAACGTTCCCCTCCAACACCTCCAGCAGCTGCTCTCCTCACTTCCTCCACATTAACTGACCCCGTCCCAACGTTTTTGACGTGTTGCTGCCATCAAAGTCAAAATTAACTTTTTGTCCCCACAGAAAGAAGGTCAAATGTTTTAGTTGAAACATTTGACGTGTTTACAGTGTTCCACGGTGAATAAAATACAGGTTTGCACATCACGGCCCTCTGTTTTTATTGTGTGAATGTTCAGGAAGCACTCGCGCTGTAGGGATCCAGTTGTCTTCTGTACGTTTTTCAGCATCTTTATCGTTACACAAGTTTTGTGCCATTTCTACAAATCGTATATTAAACCCTTCAGCTCTTTCAGGACAATCCTGCTATGACTTTTGGTATTGGTGCAACTTCAGCTTTTGAAATATTTTAGCCTTTTCTGACACTTTTTTTGTCTCAGAAATTGAATTGAGCTCATTTTACATCCTTCAAATCTTTAGATCCGTTTACGACCTTTTACTGCTCCTTTCACATTTTGTTCTGCTTCAGCTTCTTTCAGCTTCCTTCTGCAAATGAAAAAATAAATCAGCTACTTTCAGTCTGCTATATTCTGCTAAATACATTTTTTTGTGCTTCTTCTAACTTCTTTCGGCTAATTTCAGCTTGTTATGCTCCTTTCAGCTAATTTCTGCAAGTTTCTGCTATTTCAGCTACTTTTTGCTGTTTTCAGCTAATTCCACATTTTTTAGCTCCTTGCCTTTTTAGCTACTTTTTGCTCATTTCAGCTTCTTTTTTAGCTAATTTCCTAATTTCTGTGCTCATTTCTGCTTCTTTAAGTCAAATTCAGCAAATGTGTCGTCTTTCTGCTTTCTTCTGCCATCTTAGGCTCGTTCTTCCATTTCAGCTACATTTCAGCATGTTTTTAGCTCATTTCAGCTGTTTTTCAGCAAGTTCTTCAGCAATATGCATGCACTCTGCATTTTCGCAGGAAATTTAATTTCTCTGGTTTACATTGTACACAACCTTCGAGCGTTTCCAGCAGTGGGGCTGTCAGCCGAAGCACCGTGTTAGATGTTAGTGTGATCCATGGCAGAGAGCAGCACTTATTAGAGAGGAATATCTCACCCCCAAGTCGCAGGCGAAGAAGGTGGGGTTGGCCGGATCTTGATCTGAGCAGACGGGTGGGGACCCATAGCTGGTCCCTGGGGTTCTGAGTTGCCCATCTGGCTCCATGCTCCCCCCCAGAGAACAGTATGGAGACCCACTGGTGACCAGGCTGCCCTACATTGTGTCTCCTCTTCCTCTGGAAACACACATGAAGTGACAGTGAAGTTTTCCCACATCCTGCTGCAGTGACATCTACAAACAGGAGTCATAATAAAGAAACCTGGAAGGAGATCATGTAAACTGCAGGCTCTGTCCAGGTTGGGCTGCTCTTGTTTCAGGGCTGTCTGACCTATTTTCACGACATGTCTCGGATGGTTACATAAAAAAGTGGCCTTTAAATTCAGGCCCGTCTCCTCCTGCTGCCCCTGTGGAAAGCAGGAAAATGCCCGGCTGGATGAAGGTGTCCCCCCCCCCCCGGGGTTAGCTCCTCCGAGCCCCCCCACCTCAGAGGACGTGGCTGACATCGACCTAGCCGCTGTCAGATGATTAGGGGAACACATCCATGCTGTGCTTTTCACCCTGAACCGCTGCTCTTTTTCAAGAAGTACTCACTGATCGGCCTGGAGGGGAGAGCGGCTCGGTGAGGAGGCTCCGGCCGCTTAGCTCGTCATGGCTTCGGGACGGGGCTGAAGCTGTAAGCCGCTCTGCTACGAGGCTCGGACGGAGAAAGTGGCTCCCTTATTATTATTTTCTTTCAAGCCCGGACTCTCAGGTCTGCTTCGCTGGGTTCACTCGGAGGCGCCAGGCGGAGGACTCCATGTTGTTCGGCTCTCAGTCAGGCGCGCCACGGCGGCGTACGTAACGTCAACCGCCGGGGAGGGGAAGACTTTGACCGACCCACCGGCCTAAAGTTTAATTACTACAACTTTGTTTGTTTCGAGCCCGCCTTTATTTAGTTCACCAAGTTACTTGTCTTGTTTAAAGCGCACATCTTACTATGTCTTATTTATTTTCCTTGTGAAAAATACACAATTTTTTTTAAATAGATTTAAAGAGATAAGGTTTCTCCATTTTGGATCTTCTTTGAGCAGATTCTTATCAGCTGGACCAGTTTAGTCCAAATTGTATAATTTACCCCTGTATATGAAAGTGTTATAAATCACTTGTTAGTGTTGTATAACACAATTTAAGCCCTGTTGACTTTATAATGAATATGGTTGTTTTTGTTTTCTATGAATCCCTGTAAAAAAAAAAAAAAAAACTCCGGATAGTTAAACGGTTATTTGGCTCCCCCTAGTGGTCACATGATGTTTTACATGTATTTAAAACTAATACAGTAATTGTTTTACTTTATTGAACAAAGAACATGCATGTGTTATAATTTCTACACACACACGTGTATGTGT
>NC_056512.1:18640397-18641417 GCF_014905685.2 Nematolebias whitei
ATATATATATATATATATATATATATATATATATATATATATATATATACATATGTATATATATGTATGTATAGTGAGAAAAATTAGTATTTGAACACCCTGCGACTTTGCAAGTTCTCCCACGTAGAAATCATGGAGGGGTTTGAAATTTTCATTTTAAGTACATGTCCACTGTGAAAGACATAATAAGTTACTGCTGCAAATAAGTATTGAACACATGTGAAAATCATTGTTAATATTTGGTACAGTATCTTTGTTTGCAGTTACAGAGGTCAAATGTTTCCTGTAGTTTTTCAACAGGTTCACTGCAGCAGAGAGTTTGGCCCATTCCTCCACAGATCTTCTGTAGATCAACCAGGTTTCTGGGCTGTCGCTGAGAAACACAGAGTTTGAGCTCCCTCCAAATATTTTCTATAGGGTTTAGGTCTGGAGACTGGCTAAACCACTCCAGAACCTTGATCTGCTTCTTACAGAGCCACTCCTTGGTTCTCCTGGCTGTGTGCTTCGGGTCATTGTCATGTTGGAAGATCCAGCCATGACTCATCTTCAATGTTCTGAGGGAAGGAGGTTCTTCCCCAAAACCTCACAAAACATGGCCCCGGTCATCCTCTCCTTAATACAGTGCAGTCGTCCTGTCATGTGCAGAAAAACACCCCAAAGCATGATGCTTCCACCCCCATGCTTCACAGTAGGGATGGTGTTTTTGGGATGGTACTCTTCATTCTTCATCCTCCAACATGTCAAGTGGAATTAAAACAAAAAATTCTATTTTGGTCTCATCTGACCACATAACTTTCTCCCATGACTCCTCTGGATCATCCAAATGGTCATGGACAAACTTAAGACGGGCCTGGACGTGTGATGATTTAAGCAGGGGAACCTTTTGTACCATGCATGATTTTAAACTATGACGTCTTAGTGTATTACCCACAGTAACCATGGAAACAGTGGTGCCAGCTCTCTTCAGGTCATTGACCAGCTCCTCCCGTGTAGTTCTGGGCTGGTTCCTCACCTCTGCGC
>NC_056512.1:18641517-18642530 GCF_014905685.2 Nematolebias whitei
ATATATATATATATATATATATATATATATATATATATATATACATATGTATATATATGTATGTATAGTGAGAAAAATTAGTATTTGAACACCCTGCGACTTTGCAAGTTCTCCCACGTAGAAATCATGGAGGGGTTTGAAATTTTCATTTTAAGTACATGTCCACTGTGAAAGACATAACAAGTTACTGCTGCAAATAAGTATTGAACACATGTGAAAATCAATGTTAATATTTGTACAGTATCTTTGTTTGCAGTTACAGAGGTCAAATGTTTCCTGTAGTTTTTCACCAGGTTCACTGCAGCAGAGATTTTGTTCCATTCCTCCACAGATCTTCTCTAGATCAGCCAGGTTTCTGGGCTGTCACTGAGAAACACGGAGTTTGAGCTCCCTCCAAATATTTTCTATAGGGTTTATGTCTGGAGACTGGCTAGTCCTCTCCAGAACCTTGATATGCTTCTTACGGAGCCACTCCATGGTTCTCCTGGCTGTGTGCTTCGGGTCATTGTCATGTTGGAAGATCCAGCCACGACCCATCTTCAATGTTCTGAGGGAAGGAGGTTCTTCCCCAAAACCTCACAAAACATGGCCCTGGTCATCCTCTCCTTAATACAGTGCAGTCGTCCTGTCACGTGCAGAAAAACACCCCAAAGCATGATGCTTCCACCCCCATGCTTCACAGTAGGGATGGTGTTTTTGGGATGGTACTCATCATTCTTCATCCTCCAACATGTCAAGTGGAATTAAAACAAAAAGTTCTATTTTGGTCTCATCTGACCACAGAACTTTCTCCCATGACTCCTCTGGATCATCCAAATGGTCATGGACAAACTTAAGACGGACCTGGACATGCGCTGATTTAACCAGGGGAACCTTTCATGACATGCATGATTTTAAACTATGATGTCTTAGTGTATTACCCACAGTATCCTTGGAACCAGTGGTGCCAGCTCTCTTCAGGTCATGGACCAGCTCCTCCCGTGTAGTTCTGGGCTGGTTCCTCACCTCTGCGC
>NC_056512.1:18642630-18644829 GCF_014905685.2 Nematolebias whitei
GACCAGCTCCTCCCGTGTAGTTCTGGGCTGGTTCCTCACCTCTGCGCCACCACTCCCTTACTCAGTGTGCTAACAGAGTGCATAACAACGTATGAGCTCATGCATGACGTTATTAATACATTTCACCAAAATAGCTAATTAAGTTGCACCAATATCCATTTTAAAATAACTCAAATCTAAAAATCCTTAAAGAACTCTTTGATAACGAAAGCAGGAATAAGGTGTTCATTGTAGAGAAACTACAATAAATGTGATCTCAAAACTTCATGCAAACACGTGTCGAAGAGTTAAAAGAACATGGAGACGGTCGACACACAAGAACAGGAAGAATATTTATTGTTTATTGTTTGTTTGTGGTTTGAGATCGAAGCCCCTCTCTTCTTCTCACCCAGATGCTTTTCAGTTCTTCACCTCCTGAAAAACAAACGTGACCGACTTTAAGCTCTTTATCTGAGTGGAAAAAAATAATTTCAAGACAGCTTAAGTGTCTAAACATAAAATAAAGGGATAGTTCAGCCATTTTGAAGTAAGTTACCATGTAAAAGTTATGAATAACTATTATCTTACCTGTTGTAGACAACTTTTTGAATAACTTCAGTCAGGAGAAAAACTGCACTGCATTTCATACAAATACTCATCACCTTTTTCACACCACCATCACATTTCTATTACATGGTTAGTTGCATGGAATCCTATGTGCAAGTACAGGTAGCAGCAGCTAGCTGTAGCACTTCTGGCAGAAAACCCATAATACTGACTGACTGCAGAGGGCTAATCAGGCAAGAAAAATAAGAACTTCACTGCTCTTGACTTGTTTTGCTTTATATTTGACAATAAAGTTTTTGTAGCTGTATCTCATATGTTCTGGTGCAGCCTGGGGCAAATTTCCTGTGCAAATTTAATATTGCTGACAAACTAATTGCTGTGAAATTATGAATATAGACGTTAATTCAAGACATTTATGACAAAAAAATATTTAAAAAGTCAATTTTTCAACATTTTATTATGGTTGATGTGAATGCTATGCCTTCATTTCACCATCAGTTCCAAATTAAACCATATTTTTTATGAAATTCCTGCCTGACACCTAAATGAACTACAAATGCTACAGCTAGCTGCTGCTGCTGGCAAATACCCGCAGAATTCTATGTAAATATCAATTTATTGTCAAATTTACAACCATTTCAATCAAATCCCATGTACCATTCTAACGTTTTTTAAGACTGGAGATGTTTAAAGATGGCAGCAATCCACTTATGTCTTAGCTGTGTTTGGACTTTTATTATTAGATTATTAAAAAAGTAAAGTGAAATGTGTTGTCATCATTGTTCTCAGACCATGGTGAAATTAGTTCTCTGCATTTAACCCATCACTTGTGAGATACACCCAGGTGGAGCAGTGGGCAGATATGTAGGCGCCCAGGGAGCAGTTAGGAATTGGGTGTTTTGCTCAGCGACACCACGGCATGTGGGAATGGCTGGGAGACAAACCTGCGACTTTCTGATCCCGATGTGGCTGCCCTGCCTCTACCCCATCCCAGCCCCCAAATCATTATTATCTAATTATTTTCCACAGATGAATCAAAATGGTGGGATTATTTGTAAGGTGTCTGGCATGTCATGTTTTGTGTTCAGAGTTTTTTCTTTTGTTCCAGACTGCACCAATCCAAGAAACACTGGTTCTATATACTTCTCCAAAGTACTATTACTCTCTTTAACATAAGAGATTCACTGAACCACAGTCAACCCTTCTGTCAAATTGTGACCCATTAAATTGTGTAAAAAAAATAAAATAAAATAAAAAACTGGTCAAAACATTTAATCTTTATTACATACAGTGGAGCTTGAAAGTTTGTGAACTCTATAATTTTATATATTTCTGCATCAATTTGATCTAAAACATCATCAGATTTTCACACAAGTCCTAAAAGTAGATAAAGAGAACCCAGTTAAACAAATGAGACTAAATATTATACTTGGTCATTTATTTTTTTATGAAAATGATCCAATATTACATATTTGTGATGGTAAAAGTATGTGAACCTTTTCCTCCAGTATTTGGTCTGACCCACCCCCCCGTGCATCAATTACTACAACAAGTACACAAAGTTTGTTTTCTCAGTCATCCAGGTATATAACAACAAAAAAGGTTGAATCATGTCATCTGGACTTCGTTTTTTTTGTTAAAAAGAAACGTTTC
>NC_056512.1:18644929-18646547 GCF_014905685.2 Nematolebias whitei
TCAGATAAACTGGTGAAGTTCCGTTTAAACACTGATTGTGATGAGAGAAATTTAGTACTGAATTCTGTAGGTGACAGGAAGCCAGTGGAGGTTATGGAGAATGGGTGTAATATGTTCAAATTTACGAGCTCTCAATAAAATCCTGGCTGAACTGTTTTGAATATATTGAAGCTTCTGAAGGTTTTTTGCCATATTCCAGTAAACAGGGAGTTACAGTAGTCGAGCTTGGAGGAGACAAAGGCATGGACGAGTTTCTCTGCATCAACAAAAGTGAGAGATGGGCCAAGTTTGGAGATATTTCAAATGTAAGATTAAAGTCCATTCTTACTCCAAGATTTGTAACAGAGGTGGAGAGGGGGATGTCTTGTCCAGAAAAGGAAATAGTCGTTATAGTTGATGTTTGAACCTGGTGAGGGGTGCCAATCAGTATGGCCTCAGTTTTGGAGCAGTTTAACTGAAGAAAGTTCTGATTCATCCATGCCCTTATCTCCTCCAGGCAGGTAGAGAGGGCAGCGAGTGAAGATGGAGATGACAATGGTGAAGATGATGCTCCAGTCCTGATGTAAAGCTGTGTATCGTCAGCATAACAGTTAAAAGAAATGTTGTACTGATTAATATTGCTGAACAATTCCCCCCCATCTCTCTGATCTGCTACAACTGTATGTCCCACCACGCTCCCTGAGGTCAGCGGACCAGTTGCTCCTCACAGTTCCAGGAACTCATCTTAAGCGCAGAGGTGACAGGGCCTTCTCTGTAGCAGGACCAAGACTTTGGAACGAGTTACCTCTGCTTGTCAGACAGGCCCCATCCCTCTCAGTTTTCAAATCTCGTTTAAAAGCTCACTACTATTCAGTAGTTTTCAACACCAGACAATCTCAATTCAATTCAGTTTATTTATATAGCACCAAATCACAACAAAGTTGTCTCAGGGCACTTTACAGAAACATTCACATACATAAAAGCCAATTAGTAAAGTTCTCTATCTAAGGAATCCAGCAGACAAGTTGAATATTGGCTTCGTTGCAGTCTCCCATCCTGAGCAAGCACAGTGGCAACAGTGGAAAGGAAAACTCCCTTTTAAAAGGAAGAAACCTCCAGCAGATCCAGACTCAGGACAAGCGGCCATCTGCTTTGACCGGCTGGTTGAAAGGACAGGAAGGAGAGACAGACGGACATAGAATGGTAGGTCCAGGTATAGGTCCTGTGTTTTGAACCTGTACGCTCCACACTGGTTTGTCGTCATATTTATTATCTGCATCGTTTTTATGTCTATATTCTGATTTACTTCTTTTTGTATATTGCATTGTGTGTTGTCTGTTGTTCTGTCTGTACAGCACTTTGGTTGGCCTTGTAGCTGTTTTAAGTGCTCTATAAATAAAATGGTATGGTAATAATTTGACCTAAAGCAACTTGAACTTGAGTCTGAGTTTGGATGTGTGCGTAAGAGATGACAACATGCCTACATTATGACATTGAAACAGTTTAAAAATGTAAAGTTTGTGGAAGTAAATGGAAAATGGACTGTACTCATATAGCACCTTTCTATCTTATCAAGATACGCAAAGCTCTTTACACTAGAATCTGTGCCTCATTTACCCATTCATACAGCACTCTACTA
>NC_056512.1:18646647-18664122 GCF_014905685.2 Nematolebias whitei
GTCCACTCACACCTGATCATCATCCATTGATTGAAAACACCCGACTCTAATTTCAGCTTCAGATTAACTGATAATCAGAGGTTCACATACTTTTACCATCACAGATATGTAATATTGGATCATTTTCATAAAAAAATAAATGACCAAGTATAATATTTTAGTCTCATTTGTTTATCTGGGTTCTCTTTATCTACTTTTAGGACTTGTGTGAAAATCTGATGATGTTTTAGGTCAGATTGATGCAGAAATATAGAAAATCAGAAAGAGTTCACAAACTTTTAAGCACCACAGTAGAACTCTTTTTATTTTTGCCCCCACAACACCAGCGAGTGTTCCTACATACCCCAAAGTGTTCCCAGCCTTGGATCTCTTGGTAGAGCGCTTCTCCTGGACAGGCTGTGTTCACCACCTGCCTGTGACCCTGCACAGTAAAGGAGGGCACCAGCCGCCCACCCCCTACAGCACAGGACGCCAGCTGGTCTCTCACCCGCTCCATGGAGTGCTGCGATGGCAGCCGGGCGGAGTAGTCTCCAACGAAGGAAACTCCGTAACCTTTGGAGTTGTGTCCTAAAGTGTGGGCTCCTTGCCAGTGCCACCCTCGACCCTCATAGATGAACCCATCAGAGCCGGCGACAAAGCTTTGGGAGCACAGATGTTTGGGATTATTCCACTTGTACACTTGAGGCACGCAGACGTAAGCTAATGTTATTTTACCTGTATCCAATGTCATCCCAGCCTCTGTCTTGCTGGTGGAAGCGCTGCATAGAGCGCATGTCGGCAGAGCACTGCTCAAAGGTCAGACAGGGCTGGCTCGGAGTGTGGGTGTGATGGATGTACATGAAGGACAGAGGCAGGGTCAGGTTGGTGGGTGTCCCTCTGTATGGCTCTGCCCCCCACATACAGCGAGGAATGAAGGGCGGACAATCTGGAACACATTCAGAACGTAAGCATCGTACAACGCGTCAATGACGACCTCTCAGCTCCTTTTTTTTATTTTTATTTGAACTCATGCTCACCCAGGTACACGTGGACAAATTCTTTCATTGCCTTCTTCACCACAGCCATCAGCTGCTTCTTCTTGGCCGCCATCTTTGCGTGTCCTTCCAGTGTCTGCTGCAGGTTCACTGACTTCACCACATGTCTGGCCAACAACAATGGGTTGACAATGGTTTTAAAGTTCTCCCTGCGACGTCGGCTGATGAGACGCGGCGCTCCATCCATTCCCTTGCTGCCTAGCTGCTGGCTGTAGTACTCTGTCAGGAGGCTGCTGAGCTTGAGAGGACCTCTGGAATTGGCAGAAACCTCCCTCCCCAGTACCACGCCATCCATACCACCGTTGACCTGAGCTGTGGTTAATAGGGACGGTTTGTCTGAGAGGGTGAAGACTTGAGGAGAGGTTAGGTTGTCCCAGCAACCATCTGGCCCGAAACGATGTGCTTCAGGAGAGCTGTGTCTGAGAGCAAGGCCCAGATCTTTAGCCAGAGTCAGCTGGTAGAGGCCTGCAGCGCGAGCCTTGGAGAAGCCAGCCTCCAGACCCAGGAGGAGCGGTCCGAGGGCAACAGTGGTACCATCGAGAGTCAGAACCACTCCCTCTTCTCTGGAGTCCTCCAGCACTCTGTGGTGAACAACTTGGCGGATGTAAGTTGAGAGGTTACGGTCCAGTTTGGAGCCACTGACGTCAGCATTTCCAAGGTAGTTCTGAATGAATGCATCGTTAAGACCAGCCGCCCTGCGCAGCTTCTTCAACACAGCCGCCGGCTCAGAGCCAGGGTCCCAGTCTTCCACCTGCTTTACAGCCTTAATGAAGTCCGTCATGTGGCAGGAAAATGATGCTGGAGGAAAACAACAAGATGTAAAATGGATGACTCGAAAAGGAAGAAGCGAGCGAAGATGATGGATGTATAGAAGAGCTACAATCATTTTGTTGTGCTAGCAGGTTACTGTTAGGAGACTAACTCATTTAAAAAACATTTACCAAATGTTTTATTAAAAAATGCAAATGAATTTTAATTTGAAGTCTCACTGGACTGTAAGTAATTAAGAACCATGAAACCATCTTATCAGCAGCAAACTGATCTGTGTTCTAGAATTGCGCCGCTCCAGGTGGCTGCATGTTGGAGCAGCTCTGTTACTTTCATTCTGAGATTTTGCTTTTGGAAACTGTGATTCCTCTTTTTCTGGATGTAAATCGTGTTTTTTGGATGATTGTTTCCTTTGGTATCGGATGCTGTGCAGCTGATTTCGAGTTGAAAGGATGTTCTGTGGACGCATTCTCATCTACCTGCCAGCTGTGCTCGAGTGCCTGACCACTGAGATCCTGGAACTAGCAGGAAACACGGCTCACGACAGCAGAAGAACAGGATCGTCCCTCAGCACCTGCAGTTGGCTGTCCGCAGCGACGAGGAGCTCGGCAGACTGCTGGGAGGAGTGGCCATCACTCTGGGAGGAGTTCTGCCTGGCATTCAGCTGGTCCTACAGTCCAGGGGAACCGAGAGGCCAGCCGAGTCTGGGTGGACGGATCGGACAGCATCTGCAGCCAGATTCTTAGGATCCACTGTGGGATGGACCTTTACAAGAGATCCTTCCTACCTACAGCCATCAGCATCGATAACATCTCTTAATGAAATGAGGATAACGAGTTACAACAACAAATAATTTCCCTTTGGGATTAATAAAGTATTTTTGAATTTGAATTTGAATTTGAACTGGTTGGTCCACTAAAGGCGTGTACTGCCTGGTAGAGAAAACAATTTACTTGGGACTCCTGAGACTGATGAAGCCCTCTGGATAGAAGGACAAACATCTTTCCATAAAAAGAAACTGTCCAGATGACCTGATTGACCATTAATGGATTTTGTACCTGGATGATTGAGCATGAACTTTGATAATTAAGCGCAGTTACATAGTAATCATTCTCAGAGTAAAACAGGTTTTATCTTGTCCTTAGAGCAAAATGAAACCTGAAAAATCCATGATGATAATAATGGTCTTAATAGAAATAGCACTCGCATAATGAAAGTTCATTGAGTAAATAAAAAATTGGTCATAAAATAAAAGTTACCATATCATAAACATGCTGAGTCATACAGAAGTAAAGATAATGAGGACCTTTACCACTGTCATCAGCATTATGTCTAAATAGTTCCTCAATTTAAAATAAGATTTGTTATTTTAAGAACAGAAATAATATTTATAACCCTATTATATAAAATTTCAGTAAGACTCAAAAAGCTCTGTACATAAGGGAAAAGGCTAAAGAACAATATGGGCTAAACCGAAAACTGAATTTGTAGCGTCTGTGGTGGAAATCACGGGAAAAAACTCATTGCAGATGTTAAAAACTCCACCATACACACACACACACAAAACAACAACAAAAAAATGTGTTAACAATGAATAGAATTAGTTCTTTAACATTAAATATTATCATCATAAATGTGTTCTTCAGGTTTCTTTGCTCACAGTAATAAAGTTGTGTATTAATGGTTGTAAAGCTGGTATCTTGCTCACGGTTCTCTGCTTGGTTAAAAACTACCGTTAACTTCAGACTGTGTGCAGGTGTTAGAGCTGCTGTTCACATCACTTCTTCTCTGATCGTCGTAATTTCAGCAAAGATGATGCCAAACCGCATTCTGTGCAAGTCACGACAGCACTGTCAAAGAATTTCTGTCTTCTACACACAATGCACACCTTTCATCATTAACCCACAAAACAAGAAGAAAATACAACAAATAACAGGATTTAATTTCACTGAGTTGGTATTCAACGGTTTCCCCAAAAAAACTACCTCACTTTTAACATGTGATCATTTAATTTGTGTGATTTTAGAAGTTACCTTCAGCGTTTGTGCTGATCAGCAGCACCAGAACAACCAGGGTCAGTTTCCAGCAGCCTCTATTCATCCTGACTTGTGGACACGTTCAGCTCCAGCCTTCAAGTGTGTTGTCGTGTGGCGCTCATTTATAGAAGTTCATATGCAGAGTATGTGGGTGGTTATGAAGCTGTTTGTACACTTACAGATAAGCCAGGCTAAATCCGTCGAGTGTACCCGCATGAGAAATGTAGGAAACCTGCACCTGTTGTACAAGCAGCGTCTTGTTCCTGCCATTTGAGGTCCCCATGTGTGATGGACATTTTTGGAAAATTTGTGAGTTCTGTAATAAATTTCAGTCGTCACATTTGTGTCATTAATTAGCTGCCACTTGTGAAACACTCTGCCCAGTGTTCAGCACTGACCAAACCAGTGGCACTCCTCTCTGAGGCAATACTAGCGCTCTTTTTGGAAAATGCACAGACAGGCTGAAGACGTGAGGAAGTCCCAAAACCATAGATCACGTGAGTTCTGGTAGCAGAGACACAAATATAAACACACACATGCACCAGTGTTGACATCAAATCTGCTCTCACAGTTACATGTGCACGACGATAAAAAGTCCCAGACAGGTTCGTGTGGCACAAAAAAGAACAGGAAGTAGATGTGGTCTGGGTGATTTGGAAAATCCATTTGAAGAGGGTCTGGGCTGCAGAAAACAAAGGTCACTGCACGTACGTTAATCTGTAACCAGGACATTATAGGGAGGAAGAAGAAAGATAAATTGATGTTTATGACACAACCACAGAAGATAAGTTTCACACGTTTCCAGCTTAAATGTTTACTGTTTATTGGTATTGTATTAAAAAAGGACAATGAACATTAATGATCATGGATATGTCCTGTAAATGAGCCAGACTTAGCCATGAAGGCTAATTTTCTACCACAGATCATGGTACACTGGTAAAAAGCTTTAGAAAAAAAGAAGACTACCAGTAAATAAAAAACACAAATATAGACAAAAACTAACACACGTAAGCTAACAAACCAAAAAAGCGACATAAAATTAAAAATATATAATAAACAAACGTGAAATTTGAAAATTGTTACAACAATCCATGGGATAAAAATGGTAAAAAGCATTTTATATGTAATCATTCTGGAAGTGTCAGAAAGTATTCTTATTTATTTAAAGCCATAAGACATTTTAATGTGTTTATTAGTCCAGTGAGGACTCGAAACACTAATTTAATTTACAAAATCAAGCTTCTTCTCTTTTACAAAAACATTAGGATGCTGTATAACTTCATAATGTTTTGCATTATAATAATTAATTATAATTATTTATTAATATTCTGAAGATTGACAGTCTTGCAGTCAGCATGCCAATTGCACACTCTCTCAAAATTTGTGACATTGTGCTGTGAGAGAATACTGCACATTTTAGAGTGGCCTTTTATTGTGGGCAGCTAAGGTGTGCCTGTGCAAAAATTGTGTTACCTAATCAGCATCTTGATATGCCACACCTGCGAGTTCGATGGATTATCTTGGCAAAGTAGAAGTGCTCACTAATAACAGATTTCAACAAATTTGTTAACAATATTTGAGAGGAAACAGCCTTTTGTATACATAGAAAATATTTTAAATCTTTGAGTTCAGCTCATGAAAAATATGAGCGAAAACAAAAATGAGAGATAAACAAAATCATTGCATTTATATTTTTGTTCATTATAGATATTGAACTTTATATAAATCATAAATCCAAATGGTAAACACAGCTGACCAAGAATGGAGCCCTGTGGGACTCCTACACAACAATCATCCAATCAACAACTGCATTTTCTATTCTATTCAATTCAGTTTATTTATATAGCGCCAAGTCACAACAGAAGTCATCTCAGGGCATTGAACAGAAACATTTATATGTCAAAACAAGTTAGCAGAAACATCCATATATAAAAATAACAATGTAAGACGTTATCTGAGGAGAAGACTGCTTTGAATTTAACTTTTTATTTTATTTTATTCTTATTTTTTTTATTTTCTAAATCTTAAAATACTTCTTATACACAATTATCAGTATCAAATGAATGTCTGCTGTGAAGATGTATATTAATTAAGTTGTATTCTAACTGAAAAAATGATACGCGCAGCAGGCTGTAAAATAAAACGGTTTCATACGCAAGCCTACGGTACACTAGGTGGCGGAACACAGTATAAACCCATAACGTCTGTCTTCGTAAAACAGACGAAGAAGAAAACACGGAAGTAGTAACAACACCGTAGCTGTTTTACTCTCGAAAAGGTGTGTTTATTTTAAATCAACCCTTACTAATGTAAAGTTGTGTTTGAACTTATCTTGTGTTTGATAAAGTGTCTGTTGATACCGCGGGGAAGATCACATACCGTTATTTTTGTCGAACTTCCGGGCTAGCTTTGTAGCTAGTCGGCTAACAGCTAGTTAATCAGCTGTTCGGCTGGAATAAGATTTGATTAAAAAACAGAAATAAACTTCAGCTTGTATTTATCTCATGTTCAGTGCACTTTCTATTAGTTTAGCTGCTCACTTGTTTGCCATGTAGCTCTAAAGGTAACCCTTTGAAAATAAATGACAATACGTCAAATTTGATAAACATTAGCTAGGCCAGCAGTTGTCTAATGAGAGCCATGGTGTCATTTACTGAATAATGCTGAAGTCATCTGTGTCTTGATAATAAACAGGAGATCCCCGTTATTTTTTATTACATCTATCCATCCATTTTCTTCCGCTTATCTGGGGTCGGGTCGCGGGAGTAGGGAGGCCCAGACTTCCCTCTCTCCAGCCACTTGGTCCAGCTCCTCAGGAGAATCCCGAGGCGTTCCCAGGCCAGCCGAGAAACATAGTCCCTCCAGCGTGTCCTGGGTCCTCCTCTGGGTCTCCTCCCGGTGGGACGTGTCCAGAACACTTCACCAGGGAGGCGTCCAGGAGGCATCCTAACCAGATGCCCGAGCCACCTCAACTGGCTCCTCTCGACGTGGAGAAGCAGCGGCTCTACCCGGATGATCGAGCTTCTCACCCTATCTCTAAGAGAGAGCCCAGACACCCTGCGGAGAAAACTCATTTCGGCCGCCTGTATTTGTGATCTCGTTCTTTCGGTAACAACCCAAAGCTCACGACCATAGATGAGGGTAGAAACGTAGATTGACATGTAAATTGAGAGCTTCGCCTTTTGACTCGGCTCTCTCTTCACCATAACAGACCGGTACAGCGCTCGCATCACTGCCAACACTGCACCTATCTGCCTATCGATCTCACGCTCCATTTTTCCCTCAATCGTGAACAAGACCCCAAGATACTTAAACTCATCCACTTGGGGTAGGACCTCCTCCCCGACCGGGAGAGGGCACTCTACCCTTTTCTGGCTCAAGACCATGGCCTCGGATTTGGAGGAACTGATTTTCATCCCAGTCACGTCACTGTCTGCTGCGAACCGCTCCAGCAAAAGCTGTAGATCGGGACCTGATGAAGCCACTTGGACCACATTGTCTGCAAAAAACAGATGCAATCCTAAGGCCACCAAAATGGATCCCCTCAACACCTTGGCTGCGCCTAGAAATTCTGTCCATAAAAGTTATGAACAGAATTGGTGACAAAGGGCAACCTTGGCTGAGCCCAACTCTCACTGGGAACGAGCCCGACTAACTGCCGGCAATGTGGACCAGGCTCTGACACCGGTCATACAGGGACCTAACAGCCCGTACCAAAGGGCCTGGTACCCCATACTCCCAGAGTACCCCCCACAGGGTTCCCAGAGGGGCGCGGTCGAACACCTTCTCCAAGTCCACAAAGCACATGTAGACTGTTTGGGCAAACTCCCACGCACCCTCCAGGACCCTGCTGAGAGTGTAGAGCTGGTCCAGTGTTCCACGACCAGGACGAAAACTGCACTGCTCCTCCTGAATCTGAGGTTCGACTATCCGATGGACCCTCCTCTCCAGAACCCCCGAATAGACCTTACCAGGGAGGCTTAAGAGTGTGATCCCCCTGTAGTTGGAACACACTCTACAGTCCCCCTTTTTGAATAGGGGGACCACCACCCGGTCTGCCAATCCAGGGGAACTGCCCCCGATGTCCATGCAATATTGTATAGTCATGTAAGCAAACACAACACACAACATCCAGAGCCGTAAGGAACTTGAAGTGAATCTCATCCACCCCTGGGGCCCTGCCACCGAGGAGCTTTTTAACCACCTCGGTGACCTCAGCACCAGAGATTGGAGGACCCTACCCAGAGTCCCCAGGCTCCGCTTCCTCAGTGGAAGATGTGCCTGTGGGATTGAGGAGGTCTTCAAAGTATTCTGTCCACCAACCCACGACATCCCGAGTTGAGGTCAGCAGCACACCACCTCCACTATAAATAGTGTTGGTGGTGTACCGCTTCCCCCCCGGGACGCCAGATGCTGGACCAGAATCACCTCGAAGCCGTACGGAAGTCATTCTCCATGGCCTCTCCAAACTCCTCCCACCCCTGAGTTTTTGCCTCAGCAACCACCTGAGTCGCATGTCGCTTGGACTGCCGGTACCCATCAGCTGCTTCTGGGGTCCCACAGGCCAAAAAGGCCCGATAGGACTCCTTCTTCAGCCTGACCGCATCCCTCACTGCCAGTGTCCACCACCGGTTACGATGGTTACCGCCGCGACAGGCACCGACAACCTTGCGGCTACATCTCCGATAAGCCGCCTCAACAATAGAGGCGTGGAACATGGCCCACTTGGACTCAATGTCCCCCACCTCCCCCGGAACGCGTTTGAAGCTCTCCCAGAGGTGGGAGTTAAAGCTCCGTGTCATGGGAGACTCTGCCAGGCGTTCCCAGCAGACCCTCACAATAAGTTTTTTGTTGCAATTTATTTTAATTTTGTTCTCAACAACTAGCTTATCGCTTGAGAAAACATGAGCCAGAGTATTTAAGTTGCTGTAAAAATTTCATATCAGGAGCCGATATTTATTTGATACATATTCTTCTACATGTTTCCATCCATCTATCTCCTGCATTCTCTGTCAGAGTGTCGGTGAACAGAGGAATGGGATGTTTGAAGAGGTTTGTTTTTTTTCCATTTCACCTTTATTTGACCAGGCATAAACACTAAGAACAAATTATTGTCTACTGTGCTGGTCTGGCAACACCAACATGCACTTGTAGGGTCAAGGGAAGGGAAACGATACAGTTAGGCACAACAGTAAAATACAGTAGTCAACAAACAAGGACATCACAAATGACTAACAGTTCATTGTCAAAGTCAAAAGACATTATTACTAAGCATGAAAACATTTGCAAGTATCGTTTAACACAGCTTTTAAACCATTTCTAAAAGTACTGTAGAAACGGAGACAAGTGAGGTCAGACCCAAAGTATTTTGAAGCAGATTCCAGTCCCATGAAGCAGCAGAGGTAAAGACCACCGAGCCAAAGCAAGACTTTGTCTTTAGAGTAGTTAACCTCAAATACCGAGAGGATTGGGTGTTATACTTTGAAACGGGTTTCACTTGCAATAGACTAGTTAAATATGGAGGTGAATAACCCAGCAACATCTTATAAATGAGGGTGAACCAATGAATTTCACAACGAGTATGTAGAGAGGTTCATTTAACAAGAGTAGAGGTGACTGATGTGTTCTGTAAGGAGCATTTGTAACAAAGCGAATAGCAGTGATGCATTGTGTCCAGCTTCTGAAGGACACCCTTACAAGCATGTCTGTAAATTATGTATTATGAAATCATGTATTTTAACTGCATTTTTACTGTAGTTTATTGTTGTCTGTACTTTATATGTTCTGTCTGGAACAGGTCTCTCTTGTAAATGAGTCCTAGTGGCTCAGTGAGACTAGACTGTATAAATAAAGGTTGAACGAATGGAAAAATGTCTCCATAATCCAACACAGGTAGTTTTTACAACAATGGTGTGTTTTGCAGCCAGTGTAAACGGAGATCGATTTCCATATAGATAACCAAGTCTCTCTTTAACCTTAGATTGCAAAACATTAACATGTGAAAAGGACAGAGCACCATCGATCCAAATTCTCAAACATTCATAAACTGTTAGCTCTTCTATAATATCACCGTTTACAGTGGTGAAGTCCACCGAGGTGGGTATGGCTCCTCCTCCATGACAGAACTTTAGTGTTCTTGGCATTTTAGGACAAATTTAAGTCATGCGTGGCTGTGTTGTTAATAATTATAGCAATAATCAATCAAACAGGAACTTTACAATGAATTATTTGTTCAGTAGACTTTTTCTTGGAATAATAACTTCTGAGAACTTCAGTCAGTCCTGAGGTAAATAATCTGTATTTGTGAATTAAATCATCACACCCTTGCATTGTTTTTGTTGTTCGTATCAGATTGAACAATAACGTTGCGTAACTGCTAGAGGATGGCTGGTAGAGGAGAAAATATGACATGACTCCTCCAGTGTATGATGAGTTTCTGTGTTCTGCTCTTTCCGCTCTGCACAGAAATACTAAAAGCAGTTGAATGAATAATTGGACAATGAAAAATCTAAAACTTTCTTTTGAAGGATGCAACGTTGCCGCCATCTTTTGTTCCAAAGTTTTAAACAAACGTGCCTCTCCCCTAAATCCAGGAAATGGACGCGCGGTTCACTCGAGGGAAGTCCACCATCCTGGAGCGGCCCCTGAGTCGACCTAAGACCGAAGTGAGTCTGAGTGCCTTCGCCCTGCTGTTCTCCGAGATGGTCCAGTACTGTCAGAGCCGCGTGTACTCCGTGACGGAGCTGCAGGCGCGCCTGGCCGACATGGGCCAGAGGGTGGGGGCCAACATGCTGGATGTGCTGGTGCTGAGAGAGAAGAACGGGAAGAGAGAGACCAAAGTGCTCAACATGCTGCTCTTCATCAAAGTGAGCTGCTTTACAGATGAACGTTTGGGTTGATGTTTTACCGTTAAAACTAACAAGCATCTTGTTGTTCTCAGGTTAACGTTTGGAAGTCTTTGTTCGGGAAGGAGGCCGATAAGCTGGAGCAGGCCAACGACGATGACAAGACCTACTACATCATAGAGAAGGACCCGCTCATCAACGCCTACATCTCCGTACCCAAAGAGAACAGCAGCTTGAACTGCGCCGCCTTCACCGCCGGCGTTGTGGAGGCCATCCTCACACACAGCGGCTTCCCCGCCAAGGTCACCGCCCACTGGCACAAGGGCACCACCCTGATGATAAAGTTCAACGAGTCGGTTATAGCCAGGGACAAGGCGCTGGACGGCAGATAAGAGGTGACCGTGTGGAGCAAGAACAAATGATCCGGGCTGGAGTTTGTTCCTGATGTGAGATGATCTGTGACTGAGCCTCTCACTGATGACACTTTGTAGATGCCAGCGCTGCACTAGCCCACCTGTAGAGAAGAAAACGTGCAGCTGGTTGGTTTTGTGGATCATCTCTGTTTGTTTTACATCATGAAACTGTGAAAGTTTGTTTTATATTCTGGCTTTTATCCGTAGGATTATAAAACTAAACTATTGTGATTCTCGAGCGAAACCACCCCGGTGGATGTTCTGTACGGTGACATGGGTGCTGCTCGGGACGGAGAAGTTGGCTGCCGGTGGTTTGACCCCAGCGTCCCCCACTTTCTCAATGTGTCCTTGAACACAACACTGAACCCCAAGTCCCCACTGTATGAGAATGTGTCTTGTAGTGGTGAAAGATGAGAAAAACACTCCACTTACCATTAAACCTTTGATTATAACCGTAGCTTCACAAAAACAGTCGTGGACAATAAAGTAGTAGATTTTTTTTGTTCAGACTTGTTAAAATATAAAAAAAGACCATCAGTGAGTTCATGTCTTCAGTATTTGTTAATTCTTTAGGTATTTGTATTAGTACTGTGTGAACAGGTGTGCTTTTTTTTCTTCATTTTTAAGAATTAAAGACAAAATGTCTACAAGTTGATGTGATCCTGACAACAGTGGTTGTGTTTAAAGAAACATTTCAGTCATTTTGAAGTGGGGGTTCTGTGGAAAAGTTTTAAACAAAACATCTGTTGTAAACAGCTGCAGCTCAAATAAATATAAATTTGACTGGACCGACTACCTAATGACTCGCTGGAGTCCGTCAAAGACCTAAGAGGATTCCTACCTAACTAAAAATGACTATTTCTCAAAAATGTCAGGTTTGCATTACACTGGTAGTGACTTTAGTCATTTCAAATCACAGCAGCAGCAACTAGCAGTAGCACTTGTGATGCAGCTTGAGAGCATCTCCAAATATTTCAGCCAAAAATAATAGTATCCTGCAACATTGATATTGACAAAAACGTTTGCCTGAACTCCGATGAAAGTTGGAGATTGGAACTGTTTCAAAGCAGCAACGTGTTGATTTGGACAGTACAGGCAGCGACTGGAATAAGATTGTTAAAACTGGTGGAATGAAAAAGAAATGCAACTGTCTTTTATTACATTGGCACCTGCAGTAGACGTGCTTTTTTTTTTTACATGAAACATCAGAAATGAAAATAACTCAAAATGTCCCCTCTTAACTTCTGCCATTGTATTTTATTTTGAAAGGATTACAAAGTGGAAACTATGGGCAGTTAAGCTCAGCTTTACTGTCAGAATATGTTCCACTGCACTGATCCGCTGGACTGGAGAACATGGAAGGGACATAAATATCTGAGGCTAGCAGGATTAGCAGCAGCACATGTCTCTGTACCTGAATCCTCTGCTTCATTAGAGCGTTTCTCAGATGCAGGGCTCCGGGAGAGGAATCTACCACGCTACAATTGGAAACAATATTTTTCCTACAGTATGACACATGCAAGGGTCCTAAATCATAAAGCAGCAGCTGAAATTATCAGTTATTAACAGTTTAGCTGTCGCAGAATGATGACATCACTGCAAAGGCAAAGTTCAATTTCTAAATACTTTTACATCAAATATATAATTTTTACATATTTATCATTTAGTTTTAACTTTTATTACATTAAAAAAATGTTAAACCCTTGTAAGATCTCGAGGAGAGTTATCTACAACCCATTATTTTTGTTTGTTTTTATTTGTTTCATTGTTTTTGGTGTTGTCAGTAAATATTTTTTGACAGAATATTATTTTAATATTATTTTTAATATTATTATAGTCTTAAAATTAATATTTTTTGTCAGAATCGTTTTTGATTGTTTCTGTAACCTCACAGTGCCGTTGCTGCCCTCTAGCGTTCATTAGGGGAAATTGTCCCTATTGAAACCCAATATAAATGCAACAAAGTCCATGCTCAATAATCCAGGTTAAAAATCCAACATTTTTCAGTCAGGTCATCTGGACAGTTTCTTTTTTGTGTGCTGAAACGTTTCGCCTTCGATCCAGAAGGCTTCATCAGTCAAGGAAACACAACAAAACTGATTCTTCCCCCAACAGCTTACTCCAAAGTGGAACAAACCAGTTCTGCTTGTGATAAGATGGTCTCTTTGGTATGCCCCTCCTCCATTGCTGGCCCTTTTCCTTGATGACAGTCGTGTCAAACTGGTTAAAAAGTGGATAAACAAAGCACAAAGCCGTGGGCTTTAAAAAATGCCATCAAATAAATATTTTGTTAATAATTTTTAATAAATAAAATAATAAACAAACTGTGAAGTAAAAGACTATAGTTTATTGTTGACAAAAATATGAATAAATAGTATGTTTAAGCAGTTAGATAAGGTGGTTGATCACTCCCTTTAACAACTTTGTCTTAAACAATTTTCTGAGGATTAATTATTTTTAAAATGCATTTAATTTTGCAACTGGTGCCCAGTACATTGATTGGGTCAGAATTAAACTTCAATGATCTAAATTGTGTCCATAGAAAGAGCTATCTACAGCAGGTAAGATATTAACATTTCCAAAGCTCCACTTCAAAATGTTTGAAATACCCCTTTAATCACTGTGCTCGATGGCGCTGTAGGTTCAGATCCTGACATACTGATCCTGATATATTGATCCTGACATATTGAATAAAAGTGTAGTAAAATCACAACGAGCAACATTTTACTGCGTGTTGTCTTCCCTTCGCAGCTCGTGTTTATCTTCCGCAGCAGTCTGGAGCTGCTGCATCACGTGACCTGCGTCACGTGGTCAGGCGGAAGCTTCGAAGTGTTTACCTTGTGTCCTCCTTTATCAGCGGTGAGGCTCCTCGGGCTCCACAGCTCCTCCTGTAGCGGGTGTTCCAGCTGGTTATGCCCAGCTGCGGTCACCCTCGGCGGCATGGCTTCCTCCGGTCCCCCCTCCATCCTGGACTCCGCAGGTCAGTCCTCCTCCCTGTTCTCCAGCCGGTCCGTGTGCTCCTTCTGTTGTTCCTCCATGGATTTTTCCTTATCAGAGGCTCCTATAGACTAAAACTATAATGTGTGTGCGCTGAGACTGACAATCTACTGCAGCAGAAACCAAACAACATTTTTATCTTTCAATCATGAGATTGGGCGGGTGATCATGTAAATGTGTGTGTGTGTGTGTGTGTGTGTGTGTGTGTGTGTGTGTGTGTGTGTGTGTGTGTGTGTGTGTGTGTGTGTGTGAGAGATATATTTGGATGTATTTTAACAAATCACCAGATTTTAACTCATTTGAAAGTTATAGCAGTTTTTGAGTCTTGATGTTTGTAAAGGCAGCCATGTTGAATTGGCCTGACTCCAAAAGTTAAAGAGTTGTAAATGTTCACCGATTCACTGTTTCCCGAAAGTTTGAGAAAAATCCATCCAGTGGTTCATGAGATATTTTGCTAACAGACATAAGAGTTGACTCCAACTGTTCATGGTTACATTTTAAACACAGTTATTGCGCAATCTGTTAGTACAATTTGAGTATTTGTTGGGGATCAGTCTCAGCTACTACCACACCAAATTTTATTTTACATCTCTAAACACTGGATGAGCTTTACTTATTTTTATGTTTCCTAAGTTCAGTTAGCTGTGGCGGCCATCTTGAATCAGTTGTAGTTGTTCATTCATTGTTTACATTCTGCAACCTTTCTTAAAATTCGTCCAGTGGTTCATGAGATATTTTGCTAACAGACACAAACACATCATCTTTTGACACCAGGCTAGGAAAGGTGAATCTTTTTGTATTTTCCAGAGAAAAACCAGTTGCTGGCCACTGTATCCAACTACGGCTCCCAGGATGTGCTCGCAGGCGGTGGCCCGTGTCCCAGTGGTCTGTCGGGCTCCCAGTTCCAGCGGCTGCTGAAGGAGGAGGAGGAGGAGGAGGCGCTGAGGAGGAAGCTCAAGTACTTCTTCATGAGCCCTTGTGACAAATATCACGCAAAGGGACGCAAGCCTTTCAAGCTGGCTCTGCAGCTGCTCAAAATCATCATCGTGACCGTGCAGGTGTTCACAGCAGATACATCCATTATAACCAGTAATCATCTAAAATGTTAAATGGAACGCAGTGGTTTGCAAATATCATAAAACCATACTTTATTACAGTGGAAGACAGGAAGTATGTCAAACGTTCAAACTAAGAAGTTGTACTATTTTTGAAGAAAAATACGGTGGGTTTGATTTTGATGGCAGAGGCGACAAAAGGCTGTAAAAGTAAGAAGGTGCGGGTCAGAAACAGCTGGAGGAAACATGTGTAACTAACTCAGGTAGTTGGCAACAGGCCAGGCAGAGGGCGGAGTATAAAAATATTGTTTTAAAGTGTTTGAATCTTTCAGAAGAAAAGATGGGCAGAGGTTCACCATTCTGTGAAAAACTGTCCCTCTTTCAAAATGGACTGACGCGACGTGAACAACTGTCCCGTGGTCAAATCAAAATCTGAAATTATTTTTTTGTAACCACAAACGCCACACCCTAAAGAGGAGGGGCTCCATCCAGATGTTAACAGCTGCTAATGGTGTGAATGCTTATGAAACATTCACACTATTGTCATCTATTTTTCTTTGTACGTTTTTCGGCGCGATTCTCACCCCGTAGTTTCAGACTGTTTCATTAAATCATAAACCAAAACATTCAGCTCTTTCAGGACAATCCTGCTATGACTTTTGGTATTGCTGCAACTTTAGCTTTTTGAAATATTTAGCCTTTTCTGACACGTTTTTTTCATAGGAATGAATTGAGTTCATTTTACATCCTTCAAATCTTTACATCTGTTTACAACCTTTTACTGCTCCTTTCACATTTTGTTCTGCTTCAGCTTCTTTCAGCTTCCTTGTGCAAATTTAAACTTTTTTCAGCTACTTTCAGCTGTTATGTGGTTCTTTAAGGTTCTTTCTTCTATAACATTTTGTGTTTCTTCTAACTTCTTTCTGATCATTTCAGCTTGTTATGCTGCTTTCAGCTTATTTCTGCAACTTTCAGCTTTTTCTACCATTTCAGCTACTATATAGCTTTTTATGCTAATTTAAGCTATTTCAGCTAGTTCCACATTTTTTGCACTCATTTCAAGTATTTTCAGCCTAATTCAGTAAAAATGTGCTCTCTCCACTTCCTTCTTGTAATTTCAGTTTCTTTCTGCTTCTTTAGCTCCTTTTCAGCTGTTTTTTTTTTTTGTTGTTGTTGCTAATTTAAACTGTTTTCAGATAATTTCCCCTTTTTTTGTGCTCATTTTTGCTTCTTTCAGCCAAACTGGGCAAACATGTTCTTTCTGCTTTCTTTAGCTAATTTGGCTTGTTCTAACTTGTTAGCATTTTTAGCTCATTTAAGCTGTTTTCATATAAATTCAAGGGTTTTTGTGTGCTTTTAGCATAATTAACTTATTTCTGCTAATTTAAGCTTGTTATGCACTTTTCATTTTTTTTATTTTTATTTTATTTTATTTTTTTGCTATTTCAGCTACTTTTTAGCTGTTTTGTGCTAAATTTAGATTTTTCAGTTAATTCCACATTTTTTGAGCTCATATCAGCTCCTTCCACATCCTTCAGGTACTTTAGGTTTCTTTTGGCCTTTTCAACTTCTTTTTCAGCCTATTTTCTTTTAGCAAATTTCCCAATTTTTTGCTAATTTCTTTTTATTTAAACCAAATTCTGCAAATATCTATTCTTTCTTCTGCTAACTTAGGCTTGTTTTTCCATTTCAGCTACTTTCAGCATGTTTTTAGTTAATTTCAGTTGTTTTTCAGCAAGTTCTTCAGCAATAAGCATTCACACTGCATTTTCACAGGAAATGCAATTTCTCTAGTTTAAAAGTCTGCTTCTCTCATGGTATGGGGGTGCATTGATGCCTCTAGCATGGGCAGCTTACTTGTCTGGAAAGGCACCGTGAATAGGAAAAAATAAGTACATGTTTTCATTTGGCATGTTGTCCATCGTGAATGAAATCTGTGGTCATGGGATTGATGAATCATTTTGTTCTGCTTTTATTTACAGTTTACACAGCGTTTCAACGTGCGGAAACATGGTGTCATGGCTGCGCGTGTCCTCAGATAACCTGTGTGTTTGTGTCACAGCTGAGCTGAACAGTTCTGTGTTTGCTTCTGCCTCCTAGCTGGTGCTGTTCGGACTGAGCAACCAGATGGTGGTGACATTCAAGGAGGAAAACACGGCAGCGTTCAGGCATCTGTTCCTGATGGGTTACCGTGACAACGCTCCCCAGGCCGTCCATACGCAGGCCGAACTGTACAGCCGCATTTACTTCGCCGTGGAGCAGGTGGACCAACCGTTCTCACAAAACACGCCACCTAAAGAGTCTATGTGGTTGGTTGACGTTTGAAC
>NC_056512.1:18664522-18686108 GCF_014905685.2 Nematolebias whitei
CATGTTCACGTGTTTCAACAGTCAGTATCTTACCTGTTGTAGACAGCCCTTTGAGCAACTTATTTTAGAAAAATTGAGCTTGACTGTGAGCAGACCAATGAGCTAATGGCTAGTTTCAGCAACACCAAGACCAAAGTGGTCTGCTGCCATCTTAAACTAACTCCCATTTTAAATATTTTGCAGCAGGTTGAGCAAATTATTTTAAAATTTAATATTTATTTTAACTCATAAATCACAATTTTCTTGCAGGAAATAGCTGTCTGCACTGGAAGTGCTACATCTAGCTGCTCCTGTCACTGTGCCTGCAAATAACCAGCTAACAGCAAGGCAAAGTTTTTTTTAAATAGCATTAGCTTAAACCACATGTCAAACTCAAGGTTCGTGGGCCAAATTTGGCCCTTGTTAACATTTTATCTGGCCCCCAAGAAGATTTTAAAAAGTAAAATATTTTTATCTTGTCTCATACTACTTAAAAAACATATAAATGCTTAATTTAGTGCAAACTTCTCTTGCCCAATGGCTAAGTGAAATGTTTTTGACGAAAAACGGTTGGGTCATTCTGTCATTGTTGATTTGATGTGGAGGGAGCAACAGAGAACATTGACCGAGACAGATCAAGCTCTTGTTGATTAACCTGCAAGCCATAAAGAATGTTGTCCCTTGTAATTATGAACCCTCCCAACTTAAACCCTGTTCATTCTTTGAGACTGAAGTTCTTTTAGGATGAAAACAATCCTGTTTAACTCGTTTCTTCAAGCTGACGTCGTCGTCCTACTTTTAAGAACATGGAAACACAAACACTACAAGTGCAACAAACAGAGTAGGTTATGGGAAACTAGTTATTGGCTAACATCTGTTGGTTCAGCACAGATGTGTCTGTCTGTGGGTGACGAGAAGGAAATAAACATGGACATAAACATGGCTTTATCTCCATGAGTGATTCTGAAGCTCAGAGGAAGTGTGGAGTTTTGGGGTTGGGTTTGTTTTGGAGGAAAAACAACTAGAATTTGCTTTTTCTCCTCAAGTGGATAATTTCACTTCCTCCACGGCAATTTTATTTTTGTTTTCCAGACTGCATCGGGCTGAATCCGCAGACGTACAGTTCTGCTCTGAGAAATGATGACTACAAGAACTTAACTCTCCAGTTTCACAAGTTAGATGCAGTTTTTTTTTTTGAATTACAAAAAATATGACTTGTTTTCTTTTAAAGCCGCTCACATCGTCAGAATATTTTGGTGGTGTTTTCCATCTACAGGCTGATCAACGTCACAGTCGACTTCCAGCTGAAGGCCATCAACATTCAGACGGTCATAAACAATGAAATCCCTGACTGCTACACCTTCGCTATCACTGTGAGCTGACTGACCATACAAAAACTGTGTGTGTGTGCATCTTTGGAGTTTATTTTTTATTTAACCTTTATTTATACAGATAATCACATTGAGCCTCGATGACTCCTTTACAAGTGAGGCTTGTTTAGACAGACAAAAAACTAATTAAAGTGACGTGTTTAGGATTTGGAATAAAAACAATTCCTAACAGACTCCTTGACCAAGGAGAGATAGCTTGAAATTGAAAAAAAAAACCACCCCGCACATAAGCACATAGTGACGCAGACATTCTGCAGCAGAGTGGAGATGACAAGGGCAGTGAGTGTGTCCAAGGACACTCCAGAGGCACTGTAGGAGTTCTGATGAGAATGGTATAATCAACCAGTTCCCTCTGGTGAGATCCGTAAACACTCTCAGGGGTGTCAAAATCAACCTAGGACAGTGCCAGAGAGAATCCAAGAGTCCTGAAATGATGATACAATGTTTATTCATCCGGGTCCCTCTCATAGGTCCGTAGACTTCCTCGGTGGGAGATGGGAGGGGTCAAAGTATTGAGATTTACAGGGCCTCCAGGCGAATTGAGATAAGGCCAGCCGGGGAGCCGAATTCAGATAAACGCTTGTTTTGGGGACAGGCAGAACTTTACTGATTTATGTCTGCCTCGAGTCTTTACTGGTCCTCACAGAGATCCTGAAACGTCCAAATGAAGTGGGCACTTGGCTGGTCCGTGCCTGAGAGTATTCCCCAACATCTGGTCCGTCCTGCCAGCGAATCACATCCAGTTTGCAGTTCAGCTTGCAAAGCAAAGAGTTAACCCAATCCAAGATTAAAGATTATATCTTAATGGTTAAATGCTTAATTTGAGAGGATTAAACGTGGTTACACATTTTTCTGCATGTGTTTGTTAATGCCAATTCAGCATTTGCACTATTATCCTGGTTTTTTTAATGTATATATTTTGGCTTCTATTTACCGCTGCATATTTTGTGCTATTTAAACCTTTCCTATATTAAAACGTTTAGCTCGTTCAGGGGATCAGTGCTATTACTTTTAGTTTTTGTAACATTTATACGTTTTTAAAATATTTCAGCAGTATTTCCATAATAAACTCTCTATTAAAATACGTTCAGATCTTTTCAAATCCCTTGAAATTTACTTCACCAAGCTAGTGCTAATGCTAATTCTGCTACGGCTAGCTGATAAATGCAATTAGTCTAAACAGTGTTCATATCTATTGGTTTCAGCTGTGCTCTGCAGTCATTGTGACACCCGGCAACACTGTACGTTGAAAACTAATAAAACAAATTTACAATCGAACTAATATACATCTGTCTGCACACGTCAACAACAAACAGACGTAAAAGATCAAGACTGGAGTAACACCAACTTTGAGTACTGGAAATATATGTAAATGTATTTTAACATGTAATGCTTAATTTTACATTTTTTAAAAGGTCAACAAATTCTAAATCTACTAATGCTAATTTTACTTCTTCTAATTGTACTTATGCTAGTACTACCACTGCTAATGCAAAATGTATTCATGCTAACGCCAGTTCTATTCATACTAATGAGCTTGGTTCTGCTAAAGGTTTCTTCCTCACAAGGGAGTTTTTCCTTTCCACTGTCGCCTTCATGCTCAAGATGAGAGTCTGCAGTGAAGTTAAACTCAAAGCAGTCTGCTCCTCAGATAAATAATGTTTACTTGTTTTTTATATAAATGAATGTTTCTGTTCAGTGCCCTGAGATGATTCTGCTGTGATTTGGCTCTATATAAATCATCTGAATTGAATTAAACTGAACTAATACTAATACAAGAGATGTCCCGATACGAGTTCATCAGATTGAGTACAGTAGTTCTTCGCTACTTGGCGGTTCGACTTTCGCGGACTTGCTCTGTCGCGGTTTTTCAAATTAAGATTGGACATGACACACAATTGGCTGATTGCTGCACTATCGACATGGAATTTTTATTTAAAATAATTATTTTGAATTATTTAACATCTGCTGCACCTGTGTGCAGCCCACAGCAGGTGCAGGGAGAAGTTCCCGCCTGCAGCATTCATTCATTCATTCAACCTTTCTTTAAACAGCTAAATCACATTGAGCCTCAAAGACTCATTTACAAGTGAGACCTGTTTGGACAGACAATGAAGTGATGAAAGTGACAACATGGGTTTTTGGAGGCAAACAAATTCCTAACATGCTCTTAATCTTTGGCTGAAGATTAAGAGCATGAAAATGAAAAAAAACCTCTCACACAAGCACATAATGACGCCGACATTCCACGGGGGGGCGGGGGATGCAAGGGCGGTGAGCATGTCCAGAGACACTCGCAGAGGCACTGCAAGAGTTCAGATAAGAGTGATAAATCGCTCGAGTTCACATAATTCCCTCTGGAGATACCTGTAAACTCTCAGTGGGTGCAGAGGTCGGCCAAGGACGACGTAAGATAGAATCCAAAGAGTCCTGAAATGATGACAGAATGCTTATTCAGCCGGGCCCTTCTGATTGGTCCGTAGACTTCCTCGATGGGAGACGGGGGGAGGGGCAGAGCATCATGGTTTACAGAGCTTTCACGTGATTTAAGATACGATGACCTGTCAAGACCAGTCAGGGAGCCGAATTCAGATAAACACAATTGTTTTGGGGACAGACAGAATTTTGATTATGTCTACCATGAGTCTATGTTGGCCATTTCGGTTCCGAAATATCCAAATTGAGTGGCCACACAACTGGTCCATGCCTGAGAATGTTCTCCGAGATCTGATCCATCCTGCAAAAGTTAGCAATAGAGTCTGGGCACTCGAGGCATGAACCAAACCATCATATAAGGCAGGCAGCCTGACCAGGGCCAAATTTGCTGCCGACGACTTCCTTGTTTGTTGCTATACCAGGAACCAGCCAAATCCAAAAAGCAGGAAACCAGTTATCATAAATCCAATTTTATATATATACGCCCTTAACATCCACGATTGACAGCAGAAAAAGGCACATCATCAAGTCTTCCAAGTCGATGAAGTATCCAGCTGCGTGCGTGCCATCAGGGCAAATCAGATTACCTAAAGCTTGTCTTCTCTTCGAAGAAATGTTACCAATTGCATTGAGGGACCAACTGACCAAATTCAAATCCATAAATTATGATTCGGAAGATTTGTAAAAGAGAGGCTCTAAAGCAGATTCACAGACAGGACAGAGCAAAGCGAAGCAGAGAGGGAGAGGAGGGGAAGCAGAGAGGGAGAGGAGAGGAAAGGCGTCCGCCCTTGCAAGAGCGAGTGTTGAAGTGATGTGATGATCTCCGCTCTCTGCCACCTGCCAGCGATTGCAGCGGAGAAGTGGGCATGGCCAAGAGCACTGGAAGGTGGCAGAGAGCTGAGATTATGTCATGCTGTGCTCTTTTAGAGTGTTTAGCATTTAGAAACATTGTTTAGAATATTGCAAGAGTGTGGGAAGGGTTTAAAATGGGGAAGGGAGGGTTGAGGAGACAGACAAAGCATCCTTGTTTTTTCTAAACATGCCAGGAGGAGTTGACATAAGTCCGGCATCAAGGCCACAGTTTTGGGTCAGGCAGAACTCGTGAATTGCTCTTTCTTCCTTTTAAAGCCTCGCTGGTATTTTCCTCTGATGGAAACTCCAAAACAGCCGAATTGATTCCTTAAAGCCGAGCTCACAGCTTCTCCAAGAATATTCCCACTTTCTTGTGTGCTGCTAGAGAGTTCACAGTCCTGATAACAGCTCTCTGACACAGCTGTGCATAATGCAGTCTGAGCGCTGCCGAGCTTCGACACATCCACATGAATGGATAGACAATCCAGATTTCACCAACAAAACAGCAAAAAAACTGTTGTCATCATGAATCCAATTCGTTTCTGTCGAGGTCAGAGGGTCCTCCTTACCCTGTCTCCTGTCGGGAGAAGTTGATCAATTTGTTGAGAGACCAGCTGATCCTTCGAATTAGGATGTATGCAGAACAAAAAGAGACTCTTTAAGGGTTCACAGGACGAAAGGGGGGGGGGGGGTATGGAGCGCTGGGAAAACACGTCTGACTTTACCGGAGTACAGGGAGAAAAAAAAACAACTTGTACTAATTGTTCCTACTTCGTAGTTTTAGTACTTCAGTTAGTACTTAAACATGGACAGTTTTTATGTTTTGTCATCGGTAACTTGCAAAGCGGAAGAGCAAATGACTTCACCAAGTATTAAAGTGGTATCAGGGTGTTTTTATGAATACAAGTACGAGTATATGATGCAGGTATCGGGTCCCAATACTGATATTGGTGTCCATATTGGGACACCTCATTAAATACAGTACTGCTAATGATAATTCTACAAATTACAATTCTAGTTAAACTCAACTGACTTTTTTCCACTTAACATTATCTAGCATTTTGTTACTTTTAACAAACATTTTGCTTTTTTTAGTGACTACAATTTTACAGTTCTTTAGCTAGCGTATTCCTTCTTTTAGTTTTTGTCATTACGGTAGCGTTTTGATTGTTTTAGCTCTTTGCTAGTGTTTTACTCAGTTTGAGCTTCAGTAAATTTCAGGAAAGTCACGCAGAACTCAGCATTCAGGCTGTATTGTCTCCAGTTTGACCTGGTTTTTGTTTGCGTGTTCAGATCGTCATGGACAACAAGGCGCATAGCGGCAAAGTTAAGATCAGCCTCCAGAACCAGGCCTCCATAAAAGAGTGTAAAGATCCCAACGTGTCGGGGCACGGTGAGTGAGTGGACAGGTTGTAAATATTGTGTCACTTTTATAACTCCTTTTGATTTTAGTCACCTCTGTTCTCTTCTGTCAGCTGAAAGCTACGCTCTGGAGTTCTTCGACGTTTTGGTGATGATCGTTTGCCTGCTGTCGTTGCTGCTCTGTGGCCGCTCCATCCTCAGAGGAATCCTCCTGCAGGACGTAAGACAACAGGACAAACACTTTCTTTAACTTGTTTTCACCCCGAAACAAAAGCTGTTCTCTATAAATTTTTTAATCATTAAAAAATGTTTGCAACATCAAAACAAATGGAACTTATAAATAAATAAATAAAACTTTCCACAAACACAATACTGATGAACCTTAAACATGGCGTACAATTGATCATGGCTTCTCATGCAAGAGCCTTTCAAGTCCCGTATTTTCTGCCGTACAAGTCGCATCAGTCCAAAAATGTCTAATAAAGTGGATAAAACATAAATAAGTCGCTTTGCTGTATATGGCGCATCTATTATGCGTCACCGCTGACGAGTCGCGTTTGTTACGCGTCACCGTTAACAACCTGGAAACGTGGGCCGGTGTTGTGCCAAACTTCGATTGGCTAACAAAATGGCAGCTGCAAGAGCGTGCACGGGAGGTCTTGAACAAGAATTGAACAAGAATAACACTTAAAAACAATTATTTGTTTGCTCGAAATTATAGCAAAGGTGTGTCTCAGTCTAACTTTTTTTTAATAAATGCACTTTGACAGTCAAATCAGCTGCATTTAAAAAAAAACTGAGGGAGGACTCGCTGTGCATTTCATCGAAATTTAACAAGTTAACCACCTAAAAACAATTATTTGTTTGCTCGACATTATAGTAAAGGTGTGTCTTAGTTGAACTTTTCCTTAATATATGCACTTTAATGGTCAAATCAGCTGCATTTCGCTGGGGTGGTGCAGCAAAATGCAGCTGATTTGACGTTTGCTCCAGGAGTTCCTGAGCAAAACAAATGTAGCTGCTATGGCAAGCCAAGTGTCTCATTAATTCCCACTTTTACCTATTAATGAGACATTTGGCTTGCCATAAGACTCGACGGCCCTCTATTGGCCACAAATGGTTATGTTTAATCAACAAAGTCCATGCTCAATAATCCAGGTATACAACCCATCAATTTTCAGTCAGGTCATCTGGACAGTTTCTTTTTTGTGCTGAAATGTTTTACCTTCTATCCAGATGGCTTCATCAGTCAAGGAAACACATAACACAAAACTGATTCTTCCTCCAACAGCTTACTCCAAAGTGGAACAAACCAGTTATGTTGGTGCTAAGATGGTGTCTTTGGCACACCCCCTCCTCCAGTGCCAGCCCTCTCCCTCGTCGACAGTCATGTCAAACTGGTTCAAAACCAACAAAGTCCATGCTCAGCTCAAAAAAAGAAAATGTCCAGATGACCTGAATGAAAATTGTTGGGCAATGTTTAATATTTTCATGTCAGAATGAATGAAATGGTCAAATTTCAACCAAAAATTGGGTTATAAATATGGGGAAAATACGTATATTAGTCGCTTCAGTGTATAAGTCGCAGGACTTGCAAATTTATTAAAAAAGATGCAACTTATATGGCGAAAAATATGGTAAACGGCAAAAGTAAAGTACATTCTCTTTCAGTTCTTGAGTTTATGTATCAAGACATAACAAAACTGATCTTGTCTTAAGCAGGTTATAAAATCATTCAACTCTAATCTTGTGTACAAAAAACACTGATCAGATTCCATCGTGTCATTTATTCAACAAAAATAAAGGTGAAATGGAAAATCTGTGTGGAAAAATAACAAGTCCACTTTATGATTCAACCTCAGAATTACCAGCACTAATTTCTAGCTGTGGATTTCTGTAGAATTGTATCAATCTCTTACATGTTGTAATTAATTGTCAATCTACATACGGTGCCTTGCGAAAGTATTCGGCCCCCTTGAACTTTTCAACCTTTTGCCACATTTCAGGCTTCAAACATAAAGATATAAAATTTTAATTTTTTGTGAAGAATCAACAACAAGTGGGTCACAATCGTGAAGTGGAATGAAATTTATTGGATGTGTCAAACTTTTATAATAAATAAAAAACTGAAAAGTGGGGCGTGCAATATTATTGGGCCCCCTTGCGTTAATACTTTGTAGCTCCGCCTTTTGCTGCAGTTCCAGCTGCAAGTCTCTTGGGGTTTGTCTCTATCAGTTTTGAACATGGAGACACTGAAATTCTGCCCATTCTTCCTGCAAAACAGCTCGAGCTCAGTGAGTTTGGATGGAGAGCGTTTGTGAACAGCAGTCTTCAGCTCTTTCCACAGATTCTCAATTGGATTCAGTTCTGGACTTTGACTTGTCCGTTCCAAAACCTGGATACGTTTATTTGTGAACCATTCCATTGTAGATGTGTCTTTATGTTTTGGATCATTGTCTTGTTGGAAGATAAATCTCTGTCCCAGTCTCAGGTCTCTTGCAGACTCAAACAGGTTTTCTTCCAGACTGGTCCTGTATTTGGACCCATCCATCTTCCCATCAATTCTGACCATCTTCCCTGTCCCTGCTGACGAAAAGCAGGCCCAAACCATGATGCTGCCACCACCATGTTTGACAGTGGGGACGGTGTGTTCAGGGTGATGAGCTGTGTTGCTTTTACACCAAACATATTGTTTTGCATTGTGGCCAAACAGTTTGATTTTGGTTTCATGTGTCCAGAGCACCTTCTTCCACATGTTTGGTGTGTCTCCCAGGTGCTTGTGACAAACTTTAAACAACATTTTTATGGATATTTTTGAGAAATGGCTTTCTTCTTGCCACTCTTCCATAAAGGCCAGATTTGTGCAGTGTACGACTGATTGTTGTCCTGTGGACAGACTCTCCCACCTCAGCTGTAGATCTCTGCAGTTCCTCCAGAGTGATCATGGGCCTCTTGGCTGCATCTCTGATCAGTCTTCTCCTTGTTCCAGATGAAAGTTTAGAGGGACGGCCGGGTCTTGGTAGATTTGCAGTGGTCTGCTACTCCTTCCATTTCAATATGATTGCTTGCACAGTGCTCCTTGGGAAGTTTAAAGCTTGGGAAATCTTTTTGTATCCAAATCCGGCTTTAAACTTCTCCACAACAGTATCTCTGACCTGCCTGGTGTGTTCCTTGGTCTTCATGATGCTCTCTGTGCTTTGAACAGAACCCTGAGACTATCACAGAGCAGGTGCATTTATACGGAGACTTGATTACACACAGGTGGATTCTATTTATCATCATCAGTCATTTGGGACAACATTGGATCATTCATAGATCCTCACTGAACTTCTGGAGTGAGTTTGCTGCACTGAAAGTAAAGGGGACGAATAATATTGCACGCCCCACTTTTCAGTTTTTTATTTGTTAAAAAAGTTTGACCCATCCAATAAATTTCATTCCACTTCATGATTGTGTCCCACTTGTTACTGATTCTTCACAAAAAATTAAAATTTTATATCTTTATGTTTGAAGCCTGAAATGTGGCAAAAGGTTGAAAAGTTCAAGGGGGACAAATACTTTCTCAAGGCACTGTGTGTGTGTCTTATCTCACTCAGCCTTATGTAGATGAACAGATGCTGGGATATATTCATCATTTAACGCGAGTTCCTCATTTTTCTGGACTGAATAAAACGTGCATTGAATTTAAGGAAATGCAAACGTGAGACGTCATTTAAATTTGACCCATCAAAATGAATGCGGTCATTTATTTACAGAATCAAATTTAACATCAAACATTTACATTAATTTGGCACATTATGAAAATAACAACATAAGCAATCAATCAGGAAAAATCATACGGCCATGATTTTTCCGTTGCTGCACCACAGACATTTATAAAACTGTACAACTATGATCTTTTGCCCACATGAATGTGGGTGAGCATTTTACACAGACATTTCTAAATATCTGGGAGAATTTCTACTTGATAGAAAAGTTTAAGATGAAAGATGAAGTTTAAAGGGGAGAAAGATGGTGTTTGAGGTAGAGTGTTGAACAGAACGGCACTCTCCGGGCTTTCTTCAGCTTTTCCTCACAGTACACTTAGGTGGTGAAAACGACTCTTTTACCTGGAGATGTCTCAGGCGAGATTCCGTTTAACGCACCCTTTCAGCGTCTCCGTAGGATGCTGTTACTCGTCCGGAGTAGCGGCGAGATTCTGTCCGCCACAGCTCACCTCAGTGGAAATGTTATAATCCCATGAACTCGGAAGAGCTTCGTTGTCATGTCAGGAACTCCAACAGCACTCCATCAGAACTTTAGCTCTCGTGTAGTTTACAGAACTCCCACAGAACTCTTGAAGTCTGACAACTCTCCAACTCTGTAACTCCGTGAGTCTCTGAGTCTCTGTGAGTCTGTGTAGACCAGGAAGTACTGACATTTTAAAGGCTCTTTCCCGGTTCACTTTTTGGGATTTTTCATTGGTCAGAAACGACCAGAAGGGGTGTGTTTTTGTGACGTAAGGGGTTAGAGACAGCGAGAATTGTTATGAGACAGCTCAGAAATGTTCTCACAGACCGAGAGGGTTCTGTTTTGGCGTGCCTAAGACACAGGTGCAAAACATCTCTATTTACGTCTGAGAGGATTCTAAAACATGACAGTTTTAACATAACAACTTGTTTTTCGTTTGACTGTAACCTTGTAAACGCACACACTTGCTCATTCAAAAGCAGAAATCAGAAAAATGCATAAACTCTGCACAGCTTTTAACATGAGAATAAAATCATTACTCAGTTAATAAAATTGATTAGTTCACTGCAACATCTAAAATGGTTTGAACTAAGACACTTTGATTATCAACATTTGTAAGATAGTAATGATAATAAAAAGAGAGTGTTCTTTTCACTTGAATCTTCAAGAAAGAAAGTCTCAGGATGGGTGAACCTGTATTTATGGAGTCAAATACATGAAATGACAGCTTCTGTCCCACAAGGTTCTAAAGGTCAAGAGTTTTGACCTTAGACTGGGTTTCGACGTAGGCTTAGTCCACTACACTTATTACCTGAACCCCTCACTCACTGCTTATTGAATTAAGAAAGCTCCACGGATGAGGAGCGAAACATCTTCTGTTACAAATAAAATCCAGTTTTTTTTATATTGAACATTTTTTGAATCTCTTACATGGTTGTGGAGGAATTCTGGACCACTCTTTCCAGCATTGCTTCAGTTCATTGACGTTTGCAGATATTTGTGTCTGCTCAGCTCTCTGAAGGTTCCACCACAGCTTTCAAATCAGCTCTGGACTTTCACTGAATCATCCAGCACATTCATTCTCCTCTTTTTCAACCATTCTGTTGTAGATTTTCTGCCTTGTTCGAGATCTTTGCTCAGCTTCAGATGTTGGACTTTAGAGTCCTTTGGTAGACAGAAGAGTTCAGCCGATGGCAAGAAGTCTAGATCCTGCTGCAAAACAAGCACGAAACATCAAATTTTTCATTTTGACTTTAATTAAATAACATGTTGGAAGTGAATGTGTTTTTGTACAGTTGAGGTTAGATTTAAATAGTTTTAGAACCCGAACAGTTGTCAGAACATTACAAAAGGTGTTCCTCAAGGATCTACTTTTGTACACCTTAGATTAAAACATGAGGCAGAATGTCTCAGATGCACTTATCCATCTTAATGCTGATGATACAGTTGTTTACTGTCATGCTTTTGTCCTAGATTTTTTGACATTATTCAGTCATATTTGGTACTAAATGCTCCGCACAGAGGGCTGTGGTAGCTCGGTGGTCTGTGGTTGTGTCAGGAAGGGCTTCTGGCGTAAAATCAACTGCCAAGTCTTCGTGCAAGTCAGTTCGCTGTGGCAACCCCTGAAGAAGAGAGCAGCTAAATTGGTACTAAATGCTGCCAAAACTAAAAGATTGCTCTCACTTGATATAAACTGGATGAAAAAGAAGGAAAAACAAATAAATAAAATGTTTTTGCATATCTCTGCTTTCCTAAATCAGGAGCTCGTGCAGTTTTTTCATCACAAACTTGGCCGCAGTGTGTGCTGGGAGGACAGAATGGAGTTCATTAATGGCTGGTACATCCTGCTCATCATCAGCGACTTGTTCACCATCGTTGGCAGCTTCATCAAAATTGGGATAGAGTCCAAGGTAGTTTCCACTTCCTGTTTTTCTCGTTAATAAACTGGAAAAATTTTGCCGCACTGTAAAAACCCTTGTGTGATTAACTGTGTCGTCCTTGTGTTGAAGACGTTATCATCATATGACGTTTGCGGGATTCTGTTGGGAACCTCGACTCTGCTGGTGTGGGTGGGAGTCATCCGCTACTTCAGTTTCTTTCAGAAATACAATGTATGTAAAACTTTGACTCTTGAGTATTTTAAATACGTGTAAAAATTGACTGATGTCTGTTGTCCAAAAAAAGAAAAACAAAACAACTGGACTTCTGTTCTGAAGTTGAAGATGATACTTCCCTAATGAGTAGCTTAATTGTTAAGAAAGCTACACAGATAGGAAGCAAAGCGTTGTCCAGTTGTTTTGTTATTTTGTTTATTTTTTATTTACCGTGTCCTGGATGACACACCATTCCACTGAGTTTGCTTCTTTTTCTTATTGCTACAGATCTTGATTGTGACTCTGAGAGCTGCGTTTCCTAACGTCATCCGGTTCTGCTGCTGCGCAGCTGCTATTTATTTTGGTTATTGCTTCTGTGGGTGGATTGTGCTCGGACCCTATCATACTAAGGTACACACACTCTGCTGTAGCTTTACACAGAAACTAGCCACTAAAATCATGTGTACCTGTCAGCACCGCCTAATCAATTCAGTTTATTAGAATTAAGACAATGGACCTATGCAAAATACATCTGAATAATCAAGTTAAATTGAAAAAAAATGTCCTAAATAATTTTAAAAATGTGTAAAGTGATGCAAAATGTAGGAATAGCTGAAAGTCATTCCCAACTAGACCTGGTGTATTCGTTTCACTGTATAAGTTCGATTTATTTTGAATAATAGACTTAATTGAGGTGATTCGGGCATCTGGTAAGGATGCTCCCTGGGTGAGGCCTCCCTAGGGAGGTGCTTCAGGCATGTCCGACTTGGAGGAGACCCCGAGGAAGACCCAGTATACGCTGGAGAGACTGTCTCTCGGTTGGCCTGGGAGCACCTTGGAGTCCTCCCAGAAGAGCTGGAAGAGGTGGCTGTGGAAAGAGATGTCTGGACCTCCCTGCTCAAGGTGCTGCCTCCGCGACCCACTTTGGAATTAATGGATGATGGACTTAATTGATTAACAAACAAATAGCTTACAAAAAATCAAACAAAAAACCCTCAATTGTGCACAAAAAAGTAACCAAAAAGTTATCTGACGTTAAATGTAGGTTTTGTGTGTTAAACTTGTGTAAATGTGTATAAATGACCCACCTAAGCCCACTAAAAAAAAGCCACCTCAGAATTGTGAGTTCTGAAAGCCAGTCCTGAGCTTTTATCCAATCATATTTCAACCATCATGTGTTGCTAGGGTTAAATAAATCTGCCCAGAGGCCTTCAGAATCAACAGTGCAGACACCTGCAGGTTTAAACAAATGGCAATGAAACTGCTCCTTTGACCAATCAGATGTTGAGCTGGTGACACCAGGACCTTCTAGCAGACATTCTGTTGTTTGATTGGACGGTCATCGAGCGAACTGTCAGAGCTAGGAACTATCTATCCTCTACAAGCTAAATGTCGAGCGGACATTCTCAGCCCTAAAGTGAAATTTTCATTCAACCTTTATGTATACAGGTTAGTCTGATTGAGTCACGAGGACTCGTTTACAAGAGAGAGACCTGTAACTGAATTAAAACTTTTAGTGTTAGCTTCCACGGCGTTAGAAAGGACTTACTGTTGAAACAGAAACCCTATAATGACCTGTAGGACAGAGGAACTGAACTCTTCTTGAGGAAAGAAAGGAGGATGGGGTTTGAGTACAGATAATCAAGACTTTTGGTGAGTAAAATGCATTTTATTCAAATTGTTAATAAATGTTTGTCAATTTAGTGAATATTAATGATTTTGGTAAATATGTAAAAATATATGCTGTGGCTACATCCATCCATTATATTTACCCGCTTCTTCCTTTTTGGATCGTGGGGGTCACTAGTGCCCATATCCAGCAATCACTGTGCAAGACATGGGGTACACCCTGGACAGGTCTCCAGTCCATCACGTGGACACATAGAGACAAATGAGACAAACAACCATTCACTCTCTCACTCACACCTAGAGACAATTTAGAGTTACCAATCAGCCTAACATGCATGTTTTTGGGCTGTGGGAGGAAACTGGAGTACACAGAGAAAACCCACACATGCACGGAGAGAACATGCAAACTCCACCCAGAGATGTCCCCGGACCGGGATTTGTACCAGGGTGACCTGTTTGCTGAGAGGCGGCAGCTCTACCAACTGTGCCACCGTGCTGCCAGTTAAAGGAAACATTTTAAATTGTGTTAATTGGGTTTCTTACTTGAGTAATGGCATTTGTTATCACTGCATGAGATACCTGTATGTGATGCAGCATCGTATTATACTGTTTCTGTGTATAATTAATGGTTTCTGAAGCCATGGCGTCATAATGATGCTATTAAGAGGTGGATAAATTCAGGAAGACCACTGCTGAAGGCCTAGGTGTGAAATGCATGGCCCGCCATTGCAAAAGGGTAAACACTTCTGCAACTCACTGTTTATTTTGTTGCTTGTAAGTTATTTGTTCTCACAAAGTACAGCTTTTCAAACAAGAGTACCGCAAACGGCACTTTAGGTGCTCGTCGACAAACTTTTATTCAGCCATACAGCAATGTATAGCATTGGCCTGGACAAACAAATACCTTGTTGTTGACCTTTATTTGTGACCTTGACCTTAGAGCTGGAAATATGAAATGTGTATGTGACACTGTTTAGGGATGGTGCATATTTGTGTCAAATTTCATTCAGTTCTCTTGAGTGGATCAGATGTTATCCCACAGAAAAATCAAATACCTTGTTTAATTTTTGGCCTTGATTTATGACCTTGACTTTGAAGTTGGGGTGATGAAAATTATACATGACACTCTGTCTAGTGGTGTTACAAATGTGTATCAAGTTTAGTTAAATTATCTTGTGCGGATCAAAAGTTATGAGCAGGACTAGAAAAAATTTACGTATGTATGCTGACGATACCATAATCTATGTGTATAAAACCACTTAAATCTAAATATAATGTAAATAAATCAATCAATCAACACAACATCACAAAATCTAGTCTGGAAAGTTTTCTGGTTTGCTTGTGTCCAGTTTCGCTCCCTGTCCATGGTGTCGGAGTGCCTGTTTTCTCTCATCAACGGGGACGACATGTTCGTAACGTTTGCTGAGATGGAGCACAGCAGCCCACTGGTGTGGATCTTCAGCCAGGTCTACCTCTACACCTTCATCTCCCTCTTCATCTACATGGTGCTGTCGCTCTTCATCGCCCTTATCACCGGAGCCTACGACACCATCATGGTATGGTCATCCGTTTTGGTTTTGTTTTGTTTTGAGCCACACTAATGGCTTGAGATGTGCCATAGAAACAGTAAATGTTGATACCTGGCCGTCGGGTCATGTACTGTTTTTCAAACTCAACCGTTTGTGTTTTATCTAATCTTCGCTTTGTACTCCAGCAGGCCCAAACACAGGAGCAGGTCCACATCACAGACCTGCACGCGTTCATCGCACAGTGCACCGACACGCCCAGTTCTGGCAAGTTCCGTGGCCCCGAAGGCTCGTCGGGCTCTTACCTCTGCTGCTGCAAGTAGTGAGGAAGAGGAGGACATAATGGATTCATAAAGGGAGTAAGCAGCATGAGTGTGAAAGAGCAAGATTCTCTAGGTTTGTTTTTTGTCCTCTATCTTCAAAGCCCCACATTTCCGCTCCAGTGACGGCTGATGGAAATTGCTCTCCTTTCTACGGTCTCTCAGCAGGGAAGATAAAGACTTGGAGAATGAAGCGACTGACCTTGGGCCATTTTGTCCTCTGGTGACCGCATTTAAATTTTGCATTTGAATTTGTGCTGGGACGATAGATTGCACTGCACTGTCTCAAGCCCAATTATCGGCATGGGCTTTTGTACTGAATGAATAATTTATTGTCAGAACTTAGACGCACAATGCCAGTAAACATTATCACTCTAAACTGAACGCAAGGTCAACAAAGTATGAAGGCAACTTTTCTTTTATATAATTTATTTTGTACAGGGTTTTTTTCCTGATTAGATTTTTAAGTGGTTAAAATTAGTTGTTGCCTCTTGGTTTGTAAATATTCTACGAATTGTGGATGTCATAGTAGAAAAGGCACAATAATCAGCCAGGCAAGGTTAAATAATAATAATGATTACTTCCTTTTTTAAATGCATTAGATTCTGAACACATTTGTACTCAGTGGGGCTCCTCCACTTCAGTTTAATTTGCTCTGTCCTCATCTGTTTTGTTCACATCCTCCTCGGTGACTCTCAGGAGATGATGTCTGTACGAGGGAAGAACGAGCCCTGAGACCGACCAGTCAGTCATCACAATGTATGAAGTGTTGCTGCCATAAAGAGCTAGCTGATTGGACTCTAATGCACTGCAAGATAGTGCATTTTAGCAGAAAACTGCTTTAAAACAAAATAATTTGGTATGTCCAGACAAATTTAAGGGAAGTAAAAGTACAGTATACCCCCTTGTAAAATGGTGAAGATTAATGAAGACCAAGGCCCAGCAAAGCAGAGGATTGTTGGCTACGCTAACCGCTTTCAACCTGTTTATTAAAATAAACTAATTTCATTGTAATGTAACCCTTTTTTAAAGATGTTTTTCTTCTAATATAAATGCATTGCCCCATTTTAATAATACTCATTATGTAACAAGGTAAATCACTAAGACACTTGATATCACAGTAGATTTAGTCTTTCAGAGACAAATGCCAGTTCGATTTGTTTAAGCTAACTTACTAAAGTAGCAATGCTAACTTCTTTAACCCGTGTTAGTTTTCTTAATAAATTTGTGAGTCCATTCTAATGTAACGCCAAGTATATTATTTGAGTTGTACAACGTGCTCAGTGGCTTTCAGAGACCTAAGAAGTTTTTAGTTCAAACTAACTTGCTAGTGTTGCATTAGCTAGCATTAGCTAGCTGGTACTTCAGTTACCGCTTGCTTTTTAACGTTAATCTTTACATGTTTCATAGTCCAAAACAACTAAAACTATACGATAATGTTGTTACGATACTTTTTGAACTCAGTCATGGAAAAAAATTGTAGCCTATGTATTTTGTTGAGGGGGCAGCATGGTGGTGCAGTTGGTAGAGCTGCTGCCTCTCAGCGAGCAGGTTGCCAGTTCAAATCCCGGCCAGGGGCCTTTATGCGTGGAGTTTGCATGTTCTCTTCGTTCATTCGTGGGTTTTCTCCGGGTACTCCGGTTTCCTCCAACAAACCAAGAACATTCATGTTAGACTGATTGGTAACTCTAAATTGTCTCTAGGTGTGAGTGAGAGAGTGAATGGTTGTTTGTCTCGTTTGTCTCTATGTGTCTCTGTGATGGACTGGAGACCTGTCCAGGGTGTCCCCCGCCTCTCACACAGTGATGGCTGGACATGGGCACTGGCGACCCCCGCGACCCAAAAAGGAAGAAGCGGGTAAAGATAATGGATGGATGAATATTTTGTTGACTTATATTGTATGTAGGTCTACTGTAAGCAGCTTTAAAAGTACACACTGTCTTTGTTTGTTTGTTTGTTTGTTTAGTTGTTTGTTTTTTTGTCACACTTGTAAAAATGTTGACACTGAGCAATTTGGGAAATAATTACAGCCAGTAGTTTAATGTGTATATTAGTTTGTTCATTTCTACCAACCAGCACTTCTCTGTGACACTTTTAGGGAACAATAATTTGTGGAAGCATATTAAAATCTAAAATATGATTTCAACTTTTCTTTGTAAAATTTTATGACATTAATGTTTTTTGTACCACTGTTGATTTTTTTTTAATTTTTTTTTTTGGCACTTTACTATTTGCAATCATAAAAAGTTAAAACATGTATTTATTTATTTTTCTTATTATTTATTTATTTGAACCCTTTTATATGCTGTTATAGAGTTTCATTTTATTTAAATGTGGAGCCAAGGAGTTGAACATAATCTGCTAATTTTCTCCATGACTTTACAGGATGGTTGATCAGTGTTGACATGAATTAATCAAACCAGTTACTATTTGCTGTTAGTTTACTTGACGGTTTGTTGTTTTCATCATTTTTGCATCATGTTGACCAAGTCTTTTGTTTGTTTAGGTTTTCACCTTATTTTCTGTACAAATGTCTGAATAATGATCACACACTTCAATTAAATAAACTGGAAATACTCTTACCTGGGCCAGCAGGGCTTTTCATTTATTTTAAGGGATATTCTGGTTATTTTGAAGGGGTGCAGTAGTTGGGTGATGGGTTCCTATAGTTGCATGCCTCCACTTGTTAGGTGGTTCGTTCACATGTGATTTATTTTACAACCACTAGAGGGGGGGGAACATGTTCTCTGCTGCCATTAGGAAACCTTTACAGGAAATTAACACAATGGAACTTAACAGAAATGACTTGAAGGAAATAAAACACTGACTTTGAGCAAGCTGGGTAAAATATCATCAGCATTAAAGAGGAACAAAGCCATGCTAAAGCACTTAACCTTGAAGTCCACCATTATCCCGCCCTCGACTCAGCACGAGGTAAGGGGAAGCTGGGGCTGCCTCGGTCAGCTGGAGAAAACTCAGACTTGTGCAGGTGAACACAAATAAAGAGCACAGAGATGTACACACCACCTCTGGGGTGTGTCTGGTATTCCTGTCCAGCATGCTCAGTACCTGCATGCATTATTTACTGAGTGATGCCATCAGAGCTGACAGGAGCACCTAAGGTGACTGGCCTAACCTGGATGTCATCAGGTTTCAGGCAAAACACCTCTATGGAAAGAAAAACAACAAGAAGGACAACCTGTTTTTGGACCTTATCAGCCCCCAAACCAGATTTATTATCTACATTTACATCATTATCATAACATTCAGTAAGGATGACATTTGACCCATATAGCGCTGAAGGACATGCCCGTGTGCAAGCTTCTGTCCCATTAACGAGGTTCTTGTTGCCTTCTTTATTCACAGGTTGCTTGTCGGGGAGTGTAGAAGCATCCTGCATGCTAATGACATGCAGCGTTGGCAGGCTGTGTTCATCGGGGAGTCCATGTTGTGTTCAGAGAGCAGCAGCTGCACTGACGTGTGCAAACCTGCACCAACCTGGTATTCACACACATCTTTTCTAATATCTAACGATATTCTAGTCATTGGAGCGTGAAACGACACTCCTGCTGATGCCTCAGTGATAATGAGCCTCTGTGTCTGACGTGATGGGTGTGTCCGTGTGCAATCTGACTCCTTCATGCTAGAATCAAAAGAAACACAAGGAGAGCACACCTGCATCTCCTGCTGGTTCTATAGCTAACTGAAGGCCCAGGTGTCAAGAGGTGACTGAGTGTCAACACCCCTGTTTTTCTGTTTTGGTGCCATGACAGTCCCAGCTGGACTGCGTGCAGTGCAGATAACAACAATGGGATAAATAACAGAGGAACTGTGCACCGGGGTACACTGCCCTGCCCCTTCCTGTCTCTGCTGCCACTAACCACCGCCTGCGTGGAAAAAACCCCACCTTCCTCTCTTTGTTGTACCCAGTTGACCGTGCCAATATGTCCATCAACCTCCAGTCAGGAGGCACTGAACGCCTCAGATCACACCCTCTTCCTTCTCTCACACACACTCAATGAATGCAATGTTCACACACACCTACAGTCTGCGGGTGTCACTCTAACCTCGATACGGTCTGCATGAAGCACATGATTAGAGCTGCTTGTATTTCTGTGGCTGTAACTTAACCTCCAGTTATTATTCAGCTAAACAAATTGCATTATTCAGGGACTGATTACACTCAACAACAGCATGAAGGTGCTAATTAAGGGTGCCAGAGCAGAAACAGGAGCGTATTACTATTCCCCTGATATTCTTCTGTTTCTGTCACCATCTTTGAGTCACTATCCTTTTGTAGTTTTGGTGAAACTCAGAAATTTAGATTAAAACGTGCGGCTCAATCTGGAATTTAGTGGTTTGACTTGATAGCAGTAAATCGTATACCGGTAGGTATTATTTGCACAAAAAATTAATTCTACAATACAATAGTATTGTGGCAAAATATGTTAAAGCAAGCGGTACAACTATGTCTCCTGTCGCTGAGGGATTTGAACAGTGAATGTTTGTAGTTTTCTAGATATGTGTTTTTATGTACTGGATTTTGACATGGCAGCCACATAGGGAACTTTCTTATGCCTAGAGACACGCAAAAATGGAAGTTGGTGCGTTTACATGGTTTTAAATATTGACCCCAAGTTAGCAGACTGAGGAAGAGGCAGAGTCAGACGTACAAAAGGTAAGTGATTTTATTTACAGGCGCAGATATTTACAGTCTGGAAGGGAAGAAAAGGAACAAGGTGAGTATCTTGTAGATTGGCAGGTTGTTTGAATAATGAATGCTAGTTTTGAGGATGATCTCTGCTTACAAATGTTTGTGTTGTAGGCTGAGCTGGAGAGCAGGGAGAGAACGAAGTCCTATAGGTTTCCGGAGAAGGTGAGTGGCGTTGGAGAGAGGATCAGTTGTGAGGTGCTCGGTGGTGTTCTGATCCAGGTCGATGTTTGATGATTACACGATGATACCAGGACGAAGTCACAGAGGACAAAGGAGGTCTTGGAAGACTCGAGGACGCAGGACTTGGAAGTCACTGGAGAAAAGTACAAAAGCTAGTTAAACTGTTTGGAAACAGGTTTGCCGGCTGTCCATTATTTTACCATAAGGTATCATAATGTTCCAGCGTCGGAAGAACGTCTGGCAGGAGCTTAGTCCACAGAGTAGTCGTCCAGATCAGGTGCAGGTGTGGAGTGGTGGCTGATTGCAATGAGCTGTGGAGGAAGTGATTGTGGCTGGAAACCTAGGAATCCCACAGCGTTGCTTATTTTTCAAGCTATCATGCTCACAACATGACATCGTTTAAAAGATGGAAGTCACATGACTGAACTCTTATTTTGATATACATATATTTGACCAAATTTGTCACAATTGCAGTTTTGGGTTTACGAATGTGCAAATTGGACCTCATGTTGATGTCACGCATGCTAACGTTTGAGCTGTCTTTTGCAAACCTTTTGTGCCTGGGGCAGCTGTGGCTGAGTGGTTAGGCAGTCATCCTTCAATGCAAGAGATGGGGGTTCAATTCCACCAGCAGTCACATACCAAAGTGGCCCTGGGCAATACACTGAACCCCTCATTGCCTCTGATGTGTGTCCCATCGATGTATGAATGTGATAAAGCTCTGATTATTCTTTGTATATATATACATATATATATATATATATATACATATATATATAGATCTACCGGGTAGTAGAGTGCTGTATGAATGTTATAAAGCTCTGATTATTCTTTGTATAGATCTATATATATATATATATATATATATATATAT
>NC_056512.1:18686508-18694047 GCF_014905685.2 Nematolebias whitei
CTCTCATCACAATCAGTGTTTAAACGGAACTTCACCAGTTTATCTGAAGGACCTTCTTGCTCCATTTTCATCCACCCAGTCCCTACGATCACAGAACAGTCATCTCCTTCTCCTTCCATGAACTAAATTAAGGACCATGGGAGATCAGGCATTCTGTGTGGCTGGCCCCCCACCTCTGGAACTCCCTCCCTGAATATCTGAGAGCTCCACAATCATTGGTTGACTTTAAAAAAAGGCTTAAAGACTTTTCTTTTTAAGTAAGCCTATTCTGCCTCCAAATGATTTTATCACTGATTTTAGTTGATTTTGTCACTGATCTTATTTGCACTTTGAAATTTTTGTTAATGAAAAGTGCGTTACAAATTAAATTCATTATTATTATTATTATTATTGTTCTCCTAAAAACTGGAAGTCTTTTAAATAATCATTTCACCTGCATCAAACACTGCTGACACATAAAAACTGGTATCAACTATTCACATTTGCTACTTATGATGCAAGAAGGTTTTCCAGCTATTGAGACTCACTATTTAGACTGTGTTTCTGCCTGTGTTGTAAGGAAGTGAGAGACAGATGTGTGGTTACTGTGGCGACCGAATGAGCCACTGGTAGCAGCATCCACATTTTGCTTGTGCAGATAATTACAAATAAAGTCCCAAATTATCTCAGAGCTTTATGGAAGAAAGGTTTTGATACTGGTGGCTCAGTTGGTAGAGCTGTTCCCTCTCAGCGAGAAGGTCGACAGTTCAAATCCCGGCCCGGGACCTTTCTGGGTGGAGTTTGCATGTTCTTTCCTAGCATTTGTGGATTTTCTTCAGTTACTCCAGTTTCCTCCCACAGACCAAAAACATGCATGTTAGACTGACTGGTAACTCTAGAGTGAATGGTTGTTTGTCTGTTTGTCTCTATGTGTTTCTGTGATGGACTGGAGACCTGTCCAGGGTGTCCCCCACCTCTCACACAGTGATTGCTGGATATGGGCACCAGTGACCCCCCGTGACCCAATAAAGAAGAAGCAGGTAAAGATAATGGATAATTTTGATAATTTCAGGCAGTAGATGTAGATAATTTCAAGTTTGTAACGGTGAGTCTGAGGTCAAAGGAACACAAACAAAGCTTTGTGCTCAGATTTGTGCAAATACCTCTCTGTTCTGAGCTCCAACAAGAAATGCACAATCTAATCGCCCCCACCAGTGAAAGAGAAAATGAAGAAGAGTGTACGACAGTCTTGACATGAAAAGAAGAAGCCCATCCAGAACAGAGCAGCACACAAAAGCCTGGCTCATGCAGACGGGGGATGAAGGGGGGGCTGCAGCGTAGCAGACAGTCGGTGTGCCCACCCAGACTGTCTCTGATGAAAACAGCTCAGCTCAGGAGAGGAGAAACAAAAGGTTTGAGAGTCTAATCATGACAGCGCAGTGCATAGATGAAATCCACTCATCTTATTTTAGTCGGTGTCTGATGAGCGCTTCCAGATGTTACAGCCTCTGCAGGTGCACAGTTTTAATCTGCCTGGTGATAAATACTCTCACAACCAGGTCAATAAAATAATTTACAACCAGATAAGCAGCAGCTGTCAGGAATACACGGTCAGTTAGTGAAATGAATGTAAGGGTTATTTCAGAGGTAAACTCAACAGGTCTGACATTGTGAAGTCTTGAAGCAACACTGAACTGGGACAATGCAACTTGATGCATGCGGTGCAGCACTGGGGCACTGAGCGCGCGTGTGTGCGCGCAGTGGAGCATGGAGAATGGAAGAAAAGAGTTTGAACAGTTGAGAGAATGGGCTTTAGGCGCCTGCAGAAATGGTGGGGGGGGGGGGGGGGGGGGGAGGCAGACAACTGGGAGAAACTCAGACGAGAGAGTGGAGTGACTTGCAAGAGGTGACATCATCTTTAATTTGATTAATCCTCCAGACCGAGAGGCGATTGGCTGTTCTCAGAGGAAAAAAGACCTCTTCTTCTATTCAGTCCCTTTTCAGTTTTGCCATGGCGCGCTGTCTGCTAAATGCTGCGTTCAAGGACTCGCGGAGAATTCCACCTTTTGAGGAAGGGGAGAAAAAGAACCTGCTGGAAATGCTGTTGTGTCACTGCCAAAATGCACATAATAATCTGGAGTAACATTGTCCCCCAGATAGAAATGTTCCCCTTCATATCGTGTGTGCTAAATTTTATCATCTCACATCGTGGTGCACAAAAAGTGACATGACCTTAATCAAGTTTATGCAAATAGCAACTCTTGCCCTTTTTAATAAAATGTCGTTTGCTCTCAGGCATTCCATTATTTTCCTGCCATGTTTAGTTATTTTTGCTCTGTCGCATGAACTAAGCAGGTTGGTATAGCAGATGTTGCTAGAATTAATGTTTACTTATTTATTTATTTCTACAAAAACCAAACAAACGTGCAAAATATGGTCAAAAAACGACGACTATGGCTTCTTTTGTCTCTGGATTTCCCGCCATAAATTCAGACTCAAAGTCCTTTTTGTGGGTTTTTCACATTTATTCTTTTGCTGTTTTAATTTCAAACATGATTTTCATTAAATATTTGTATATGTGTAATAAATAACCCCATAACATTTTTTTTTTAAATTTGCTTTGGGTAAGAAAAGAACAAGTTATTAAAATGACTAGCAAAATGCTAATATGCCTTTATGCTATAGGCTAACTAGACAGTAGCTTCTCTATTTGGCTCTTGACAAGACATTTAAATGTTGAATAGTATTTGTTGACATCATCTAAATACTAAATAGCATTTCTTAAAATAATTTATATTGTTTGCCACTTTTCGTATCAAGATTTTTGACTAAGATCATTGAGAAAGCAGTTTTAGCTGCTTTGGTCAAGCCTTGAAAACAACTTTATGCACTGCCTTGTGCTATATTGTCCACGGAGTATACGTTGTGAATGACTCTCAGCGACTACCATATTTAATTCCTGCTCAATATCTGTAAATCTGACAAAGTTATGGCCATTTTTTTTTTTGTTGGATATTGCTGGTTAGCTTTGGCATCAGTCTCAAATTAAAAGTAGTCAGTTGTAGATGATAACTTTGTTCAAATTCATCCAGTAGTTCATGAGATATTTTGCTAACAGACAGAGTTGGCTCTAACTGTTAATACTGAAGTTTGTGCAGAGTATTGTGCTGGAACTTAACTATATCCAGCTTGCCAAGTTAAAGCACAATTCTATTAAAAAAAACGAGTTAAAGTTGTTTATTTTTTGGTTATAGTTTTTAGTTGTGGCGGCCATCTTGTATTGGGTTTGCTCAATCAGTTGTAGATTTAATGATTATTTCCTGAAAGTTTCAAATATGTCTACTTGTTAAATAGATGTTTAGCTAACAGACAGAGTTGGCTCCAACAGTCCATGGTACAAATTTTAAGAAATATCTTGATCATTCTATTACAAGTAGCAGCACGGTGGCGCAAACGGTAGAGCCGCTGCCTCTCAGCGAGCAGGTCTCTGGTTCAAATCCCGGTTCGCTGGCCTTTCTGGGTGGAGTTTGCATGTTCTCTCCATGCATGCGTGGGTTTTCTCTGGGTACCCCAGTTTTCTCCCACAGACCAAAATCATGCATGTTAGGCTGATTGGTAACTCTAAATTGTCCCTAGGTGTGAGTGCGAGAGTGAATGGTTGGTTGTCTCGTTTGTCTCCCTGTGTCCCTGTGATGGACTGACCCGTCCAGGGTGCCCCCCGCACAGTGACTGCCGGACATGGGCACCGGCGACCCCTGTGACCCAAAATGGAAGAAGCGGGTAAACGATAATGGATGGATGGATTCTATTAGAAGTATTAGAGCATGTGTCGGGGATCAGTCTCAGCTACTACCACACCAAATGTTAGGTCAGCGTCTGAAAAATTGCTTGAGTTATTTGCATTTTTATGCTTCCTGAAATCAGTTGGTCTGGCAGCCGTCTTGAAAGAGGTTGACTCCAAAACTTAAACATTTGAAGATGTTCTTCGGATGATTACTTTCTGCAAGTTTTGTTAACATTTGTCTCGTAGTTCGTGAGATATTTGGTAAAGGACAGGAACACAAACCCAGAGATGACTTCTGTTGTGACTACTTGGCGCTGTATAAATAAACTGAATTGAATTAATTGAACACAAACGCATGTATGGACAAACAAAAAGGGAAAAGAAAAAGTTTGCCCGCCTTCACCTTTCGGGGGTAATTACCGCACAAAACATGATAAAATAATCATGACACGCAACTACAACTTAAATTTCTCTATTATTTAAATTCCTGAATCCGTGAAGGCACCGAATCTAGTTCGTGTCCAGCGCGGGTTTCACGTTGCCTGGATTTTCCGACGACACGTGAACGCAGCAGCCGCCCTCCGCCTGTCATCCATCGTTCCGCCGGTCTGCGTTGCGTTCAGGGGCGAGCGAAGTGAAGCGGAGCAGCGTCCTTCTCGTTTTCTTCAGCCCGGGGTGCGCGCATCTCCCGCCGAGAGAGACTCGACGAGAACCAGAAGTTGATTCGTCGTCGACTCGATTCGAGTTACTACGCCACTGTCCTTCCTTCGACCCGGTTTCGTTTTCACCTTCATGCGCGCTTCTTCTTTTTTCCGGAGTCTCCAGCCGAGGTGGACGGGCCGACACTCCTCTCCCTGGGCGTAGACTTGGCTAGCCGCTCCGCTGACTGGTGAGCTCGCGACTGTTGTAGCTTTAGCTAGCATGCTATCAGTTAGTAACTACAGTTTTATAACATTAAACGGTCCTTTAAATAAACATCAGTGACTGTTAGAGGCCGTCTCTGTTATAGTTGGAATTTCTATTGTTTCTGGATTTTAGCTAATCGTACATTGTAACAGAGGTGCTAATTGTTCGTGTGATTATCTCTGTTAAACATTCCGTAAAATAAGGTTTTGTTTCGGTGTCATCCCATCGTTTTGTCCCCGGAGCCTCTGGGCTTCAGTGATTTGTGTGTAAACGCGCTTGTCGGGGCGGTGGCAGGCTCCGTGATGGTAGTCGCTCAGCAAACCTGTTAGATACGACCACTAACTGTTCAGCTGTTCAGATTTGGGCTCTTTCCATTACAGGTCCCTTTGTGTGGCCATTTTGTCCGCCTTTTCACCCTAAAGTTTCTCTTTTCTTCTTTCTCTTCTCGCCTCCCCCCCTCCATCCTCCACTCCCATTGTTCTGGGATGGACAAAAAGTAGTGAGAGCTGGTGATGGCCTGAGAATAGTTTTATTTTTGAACAGTTTTATTTCATGCAGCAGGTTGTAGCAGCTGAAATGTCCTTCAGAGAGTTGAACACAGCTGGTATTAATTAGAGGTGATTAATGTCAGCCTGCTCTAAAGTCCTCAGCTGTTTTCTGTCTGGAGGAAGCTCCCAGGACTGTCCCTGACCTGTGAGGACATCACCACCAAGAGACAAGTTGACAGACGCTGACCGCCAAACACTTGGTAAAGTTAGAACCAGCTAAAATGAGCAAAACGAGCTACAATCGAACATTAACAAAGCTGTGGCTATAAGCTAAATGTAGCAAAACTGCAGCTAAAATCCAAATTTAGCAATGGAGTAGCTAAAAGCTAATAGCAAAAGTAGCAAAAAAAGCTAAACAAAAGACAAACTGTTGGTAAAAAAAAATCAAACTGGCAAAACGGCAACTAAATCTAAAATTAGCAAAAGTTAAAAGGAACAAAAGTAGTTAAAAATAGCAAAACTTTAGCTTAAAGCTAATATTTGCTAAATCATACCTAAAGCTAAAAAATTTCAAAGCAGAATTTGGCTAAAAGCCAAATGTAGAAAACTAGTAGTAAAGCTAAGTGTAGCAAAACTGCTGCTAAAATTAGCTAAATAGAAGTAAAAGCTGAAATTAATAAAACTGCAGCTAAAAGCTAAAATCAAAATATAGCAATATAGTAGCTAATGGCAAAAGTAGCAAAAATGCTAAACAAATGACAAACTGTTGGTGAAAGATCAAATTGGAAAAACAGCAACTAAATCTAAAATTAGCAGAAGCTAAAAGGAACAAAAGTGTAGTTAAAAATAGCAAAACTGTAGCTTAAAGATACAATTTGCCGATCTATATCTAAAGGCTAAACATTTCAAAGCAGCATTTGGCTGAGAGCCAAATGTAGAAAAACAGTAGCCTAAAGCTAAGTGTAGCACAGCTGCAGCTAAAATGAACCAAATAGAACTAAAAACTTCAATTAGCAAAACAGCAGCTAAAAACTAAAATCCAAATATAGCAATGGAGTAGCTAAAAGCTAATGGCAAAATTAGCACTAAAAACTAAACAAAAGACAAACTGTTGGTAAAAGATCAAATTGGCAAAACAGCAATAAATATAAAATGGGCAAAAGCTAAAAGGAGCAAAAGTGTAGTTAAAAATAGCAAAACTGTAGCTTAAAGCTAAAATTGTCCAAACCACACCTAAAAGCTAAAATTTTCAAAGCTGTGGCTAAATGCTAAATGTAGAAAAGTAGTAGCCTAAAGCTAACTGTAGCAAAAGTAATCAGCAAAAACAGTAGCTAAAAGATAAAATAAGTTAAGCAGTTGCTTAAAAAGAAAATGATCAAAACCCTAACTTAAAGCTAAACTTAACAAAGCAGCAACTAAAAGCAAACTTTTACTAAACTAGCTGAAAATGAAAATACTTAAAGCAAGTTAGCTGAAATCTAAAATGATCTAAATGTAGCCCAAAGGTAAAATTTGCACAGTCATAGCGACAAGTTAAGCATAGTGAAAGTAGTAGCTAAAAGCTAAAAAGAGCAGAGAGAGAATTCAGCGTTCACACAGTTACATCTGCAGGGAGGGGAACAGGCACACTGGTCCCAAAGCCTGGTCTAAAATGTGCACTAAACCTCAGGTGTGCACTCAGGTCGAGGTTCAAGATTCTTGTCCCTTGAGAGATGGTCCAGAGCTTTTTGTGTCCTTGCTGGAGATGGTTTGATGACAATACTCAGTAATCCACCATGAATGTTGATGTCATCCTGAGTTAATGGTATCCCTGGGCAACTAATGTGTGCCTTTTAAGGCCTGTCCCCGCTGGGGGCTCAGATTCACTCCAACAGTCCTAAGTCAGAGGTGGGCTAAGCCATCGGTGAACACCCCGCCCCCCTTTTCTCTTCTGGCCCATGGATGAACGAATGGCTGACTCACCGCGTGCACTGATGAGGCAGGAAAACTACAGCCAGGCGGTCTAATCCAATCATGTGAAATTAGATTTAGCTGCCATTAAAAGGCACGCTCAGCTTTAATGAAGTTCATCAGCAGGGACTTTGAAAGATTACTATGACCTGAGGCGTTCTGTGAGCGGGGAGGATCAGTAACCAACACTCACTAATAAATCCTAAATAGCTGGGAAAAAACGCAAGTGATGTGTAGACGTGTGTCTGACTTCAGCCTTTGATGAATCGTAGAAATCAGGAACTCTTTGTCTTGTGGAACGGACAGCAGTGTGTGTTTTCTCTGCTAGCAGTGTGTTTTTTACTGGGTTGTATTGATTTGTGTGTTGTCTCTGTGTCAGAGGAGATGAAGTCTGCAGCGTTGGCTTCTCACCATGGTGAGAATGAAAGCATG
>NC_056512.1:18694057-18733819 GCF_014905685.2 Nematolebias whitei
TGAAGTCTGCAGCGTTGGCTTCTCACCATGGTGAGAATGAAAGCATGGTGTGTGTGAGAGAGAGAGAGAATAGGGGGTTTGTTAGAAATGGCGCAAATCATTAAATTATTACTACTACTATTTAGGGCTGTAACGGTATGCTAAAATACATTTCGGTTCAGTTTCAAGGAGCGCTCAGTTCGGTTCATTTTCGGTACAAAAAAAGGCCAAAATAAAAACTTACAAAACGTTTATTTTGAACATATGCCAAGTAAACTATACATTTGTATAAAATAAATAAAAGTGACCCATTTGGATGATATTTTAAATAAAAGGCACTCTTTACAATAAATAAACTATACTAACAATAATAAAAATCTTAATAAATACAGTAACAGACAGAACCAGAACAATAAACAGCAACAGACTGTTTACAATCTAACTAATCAAGTTTAAAGTTTTTGGACAAAAAGACCAACTTGTCCACATTTTCTGCCAAAATCACAGATCTAGTTGCAGTGACATTATCTCCAGCGGTGGAGAAAATCCTCTCACTAACAACAGTAGCTGGAACAAAGAGGTAGAGCTTTGATAATGTTGCAGTGTGGCTGTATTTGGCCTCATCATTACTCACAACCTCTTGGACCTGCTCCCACAGGCGGGACAGGACCCTGGAAAAGTTCAGAGTTCACTCATCACAGACTTCTGAGCTGGAGGTGATCTCTGGTGGATTTCCCTGAACAGGAAGACTCAGCTGCTATCTCTGTCCCAGACTGGAAATACAGCACAGAGGTTAAAAAATGAGTTAATAAGATGATAATCTTAAATTTAAAAAAGTTAAATAGATAATAATAAAATAACAATATCTCTTCTTGAACGGTTGTTATGAGGTGGCTGAATTTCTTAATCATCATCATCATCAGGGCTTTAATCTGGTCCAGGGCTTGTTGACAATATCAGTTTTAGCTTTTTCATAAAGTGCTGCTACAACTTTTTGGCTGAAGTGTTGACGTGATGTCGTAGTGGGACTCAGTAACTTTAAAGTCGGTGCATCAACAACAGAAACGTACATCCAGAGCTTTAAAAACTCCTACATCTTGTGTTACTGCTCTGGACCGATCTGAATTCCCTGATAAAGGTTTAAATGCTGCTGTTATCGGTGTTTGCTCCAAGCTGCTAGAAGAGACGTTCACGTTTGGATGGTGTCGTTTCAAGAGCGTTAACAAGTTCAACGTGTTGCTGCTGCAGATCCAATCTCCATGAAACAACGTCGACACACAGCATTGGATTTGTCCACTTGTCTTTTAACAAGAAAGACACAATGTTCCCAAACAGGAGACCACAACGAGAAGCTAGGCTACTAATGCTACGCGTGCTGCAAGACTATAGCGCCATGCTGAAACACGCTTAGGAACTTTAGTTCCGTGGCACATAATCTCTCGTTAATAAAATTTAATGAATGAAAAAATAACCGAAACGAAATGCACGTGGACCGAACCGAACATGCTGTATCAAAACAGTTCAGTACACCCACGTGTACCATTACATCCCTACTACTATTACTATTATGTTCTATACTATTACTAGTAATACAGATAAGATTATTCTGGTGGCCGTATTCTTAAAGCGTTACTCATTTCAAATGTTGGTTATGTGTTAAAGGGATAATCTGGTCATTTTGAAACAGCGCTATCAGTTTTGATTCACATGGTTCATTCTGTGGAAATATTGTGATATCCATGCAGGAAATGCTACAGCTAGCTTCCACCGATTTTGCACCCACTTGAATATAATTGTAAAGGTGCCACACCTGCCTCCACCATCATTTGCTCCACTCTGGGCCCATGAGCAATGCCCTTAACCCCCATTATCTGCTCCCCCGGGTGCCCTAGATAGCAGCTGCTCCACACAGAGGGCTGTGGTAGCTCGGTGGTCTGTGGTTGTGTCAGGAAGGGCATCCAGCGTAAAAACAACGTTGCGTTCACACTAGTCATTCACTTGATATGAATTAAACTCTTATTTCTCCAAACTGAGATGATTTAAAACACTGTCTACAGCAGGTAAGATAATAACTGCTCATAACTTTAACAGAAAACCCAACTTCAGAATGGTGAAGTGTCCATTTAAAGCATTAACTTGAGCTCTGTTAGGTTTTGACCTTTTGTTGTTGTTTTGACGTCTACCTCTTGTCAGTGAGTAATGGGTTCATTTTGTGTAGAGGCCGTTAGTCTTTATGTAACGTGATTAATGTGCACCATTTGTTAAAACAGCCTCATCAGTCATTTACAAATGCCAAACATGATCAGATTTAAGCCTCTCTGGTGTGGGAACTTGCTGTTTTGGTTAAACAACAAAGAATTAAAATATGAGACTGCCTTATGTTTTAAAAATGGTGTCTGTGTCTTCTCTTATATTGTGTGTTGTTGTAAGTTTTTTTTTAGGGTAATTTAAATTTTAATGACCTATTTTGCCCTGAGCTGGCCTCTCGACCTGTGTTTCAGCCCTGAGAGGGGAGACGGTCGTTGCATTAATAGACCTTTGTGTCAGCGATGACTGCTGTTGGTGGGAGCGTGACTCACAATAAAATTCCCCCTCCATCCCTGAACTTGTCACTGGTGACGGGGGGTGAGACTGTGCCTCTGGTCATTGAACTTTTTTCGGCCTGAACCTGCGGCTCTTGCGCTCCTTGGCGTCATTAGACGTTACCACCACCCTCTGGTTAATCCATAAACACAACGGCACAATAGTCTCTTGTTTAGAGATTATCTAAACACCAACAGAAACAGTGTGTTTGGCTGCCTGTCCCTCTGCTGTCCGGGTGATTGGAGCCTGAAGGAAATGGCCGTGGGCACCACAGTAAGTTTGCACAGGCAAGATAAAGCAGAGATAATCTTTGGTGTTGTCTGTGCGCTCTCGTCTCGATGGCAGCCACGCTCGGCGGTATCGCAGTTGTCGGTGCGTGCAGTTGGCAACTGGTGGCGCAGCTTTGAGCCTGTGTTTGCCAGCAGCTGCAGTAATTTGCTGTGTTTGGACAATCTGAATTCCCCTGGTGGGAGGAGAGATAATGGACGGGGTCCACAGCTCTGTTGCTAGGCTTCAAGACCAAATTTGCAATTATATTCAAGGCTTTCAAACCTGCCTTTAGTGTGCAAGTCACTAGATTTGTTTGCTGCCTTCTGTGACGTAACTTTCAAGTTTTGTGCAGATGTTGTGTATTTTGGGGCCAGACGTGCTGCGTTTGATTTAATTGTTTAAACGGTTGATCGATTGGGTTAACCATCCGATCTGTCTGCCATCCTGCGAGAGATCAGATTCTATCTGGAACGTGCCTCGCTCCACTTCAAGCAGGAGCACATAATCCTCTTATGGACTCACTTGTTGTGGTTTGTACTTGGTGAGTGGGGTGTCCCCGCCGCCGTGCATAATCACGACAGAGCGCTGGAGCCACCATCCTGTCCAGATGCTTGGGTTCTGCCCGCCTCCTCCATCTCTGTTTCTGCTCTGCTGGTGTCATTGATCCAAGCTACCAGCTGGTCCTGGGCCGGCCTGATCTCATTTACCCCCAGAGAGGAGCTTGATTGTGGGCAGACAGCCCATTATGGAGATCATGCAGCAGCTCTTCAAGTTACAAATTAGCTTTAGTCTCTCTGCTGGATTCCCATTTTCTTCTTATCTTGCTTTTTTTTTTTTACTTTCCTTTTTGTCCCTTTCTACCCACCCACCTTTTTCTCATCCTGCTCTAAGACCTTGTGACTGTCTCTGTTATGTCCCAGGGGACAGGGCTAACACCATTAGAGGAACCTGTCTGACTAATGCACTTCCTCGGTCTGCCTCTTTGCTTGTTCTTGCCATCTGTGGAGCTGCTCTGCTCGACTCCCCACTTTCTCCTCTGCGATCAATATCCACAGAGTTTAGCTTTGCGCTGCCCTGCTGGTCGTCGCTGCAGGCGGTGGAGCTCAGCCTGGCTGTAGTCGGGCCCTCGCAGTTGCTTTGGGGTGGGGGCTTTGTCTTGTAGTTGGGTTCTGTCTCTGTCCTTTTTGTTTGGGGAGGGCTGATGGAACCTCTCCCCCAGCCTCCCAACAGCATTGTCTAGTTTCTGGGACATACTGAGGCCTCTATCGTTGCTACATATACCTCCCTTGTTCCCTCGTGTCCTTCCTCTCAGTGTGTCTCTGTGCTGCAGGAGGACAGTCAAGGCCGACTGTACGAGATTAGCATCTCTCTTTGTCCAGGGTTAACGAGCTCTGTCATGTGTTAATCTGTGCGTCCCCACAGGCCGAGTTTCTGTGAGTCTGCCCACATGTGATGCACAGAAATGCATTGTTTATGTGTGTGTTGTGTGCATCAGTTGTTTTTATAAGAACACAGGGAATATAAACGTTAGCATGAACTATAACCACAAACGCTGTAAACCTTTTCTTTGGCTCAGGTCGCGTCTTGAGGATGTTGTAAGGTTTCAGTGAGGCTCCTCTGGATTATTACCAGCCTCTCTGGTCACATGTCGCAGTGATCCAGGTGACGGTCTCACAATCCGCTGCTCGCTCTCACGCTCCCAAGTAGTGAAGTAAACAAATAAAGATCATTCCTCCCTCCCAGCACGGCCTTTTGTTTTGTACCGAGCAGCACATCAGTCCACAGAACCACTGGTAGTCAACTCGGTGTGATTACCTGTGCCGCACTTCATGGAGGGCTTCACTTCACAACCAGCAGAAGAGGATGTCATTTGTAGAGACCCTGCTTCTTGTAGTTGATCATTTATATCAGTTTTACTGCCTGTGCGGTAGCTTTACACTTTATTCTTCCTCTTCCTGCTCACTCATCCAGCCATAGTTTATTGAGCAGAGGGCGGGAGGTTTTGTTGCAGGTTGTTTGTGCGCAGCACCGAGGTGGACTCATGACCTCAGCTCGGGTAATGTTTGGGAAATGTGTTGGCTGTGATCACTGTGAAGCTGAGACGGAAGCTCTAAACACCCAGCTGGACTGAGCTGGGTGTTGGTCATGTTGCTTTGTGTTGAAGATGAGTTTGAGGCGAAGCTAACACAAGTATCAGAGGGATACACGCGCAGGCTTTAATGCTTCATTGAGTTTTTAAATAGCGCCAAACAATGGCGTCGAGAAATCTGATTTATTAAAAAGGATGAACTTAGTACTTTATATGGGAAGAATGTTGTAATGCAGCTGTTTGTTGCTGAAGTTGTGCCAATATTTGACTGAGTAAATGAAAAATTCTGCCATGGAGCGTAGCTAATGCACATGTTTACTTCCTCAGCATAAATTTGTATCCAGTTCTGGTTCTTATACGACTTCTTCATGTACTGCTTTTATTGTGCAGCTGCAGTTAAAACCTTGATTTTTCATTTATTTTTCTGTACATTGTCTTGTGGATACTTGAAGTCATTTTTACACTGCTGCACCCATAGACCTGTTATCTCAAACATTTGGCCTTCAATGCAAACTGAATTTGTTTATGCGCATGCAGTCCAGACTCAGTGACTCTGCAGTGTTTGTATTTAGCTCCAAGCTGCACTGATGGAAACACAGCAGTTGGGTGAACACATTAAGTTTTCAATCATGATGCAGACCAGGGCCTAGTTTCCTTCTTTACAGAAACACCTGTTAAAAGGGCAAATTGTCTCGCACGGAGCTATAAAATTGAAGAAAATAGTTGATTTCATTTTTATTGGTAGACATCTGGTGAGGCTAATTTTCACAGCTCAGTCATAATAAATATTTTAATGATGAGAGTCGTGCTCATCAGAACCAGCGGTCCAGCACAGCTGCAGGATGAACTGTGATGCCCTTCCTTCTTAAGGCTTGTCCCCAGTTGGGCAGTGGTGCTGACCAATTCAGTGTTTGTTGCTGGTGGTAGCATTTTACTGATAAACATACCTGTACTGGTGATAGAAATGTATTAAATCTGTTTGTTTTATGAAGTGTTCCTATGTCATAATAATCTGTTTAAGACTGTGTTTTTGGTATAAAGGGGGTGTTGAAAATTAACTCCACTGAATTTATATCGTTTAAAAAATTAGAAAAATATCTGACTTCTTGCTACATGGTAGCAGTCCAACTATTCATCTTAAAACAAGTGGCAATTTTATTACATATTTATTTTTAGAATCGGACAACTATCTCAAAGTAAAATTGCAGCTGCACCCGTGAGCACAAAAAAACAATTTATATAAAATACTTTGATTTCTAATTAAGATATGCAGAATAAAATGTTAGTTACAAAAATAAAAATAGTTTAATACAATAAAATAAAACAAGTTGTGTAGAAATATGTATAAAAATATGTTCAGTAGTGTGTTCAGTTTTTGAACTCAGTAATTTTCTACTGTCCAACTTTCTTTAAAATGTTTCAGTTTATGCAAACTTGTGAAAAATGCAACAGGAGGTGTGCTGTAACTGTATTTGTATAAATCTAAAATTTTTTAAATATTTCTACAAGAACTCCAGCTCAGTTCTTCAGCTGCTGATGATTTTAATTGTCCAAATGGCTGCATAATTTTGTTTAAATATCCACGTGTTGTGGAATTGACGGTTTATTAAATAACATTAGCACGAAGCATTAAAATGTTGAAAATAGTTGTTTTAATACAACAATCCACGTTAGTTTTGGCTGCACTGGATTTTGTTCATCCCTTTTCACAGAGCTTGATTTCAAAATGGCCTACCTGCCCCTTAATGAAATATTTTCTTTAAGTTTAATGATTATATTAGGTTATTTTGGTTTTGTTTACACTGTCTTGGGATCACACAAATATCCTTTTCCGAGACTAGAGTTAAATGAGCTCCACTGATCTGACCAGAGAGATAATGACTGAGACGCCTGCCTAACGTTCAGGAGGCTGAAAGGACAATCTGAGGCTCTGTTCCAGCAAGTGGCGTCTTGAATGTGACTTTCTCCTCCTTGCAGGGAGGAGGAGTGATGTATGGACACATTCCACTCTGTTTGGTCATTTTTGGTCCCAGAAAGAAGGAAAAAGTGCGTCAGATCCAGGGCTCTGTTCGTCAGCCCACTTGATGATTGTAAATGACTCGAGCAGCGCTGCAGCTGATGATTGTAGAGGCACGTTTTGAGGTTTTCTTGCATTTTTATACTGTTAAAACGAAATTCAGACGTTACTCGTTGAAAGTATGTGATGTATTTTAAAAATGGCATTCTGTTTTAAGTTTTACCTCAAAGCAAACGGAGACTCTGCTCCCTTAGCAGTCAGAGGAAGGAGTGACTAAACCGAACAGGTCGGCTCAGTGTCAGGTGTTTGCTGCTTGTGGAGACAAAAAGCATGCCCATTAAAGGTCAGAGGTCACCACAGCGTGTTTAAAAAAATGCCTTATCAAAACAGGTCCTCCAACATCCTGTCGTGTCTCCTCTCAAATCTGTTTACAGACGAAACAGGCTGGTCTTGTGTAATTCGCCTAATCTCAGGCTGGTTCAGATCAGCTTAAAGGGAGAGTTGCATTGTTCACTTTTCTTTTTGCATCTTTTCTGGTGTCTCCTCTTCCCCACCCCCACCACCATCAGCACCACCTCCTTCCCCCACAATCCCTCTTCTATTTAGAGTAGGCCCCGGGGAGAGAGGAGGGCTCACAGAATGCATCTGTGTGTGTCTTTGTGCGCACACTTTTGTGAACATAGTCGTCTTTCTCCAAGTAGCAGCTCGTGGACCGTTTGTGGGTTCACGGACGAGCAGCGTCGCTTTACTGTGAGTTGAATAAATCAGCCAGTTTCGTGCTTTTAAAACTGATGGTTGGGTGTGAACACACATCATGGTGCCTGAGCAGATTTGATCATGTTAACATTTAAAACAATCATTACCCACACCGCAGCTAATTAATTTTAATCTGCATCATCAGTAAAAGCTGCCCTAATCTTTAAAAGAAAACTGGTGCCCTTTAAGCAGCATGTCACCTTCTGCAGGCACATCAGTAGATTTTTTTAATGCAGAAATGTATTCCAAATAGCAGAGTGCTGTTTAAATATGCTGATGAGCCTATTATTCAAGAACTGCGTGTTTTAGTGTCTAGACAGGCAGAAACGCTGAGATCCCTCAGAAGAACTGAATGCCTTCCAGTTACTGACTGTACTCTAACAATGTAGCTTTGCTGTGGTACTTTACATCCCAGGGTATGTACCATGGAGAGAGGATACCTTTGTGGAGGAGCTCACCAGGTAGGCTGAGGTTCCTCATCGTTATCTTACTGCTCAAAGCAGTAAAAGCTTATTAACGTTAGTATAAAAGCAGCTGTGATGGAGAAAGTGTAGACAGTCTGTGGAGGCTGTTTTTTTTACTGGAGACACTCATTTTGTTCATCTGATTGGTCAAAACTGTTCCAGCTAGTCGTGTTTGAGCAGCTTTGTTTTGCATTTATTGACGATCGCTGTTCACTGATAGAGGATGGAAGTACTGAACTTTAACCTGTTCGGCTCTGTTATTATTTATTTGGATGTCTGCAGGCTGCAGGGACTATTCTTTATTAACCTCAGATATTGATGGGGCCCGAGATGGTGTAGAGGCAGGGCAGCCGGCTTGGGACCCGAAAGTCCCAGGTTCGATCCCCAGTCACTGCATATCACGTGGTGTCTCTGGGCAGCACACCTCATCCCCAAAATGCCCCCCACCCGGCGCTTTCAATAGCTGCCCACTGCACCACCTGGTGGTGGATGGGTTAAATGCAGAAACTAATTTCGCCATTGTATGGAAACATACAGTGCTGACATTGTGATGACATTATTATTATTATTAAATGCTGTTATATGTGTTCCCAAATTGATACAAATGCATTTGCAACATGCAACACCGTCCATTTGCTAAATAAATGAGGCAGATTGTGAGTTGTGGTTGATAAATGCACTGGTGAAGATTCTCAGTTATCCAGGACATGGTAAATTCAAAAAAGTTCAAGACAAAAAACAACTGGGCTTTATTTGTAACAGAAGACAGTGTGGTGTTCCAGTTACAAAGCTGAGCTAAGCTAGACATATGCAGATTACCCTATCAATTTTCACAGTAGGGGTTCATTAGGGCCTTTGTTCTGACACACAGTGGAGCCACTCGGTCACATGGATGAAATTCCTTATACGTAGGAGTGAAAATGACGTTATCAGGCCTAAAGTTGCATTATGTTTTAGAAAGTTGAAATCTGAGACCTCCTCGACTGTTTAAAGTCGGTGTCTTTTGTTTTACTTAAATGGCTTCCTTCACACCCACCACCACTAAACCATCTGTCTTCTCGGGTCCAAAATGTGAACATGTTGGTCCTCAGATGAATCTCCCTTATCCTTGAGGTGTAGGTGAACCGCAGAGTCTTGTCCTGAAGATAAATGGGCTCCCTGATCAGTCTCCTGGCCGATCCTGCTCTTTAACAACAGCTTTTGTTGTTTGAACGTCTCAGTATTTGTGTGGGATTTCTTTGCGCTCTGTTACCGTTTAGCTCATCGTTGAAGCTTGCAGGGAATTTGGAGTGGGACGCCGCTTGTAAGCTCATGACCTGCTCACATTGTGGAGGCCAACAAACACGCTTTTGTAAAGTCAACAATCAGAACACAAAGGGAGGAAATTGCATATTAGCAATCAAAAAAATCAACCGGACCTACACACAGGATGAGACTTTACTTCTTTTCATAATACTGTTGTATTCTTCACATGAATTTTCAGCTTTTATTGGACTTATAGTGCTGACATCATTACATTTGAATTAGTAGTTTGGGCTTAAAAAAACAACAACAAAAAAAGCAAAAATAAGTCATAGCTAATAGTTATTTGCCTCATCATCTGTGACACGTTTTAACTGATGTGTTCTACTTTTAGAGTTACTAATATTAGAGAAATGTAAGACCTTGTTCTACAGCAGAACTTGAATTATGACCATTACAACCTGTCAAAATCAGCCTCTTTAATATTCTTTGCTCTCACTGAGTTGAACTGAGTTCACCAGGTAAAGTCCTAAACTTTATTTAGGAGACCCTGTTCCCCTGCAACTCCACACTTCCAACATGTTTTGCTTTTTCTTCTTCTTCTTTCATTTATGTTGGCAGTATATTTACACTATAGTTTGGATATGTTTCTCTTTTTATGCACGTGTGTACTCAGAAGGAGAGTTCTGTTAGTGCTGAACACAGGTCACCTTCTGTTAGCTCCATGTTATTTATTTACATTTAACTGCCCGGTTCTGACTTTCAGAGACTGGGTTGGCTTATTTTACTAACATATTCTTGGGTTTAATAACTTGAGGCATGGCTCAAACGAATCAGTCTAAATGTTCATTCAAACATCTTTTCATCTGCTAATTTAAAGAGCAAAGATGGCTGACTGGAAGTTGGGTTAAAGTCCCTGGTGTGGCTGATGTCACAGTTAGTTCATGTTTCACGTTTTGTCTCAGGTTCTTTGGTGTTTTTAGTAGGGATGGCCATGTTAGACAAAAATAATATACAAATGTAATTGTTCCAGCTTTTATTTGCACAGCTCCTACACGGTGCACACACAAAGTACAGTGTCAACTATTTATGCATGTTTATTTGAACTTTTAATGAAAATATGATATTTATTGTAGTATTTTATAGGATGAGGGTGATGCTGTTTGAAACATCTATTCATCAGGTTTATCTTGACAATAACTGATGTTAGTTACTGCCCGTTTTGATGTTTTTGTTTGTAAAATATCTGTTTGATTAAATTTGGGCTGGTAGATTCTGATGGTACAATAACCTTGAGCAATAAAAATACACTTTCACAAGATTACAATAATAATAAAACAAAATTAAAAATAAAGCTTACAAAACTTATTTGCTTAAAAATTGCTATTATTATTTACTTTACTGTCTAAATATTATATTGCACAATAATGATAATTTTATAGGTATGATAGTATAATAGTACTAAATATAATATTTATATTTGTTTTTAATGTAGATAAAAATAAGGAGACATGTTGAGTCAATGTTTAAAATCTGTGTCGGCATTTTTCTGAACTCAGGACAGATTTTAAAGCAACTTTTGATGAAAAAAAATCTTGTAATGTTTTTATTTATGATGTTAGTTAAGGTCAAAGTTGAAATATTAACAGTCACAAGTAGTGAGAATAAATTAAAAGCCTAAATTGAAAAGAATATGCAGTAGGATCAGCTAACACACCGAAGTCAACAAGCTGTTTTATATTTATAACTCTAACGTGATTGTGTCTCTATCAATTTATTGTCATCTGCATCACATGTGGTACATGAGGTGGAACAAAATTGTGCACTCAGGGTCCCAGTTACATCCAACAAAAGCAACAATATAAATTACAAAAATAAAACAGTATACAAGGATCTTAGATATAAGCTAAACAATTGTTATATTTGATGTATTACTACATCTCTGCTGCTCTGCTCCTCATACAGAAATGTTGAGTTTTACCAGCTGATGTTTAATAATCAGCTGATTATTAGCCTGTTAGAGAGCTGTAGTAGCTGTACATGTTCAACCTGCTAACATGCTAACTGGTGTAGCCTGTAGCAAATGCTTGTTTCAAAACGACAAATATTGAACACTGTAATGGTTATTCAATACTAATTAACTGTTTCTAGTTTTTAGATTACTCCTTTTATTTTTAGATTTTTTTTAAATAATTGATCTATGAAATGGTAAACATTATAGACTAAGTATTTTTAAATGCAGGGTGCTTCTATTTCCTGAAGTCACGCAGCCACGTCACTTAACTACATCAAACCGCTGTTCTCTGATAAATTTTTATTTTAATCAAGAATTTTTGGTGTCATTGCAAAATGTGAAAATTGTGGTCATTTGGTTTGATGCACTTGTTTAGTTTAGAGCTTAATTTAGCTGAAAATCCATCTGTTTCAAATCACGTTATGTCTCTGCTCAGCCGCAGCCCGCTGTCCCTCACGGGGTGAAAATACCAGCTTGTGTTTTACCTCCAAGGCCAAACAAGTTCCCAGACTCCGAGTGGCTTCAGAATATCTCAAACTAAAGTTTAGTGTAGAGTAAATGTTTAAATAATGTTTTATGGCCCATTTATATCAACTGTTATAAGATAAAAGTATAAGAAAGCACAGCTGTTCACATTTTATTATGTCACATGAGTAGATATTGACCCAAACTTCATGATAGGACATTTTATTATAATTTTTGTTGATTTGGTCTTTTAAACTAGCTGACGTGTATAAACGTTGGATGGATCCCAGTCTTCTCCAGTTTTTGTGAAGAATAAACATAAACGTGGATTCTTGTAAGGTTTGTAGCCTGTTTCTGCTCCTCACTGACTGATGGTCCTGTTTGAGGGGCACCAGAGAGAAGTGCAGTCTCACAGCTGTCTGGAGACCTGCAGAGAAACAGAAAAGTTCCTCTGGCTACAGAAATGCAGTCAAGATTTATTGCTCTCACTCACACACATGCACACATCAGCAGCGTTTGGTATTTAGGAGAAGAGCAGAGAAATGAGCAGTCAGGCTGCTCACGTTAGTCTGCTGTGGGAAGATCAGGAGCCAAACAGTTTTAAAGAGGGAGCAGGGACATGGTTTTATTTCCTGTTTTACTTTGTGGTTCAGTTAGGTCATGGTGTTGATAACTTCACAGGGGTTCCAGTCCAACATGGTGTTTATATGAATTACAAACAGAATCACGTAGAAATGTACAAATAAAAATGTAATAGATTGCATATGTGCCACTGGTTTTGTGTCTTTCCCTCACTCACCAATGCATAAACTTGGAAGCAGCCTCGTTCAGAGATAGACCAATTAATTAGGGATGCACGATATTGGATTTTTGGCCGATATGTTAAAACTTATTTGGTCGATAACCAATACCGATATTTTATATACGTTCCTTTGTCAGAACATATTCCTCTTATTTAGGCTTATTTGCTACAAAAATTGTGTAACAGCTGTAGAGCTGGTGACATATATTCAGTAACAGTCATATGATATGCATAACACTTCAACTTATATTAAATGAAAAGTGTTAAATGTTATTTATTAGCATTAGTCACCTGCGATGCTGTCTCACTTGTGGAGGTTTGTTCCAGGTTCCTATAGCTGCAGTGTGGGATCCTCTGCACTCTTGTGCATGAAGGACAGACTTTTTAAGATCAAAGTTTTTGTCTATCCATTGTGCCGTAAGACTAATCATGCTAACGTGGCTAACACGACGTCCAGATATTTGTGGTAAAACTCACTCAAGTGCTATCGGCTATTAGCTTCTCAATGACGTCGGTAATGACGGCTTATAACTCGGGTAAGGCTACGTCGGAAAAATATTTCCGACTGGGGACGATATAGCGAGGCTCGACGTAGTCCATAAATCTTCGGAATCTGACATCCTCACCAACGAAAAATAAAACTTCCACATGGCTGACATTTTGAATTTTCCTCTCCGCTGTGAGATCAGGTAGGCGCACGTGACGTCATCACGTTGTGCTGCCGCTGCTGGCATCTTTGTCATTGGGTTTTCTTACAAAAACAGCGTTTTTATATCGGTGAGTTATTTTGATGGAATGGCCGATGTCCGATATTGAACTTGGCGCTAATATTGTCCGATACCATGCCGCTAATATCGTGCATCCCTACAATTAATGTGTTGATATTTGCCACTTTTACAACGATCAGCAGTAGGCCATGCCTGTGCCTATTTAACTATTACCAAGTAGGAAGATAGAGCTGCAGCCGCAGCTACAACCAGCTCCCGTTAGCCCACAGTGATGGTTTGAGACTTGCTTTCTACTCTGTAACTCTCTCTGTCTGTCTTAGTGGGAGAGAAACAAGTGGGCAGTTACCATGGTGACTGTAATGAGCCTCAGACAGCAGCTTTAATATTTCCCTTTAATTTTGTTCACTTTACAATTTTATATAGATTATATATCAAATGAACACATTTTATCAGCTTAGATTATTACAAAATAAAAGTTCACAATTACTGTTGGGCAAAACTGAAATGCCTTTAAGTAAAACATAAATTCTGTATATTTAGACCAATTTTCCAGTTGTACTTTTACTTTCTCTGCTTGTCCCCTTCTCATGGAAGCACTGATGAGCTGTTAGATAATTAAAGCAACTGTTCGCATTTTGCAAACCCCTTGTGACTCATGAGTCACTTTTAGCAGCGACCCGTCAGTGTTTTGGGTATCAGCTTGTTGCACTCGCTGTCCGGATCTGCTCCTATGTGCTGTTTGGGATCCACTGGTCTCTGTTTCCTAAGTTGTGTTCGTTCCCCCTTCTGGCTCTCCTCAGCTGCTCCAGCCATCTGCGCAATGGCAAACAGAGAACAGAGGAATAGATGCAAAGCCGGAGCAGTGGGGGAGGAAGGACACCCGGGCGCGAGAATGATTAGGAGACAGGGAGGATCAGTTAAGAATGAAAAGGTCTTTAGATGCGTAAGGTTTGGTCTGGAGGACGAGTTGTGGCTTAAAAGGAGGACAGGAGCGTGACGGTGAAGTGTCCGCAGGAACCGTTGCCAAGATGCGTGAAGACGACGTCTGTCCTCTCCTACAAATAGAAGTGTGAGTCGGTGCAGAGGTTCAGGACAGTGGAAAACTGGAATGATTCGTGTTGTCTGGGTTTTAAAGTGGGCCCAGTAAACAGCAGCCAGCAGTGAGCTCATTTTACGTCTTTTTTCTTTCTCGTCTCGATGCGTTGTTACTCTTCTCGTTCTGTTCCCATGCTCCACGGGCCAAACCTCTTCCTCTGGGTTGAGTATTTGTCTCAACACTTGGCTTCCTGCACAGCCGGGTACGCAGTTTGTTTGTAAGCTTCGACAGGCCAGTTTCCTGTCACCCCCCGGCCCCCACCCCTATAGTTCTGTATGTTTTAGTTAAAGCAGCTGACGTAACTGAAGCTGTTACCTAATATCAGTGGGGTCGATGTGCGGCCTCTGCAGTTACAGATTTATCAGGTCTTTGGCGCTCCATGTCCTAAACGCTGTATACAGTCTCATTTGTCCTCACTGTTCTTACAGCCCGTCTTCCTTTTTGGGGTTACTGGGTTCGTTGTACACAGCTTGACCCAGTTTGGAAACACATCTGAGCCTTTCTCGCACCTCATCCTACTTTTCAGTTCACAACCACTTCCATCTAATAGTTGGAAAAGGCCATGTTGAATTTTTTTGTTCGTTGAACAGTTGTGTCCTGATGCTGTATTACAGGTGACCTTTACGTTTGCCTCTGTTCTACTTAAACGATATTTTTGTACCACGTTTTGTATACTATCCCAGAAAACTAGTCTTCCACACTAATGCGTTTGATCTCATCAGGAAAGAAAACGCAACCCGCAGCAGAGACTCAGGCCAAGTGTGTCACTGAGCTTTTAAACGTCACACAGGGGAGGGTGTTCACAGCTGGCACACTTTATTCTTTTTCTTCTTTTGGCTGCTCCCTTCCTCAGGAGTCACCACAGTGAACAAACTCGCATGAAGATTTGACAGTGGTTATTTATTTATTTAGTTATTTTTGTGCTGGCTGCTCTTCCAATCCTGACCACAGACCACTGAGCTACCACAGCCCTGTGTGTGGAGCAGAGAGCTGCTATCTAGGGCACCCGGGGGAGCACATGGTGGGGGGTTAAGGACTTTGCTCAAGGGCCCAGAGTGGGGTAAACGAGGGTGGGAGACAGGAGTGGGTGCTTCACCTTTCTCACCCACATTTTGATGTTGTCGGTCCGGGGGGTCGAGCTGGTGACCTTCCAATCATAGACTTGCCTTCTCTAACCTCTGCGCCACCGCTCCCTGGCAGAAACATTAATGTCGATAATTTGTATAATGAGCTGGTTCAGGTGGAGAATGTCCCTCTCTACTTCCTCTGGCCTCCTAAAATACTGTACTATCGAAAGATTTCACTCCAGTCGTAACTCTTGGAGCTGCTATTTAAATGTGCTCATCTGCCACACAGCTGTCACACAGCACCACATGTTTAGTTTTAGTTTTGTTTTCCCAAAAGGGACAAAAAACTAAATTAATTAAAATATATATACATTCAAATGGTTTACATTTGACTTTTAGTTGATAAGTGGGATTATTTTTTATTGAATACTTTTTTTAAAGTGTATCCATCCATCCATCCATTTTCTTTTACCCGCTTCTTCCTTTTCGGGTCACAGGGGTCACTGGTGCCCATATCCAGCAGTCACTGTGTGAAAGGTGGGGGACACCTGGACAGGTCTCCAGTCCATCACAAGGACACATAGAGACAAACGAGACAAACAACCATTCACTCTCTCACTCACACCTAGAGCCAATTTAGAGTTACTAATCAGCCTAATATGAATGTTTTTGGTCTGTGGGAGGAAACTGGAGAATAGAAGAAGAAAGACATTTGATATCTGTAGCATCAGCTCTTTTTTTGGGTGTTTTGGGAACTGTGAAGGCATCTCTTCCTGTTTTGGTTTATTTTAGGATTTCAGTCTTCTTAACCCTTCCTAAAACGAGCTCTAGCCCTCAGAAGGTGGCTTCATATGGATGTATGACATGTTTGATGTTTCTGGCATCAAATTACAAACAAGCATGTATAGATTTTGAATTCTTAATTCATCATTTGTTACAGTGTCTTTGTTGTCTCAATCTGATAAATACAAGAAGTTTTCTGTTTCTCCTCACATACATTCAGTGACTTTAGGATGCTTCATTTTTGTATTTCTGCAAACATTCAATCAGCTGAAATCTTCAGATACAGTGTTACGTAATCTCTGTGTGTGTGAGGATAAAGATGATGACTTTATCTGATTCCTAAAGCTAAAACATTCCTGAGCTGTGTGCTGATAGCAGAGGCAGCGGTTCATGTCTGGTCTTGCTGTTGACTGGCTGCTCTATGTGTTCTCTCCTTCAGACCAACCCTCAGTGTCTTCAGAAAGTCTCTGGAGCTGCGGCCTTCCTGTGAGAGTGAGTTCATCTAGCTTGTTCCTGCAGAGACGGAACGCCGCTGTTAGAAGGGGAGATGAAGCCAGATGGGGTTGCCACAGCAGCACTGGAGCCAATGGAAACACTGGAATCTAATCCAGTAAATGAGGCAGTGCCACCTACAGGACAGGAGCTCAACCCCGCAGCCTCTCCAGTGGAGGAGGAGATGCCGCAGCAGCCTGTCGGAGAGGCGAGTCAGGCTGAGCCGCTGCCAGACCAGCCCAAGGAAACTCCAGCCGCCAAGACTGGCAGCAAGGCCACAGGAGACGTCAAGGCCAAGACTACCAACAAGGTCACGATTAAGACAAAAACCAGCACCACCAGCTTACCCAAGACTTCAGCTGGCCCGCGGTCGACCACATCCCAGAGCCGCATCTCAAATGGCACTTCTAAGCCTCAAACTAACGGCGTGGCTAAGAAGACTACACCTTCTGCAGAAAAAAAGAGTGCCCCGCTCGCCGCACCCTCTAAAAAGACAGCAGCCACCACAGCTGGGGCCTTAGCCCCCAAGAGCACCGCTAAAGTGGGCGAGAAGAAAGCCACAGGGGTTAGTCCATATCTCAGCGGTACAAAGACTTCAACTGGAGGACCAGCAGCCAAAAAGACCCCATCCACCACAGCTAATGGTGTCAAACCGAGCCCCACTGCATCTGCAGCTAAAAAGCACCCAGGTAGGTTGGATATTTTCACACTAATGTCTTCAGAGCGTCTGCTGTTTCACAAACACACAGGTAGTCTAAATGGCCTCCAACACTAATGAGAGCTGTTCATTGTAACGTAATCCTCAGAAAGCTGCACACTGAATGAGTTTAGCTCTTAATGCACACGTGAGAGTGGCTGCTGCTATACTAGAAACACATCTGCCCCCAAATCTTTCTAACAGCATATGACAGAAACATCTGCCTGACCTACATCTGTGACTTACGCCATATGTTTTTATTTTATTGCTATTGTTTTATACTTATTGTCTTTGACCTTTTCTCTCCTGTCACCACCTCTCTGTCCTCCAGCGCCTAAACCTGCCAGCGCTTCTTCCACCAAGACGACTGCCGCCGCTTCAACCAAACCTGATAAACCTCCTGTTTCCAAGACAACCAGGTAGGGCTGGCATTTATTTCCCACTCGTTCATGTGCTAGCACACATGGACTTAGTGTTTGTCGGGCGTGGTCTGTTTGGAAAATACGTGTTTAAAATGTGAGTAAACGTGAAGCTCCTCGATGTGAACCATAAAAGTTTGTTCAAAGACTCCACTTTGCTCCAGGTTCAACAAGGACGCTTGTAAAGATAGAACACACTGAAGGAATGAGGGACAGTGATCCTGCACGCAGAGGGTTGAAGAAAGCAGGCGGAAGTAGGCCAGCAGCAGAACAGGCCTGAAGGATGCCTTGCAGAGTTTGATCAGAGCCAGCATTATTCATTAGAGTGGGACAGAGGTGCAGCCAGAACAAGAGAAAGCTCTCAGTGGTTGTGCGTCCTTAAAGCAAGGCCTTGTTTGTGTTTTCATATGGACTTGTGTTTTGAGTGCAATCAGCATGTGTTTCTCACTTGAGTCACACTGTGTGGGTGATGCTGGACCCTGAGCTGACCTGGCAGAAGGCCAGGAGACGTGGCTGAAGCAGATCATTGTCTGAGACTGTTGTGATCATGATCATACAGAGCCTGAAAGCCTCTTCCTGTAGTTTGTTTTGGAAACACGATGCCTTTTTCCTCTTCCCTGTTACGATGTCTCGTTGGTCTTTAAACACTGCGTTCGAAACCGACTGGATCGTTTGGAGAGAATTACAAAAAAACCCACTCAGAGCAGGATTTGTTATATTTATAGTACATAAAAATATCAAGTTTGTATTTTAACTCGCACAATAGGTAAAGATATTTAGGCTGTTATTAATCAAACGTAACATTTGCCTGTTTGTTTTTCAAAACTCAATAATCAACTTGTTGCACCTGTTGCTGTTTGCAGGTCATTTCTGATCTTTGGGAAGTTGCTACCTGCAGATTCCAGTTTCTAACTTTATATTTGAAATATTCATTTAAAAAATAGTTCTAACTTCTAGGTAAATTTACTTTTCATTCAACTTCTATTTATACAGGTTAGTTCCCATAGTGCCTCAGGGACTCATTTACAAGAGAGACCTGTTAAAGTTACTTACCATACTTGCCGCCGTACACGTTGCATCAGTCCAAATATGTCTAATAAAGTGGAAAAAACATAAATATGTCACTTCGCCGTATAAGTCGCATCTATTATGCGTCACTGCTGATGCTTCGCGTTTGTTCGTCCCCGCGGACAACCTGGAAATGTGGAAAAAACAATTATTTGTTTGCTTGAAATTATAGTAACGGTGTGTCTCAGTTGAACTGTTCCTTAATGAATGCACTTTGACGGTCAAATCAGCTGCATTTTCAAAAACTGATTCGCAGAAGCGGGAGCACGCAGAGGGAGGACTCGCTGTGCATTTCTTCGAAATTTAACAAGATAAGCACCTAAATCAATTATTTGTTTGCGCAACATTATAGTAAAGGTGTGTCTCAGTCTAACTTTTCCTTAATGAATGCACTTTAATGGTCAAATCAGCTGCATTTCATCTGGGCAGAGCAGCAAAATGCAGCTGATTTGACGTTTGCTCCAGAAGTTCCAGAGAGAGATGAAGGTGACTGATGTGGCAAGTCAAGTGTCTCATTAATAGCCACGTTTACCTATTAATGAGACACTTGGCTTAGTTGCCATATTAGTTGAGGGCCCTCTAGTGGCTGAAAATGGTAGTGTTCAATATTTTCCATGTCAGAATGAATGAAATTGTCAGATCTCAGCCAAAAATTGGTTTATAAATATGGACTAAAAATGTATATTAGTAGCTTCGCTGTATAAGTCGCAGGACTTGCAAATTTATGCAAAGATGCGACTTATACAGCGAAAAATACGGTACATTACTTGAGCAGAGGCAAGTTTATATAGCTGGATGCATGGCAAATTACAGCTAGAATTATAATCATTATATAACTTTTCACAGTTTTCTCCTGCTTGCAAACATGTCTTTAAAAATAACCAGATTTATTTAAACTGTGTCACTATAAAACTAATCAGCATATGTTCATGTACACCACTTTGTTTACAAACAATCCTCTATGTAAGACAAATGGATCATTTCAGATCATCCACGTCTGCAGGCAGGGCGCTCGGTTCTGTTGACAGGGCGGGGCGCCCTCTAAGGATAATGGAAGGAGAAACAGTATACCAACATGTAACTCCTCCAATCCACACTAACTGCTCAGTCGTCATGAGCTAGATGTTTTAGATCCACACTCACTCTCTCATTGTGCCTGTTGTAGCAGCTGGATTGTGGAGATTAAACTCAGATTACAGCTTTAGCTGATGTGCAAACATCTCATTAAGCAGAATTGAACAACGTCACGCCGGTAATCTCCTGTGCAGTGAAGCACGCTCACATCTATGAACTATGCCGGTGTTTTAATCCATAACTACTAACAGGATCAACGTTGTGTCACTAAGTCCAGTTATGTTGTGATAATTCCAATCTCTCAGACTATCAGTTTGTGTAAATTAGTCCTCTGCCTTGCAGATGGTTAGAACCAGAGGACCTCTAAAGGCTATTTAAGGGACATGGTCTCTGGTCCTCTGGTTAATTAAAGATGTTCAGTGAAATTGAAGTATAATAGAAACTTGCATTATTTTGTATTTGATTTATTAGATTATTATGTAAATTTAACAAGAGATTAGAGTCAAGCCAAGCCGACTTAATCACTTTAAAGAAGAAAACAGTTTCACGAGCTTCCCTGAAAGAAACTACTGATGATAGGCTCTGGTTACAACACACACCCCTGAAGGCACGTTCAGTGCAGTGTGTGTGTGTTCACGTCAGTGTTTGGATCCTGCCATGCGCTCTGACAGGGCCATAAATTTGAGCTTTAATGAGATTTTGTCCTTTACCGCCCTCGCTCTGTTGTTAATTTCTGCCTGTTATCTATCAGCCAACTGGAGGAGAGCTGCGTGTCTCTGTTTACTCAGCCCTCCTCTAAAAGCTCAGCTGATTTAATTCCACTTAAAGCAGGTTCCAGTTATCGGACAAATGAAAGTGCTGGGCCCGGACTGGCTCTCTAAGTTAAATCAATCCAGTGTTTCTCCTCTTTAAGTCTTAGCCGGATGGATTTAAGTTTGGAGCAGCGATTGATTTTTTCTTTTTAAACAAATGTATCTTTTGTGCATTTAAAGCCAACACAAAAGGACGCTCCATTTTTGTAGCTGAAGCTTTTTCTCTCAAACTGGCCTCTTCATTGCGTTTCATTTACCTACTAAAACAGTAATGAAGGTCAATAAAGGTGTCAGAGACGTGTTTAAAGTGACGCATCGTGCCGTTTCTGGACTAATAACAGTTAATACGAAGCACGTGTGCAAATATGCAACACGTTCTGACTTTTACATGTAAGTTCAAAGCCAACTCCTCTCCGTGTAAGCAACTTCCAAAAGAACTGGCACCACATGCTGCCTTTGCTGTAAAGAAGCTGTTTAGCGGGGACATGTGGCACTCATGGGTGCACGAGCAGCCAGTTACAATGCAGAGCATGTGTTCAGCATTTGGTGGCACAATACTAAGCATGATGGGAAGGAATATACGCTGACATGCTGGACATGTGGTCCATGTGCACGAGACTCTGAGCTTTCCCTGCCTGCACTTCTTCTGTCTCTGGATTCAAAATGGTTGCAACAGAGATGAACGCTGCATCAATGAATAAGTTATTTGAGTCCCACCTGAACTCCATCACTCGTGTTTGTCGTGTGTGTTCGGGTTCTTCATGACACGAGTGAGAGACAGGAAGGTGCGCCGCACCCCGCTGTAGATCACAGGAAAGAACGAGAGTGTTCAGATTTTAATGCTCAAACGTAGCTGCCAGTGTCACCACATTAGTCATGCTGTGTTTCACCCTGATGGTCCCCCGGGGGCGATACATTTTTATTGGATCAGATTAAATGCAGCCCTGAGTGATCCAACAAATTGCAGCTGATGTAATGGTCGGGTAAGAAGGAGCCTTGTTTCAGGCACCGTTCAGCAGCCCAGCATCAAACTGGGGACATGTTGCGCAGGCTGTAAATCTTCTGTCCTGCTCCGGGTGTGGTTGATGACTCCACGATGCAGTCTTCTGCTGGCATGATCGCACCGGGGTGCAGCCAAAGAGCCAATTACTGAATGGATTTGATTGGAATGGGTTGGAGAGAGACGGGGGGAGGCGCACGTCTGGCTGTGAGGAAAAAGATATTTGTAGGGGTTTCAGTCAGGCCTCAGACATGGCAGCTGTGTGATCATTTAAAAGTGGCTTTGTGGGGAAAATACTGACTCAAAACCAGACTGCCATTATTTTTTATTCACTTAAGAAAAGAACTCCTGCCATTTCTAAACAGAAACATTTAAACATTTATCAGAATGTGATTTTATTTGTACACCAGCTTGTGCTTTTATGTTGCATTGTGTTGCTGCAGACACTGCTGTGGCCTGAGGCTCAAACAACCAGTCTCAGGTGGCTCCGTCTGCCCCACAATAAAAGCTTAATAAAAAGAAGACAGTAATAACAGCATCACTCAGTCAGTCGGTGGAAAAACGATCCTGTCTCCATATTTGTACCGTTTAATTAATGCGTCGTCATCTTTAATTTGCTGCTCATCTTAAAAGCATGGAGTTCCTCTTGACTGTAATCGTCCATCTCTACTGCAGAGAAGATGTCTGCTTTGTGTTTCCTCTCCTCCTACTTGTCTACCCTCTTTTACAAGTCCCATTATTTCAGCTGACGCCTGTGCTTTGTTGGATTGCAACCAAAACCCCCAGCAGGCAGCCATGTTTAAACACACGTCTTGTTATTGAGGACATCACATCTGCAATGAAATTAGAATGTTTTCGTCGACCCTAACGTGACCATCGCAGTCTTCAGAGTTTGTACTGCATGCGTCAGTGCGCCTGTAGCAACAACGAACCCTCTTCTGATGTTTCAGCTCAGTTTCATTTCTGGGCTTTCTGTTCAACATCAGCCTTCAGCCTGATTTACAGTGTTTGTCCCAGCGAGGCCTGTGGTGAAGCCTAAACGATGAGCACGGCTTCTCTCCTTTAATACGAGCAGCTCGTTGGGTTAAATATGGATCCATCGTTTGAACAACACATTCCTAGAGGTTTCTCAGTTATTCAGCTGAAAGACGTCAGTGACAGGATGAAGCATCACTCGTTCTGACTTCAGCACCAAGTTGTGTTAAACTGCTTCTGAGCAAACCCAGCTCTTTAGTTCCATATTTTTCTCCTTATAAGTCACAGTTTTTTACATAATTTACATGCCCTGCGACTTATGAAGCAACATATTTATGGATTTTTCCCACATTTATAAACCAATTTTTAGCTGATATGACCGTGTGAAAATATTGAACACTACCATTTTCAGCTGTTAGATAGCAGTCGAGTTGTATGGCATGCCGTTGTGTCATGTAATAGGTAAAAGTGGCTATTAATGACACAATCGGCTTTCCTTATGTGCCACTGTCGTCTGCCTGGAGCAACCGTCAAATCAGCTTCATTTCGCTGCGCCGCCCCGGTGAAATGCAGCTGATTTGACCACTGAAGTGCATTTATTAAGTAAAAGTTCAACTGAGACACACGTTTACTATAAAGTCGAGTAAACAAATAATTGTTTTAGGTGCTTATCTTGTTAAATTTTGAAAAAAATGCACAGTGAGTCACCCTCTGCACGTTCATGTTTCCTCGTATCGGCTTTTGAAAATTCAGCTGATTTGACCGTCAAAGTGCATTTGTTAAGGAAAAGTTAGACTCTTTACTATAATTTCGAGCAAACAAATAATTGTTTTTAAGTGTTAATCTTGTTAAAGTCCTCCCGTGCACGCCCTGGTGGCCGCTATTTGGCAGCCAATCGATTTCTGGCACAACACCGGCCCACATTTCTGGGTTGTCAGCGGTGATGCATAATAGATGTGGTGTATACGGCGAAGCAACGTATTTATGGGTTTTTCCACTTTATTAGACATATTTGGACTGATGCAACTTATAAGGTGGTGTGACATTTACGGCAGAAAATACAGTAATCAGGACAAACCACTGATTTTAAATAGTTTGGGTGGTGCGCGTGGTTAAAGCTTGACGGAGCTTTCCAAATTCCAGTCATTGCCTGGAGTAAGACTTAATTTGAAAGAAGTCATTTATGCTGTAGAAGCAAGGAGAATTTGTGGATGGTAGTATTATGTTTCACTGGGACGTGGCTGCAGGAACATCACACCTCTCCACCTGGTTTCTGCAACATACGAGCAGACAGAAACTGAAAAAAAAACAAGGTGGAGGACTTTCAGTGGTTGTAAACAACACATGGTGTAATCCTGGATGTGTTTTTGTAAAGATGATCCATTCCAGGGTCATTTAACTGTTTACTTTGACTTTGAGGCCCTGTCATGTATAAAGAACATTTTTCTTATTTTTGGTATTATGATCAGATCATTCTAATCTAAAGCTGCACTCCACTTCCTAAAGTATATATATATTTGTATTGGTTGATATTTATGTTTGAATTATTAAAATGTCAGTTCATTTAATTCATATTATGGGCTCAGATTTTTCATCTTGCTTTTTGTGTATCAGTTTGTCTTCGTTCCTTTGAATGAGCGCTTCCATTATTTATAACAACGTGCGGCTGATTTAACTAAGTATAGCAAATCAAGCAGTAAGTTTCTACAGATCTAAACCATTGAGTTATTTTTTAAAAATTGACTTGAACCTGTTGTTTTGGTTTATTCTTTGTGAATGACTTACTTTCCAGATGTTAAAACCATTGTGCCTTTTTTTAGATGATCTGTATTCCTTTCATCACACAATTAGGAATGTTCTCTGAAAATCCCATTAGTAATCGTCACCTCTAATGCCAGGCTTTCCTGTCATTCTTATGCACTCATTCAACATGGCAAACGCTCAGAAAGTATTTTCACTTTGAGTCTAAAATGTTACATCTTAGAAATCCATGGTCATGAAGAGGATCAATAACAAGAGCAGGAACAAGAATGATGGATTACTGCAGGCACGAGGCGATCACATAATCTGGCAGGGAGGCAGAGACTGGCTAGTGCAGCGCACAGGTGCAGCTGGAGGGAAACTGGGAGTGGCACAGGTGAGCTGAGTGGAGGAGTTTAGGACAAGCAGAAAATACATAAACATGGGCCTGGCTCGGCCTGAAACATGAATCTTTACAGTTAAATTATATTTTCTTATCAGCTGCTTTAATGGTGATGGGACTTCAGTAAGAAAAGAGACAGAGAGGTTTCTCTTGTTACTAATCTGGCTAATTTACATCTGAATTAGTCTTCAATTCATCTCAAATGTAGACCAGTGCATCACAAATGTGTGCACCACTTGTTTTTCATTGCCACGTTTATAAATCTAAAGAAGCTCTGACTTTATAACGATGTTAACAAATGTCCAAAGCAGCAAATCCTGAACTGAAGGATGTGGATCAAGCTTAAGACCTGATCTGAGCTCCTGAAACCACCACACCCTTGTTTGTTTCCACCCATCGCTGTATTTTATTTTGTTTCACAAACAGCACTCCAGTCGCGTTGCCAGGTTGAGCGCAGCACACACATGGTTTCATTACCCTCACACAATGAGTGTCCTTTTAACAGCACCTGTGTCCAGCTGAGGGGGGCTGGAGATGTTATTTTTGCTCTCCTCTCAGTAGATATATCAACTTAGTCCCAGCCATCTTCTTCCACCTTCCTCCCTGTTCTCTTTCTGCCAGAACTAACTCGGTTCTTTATTTAGAAACATGCAGTTACTGCAGTGTGGGCCCGGGAGACTGCACGCCCCAGACTTGTCAGAACTACTAGATGTAGGTTATTTCGCTCAGACCTGACATAAAAGCCAGATGGAGCAGGCAGAAAGGGTGATGCATGCTGCCCCAAGTGTCATTTTTGTGTGGGTCCAACCAGAGGAGGGGGACAGGGTTGAGTCAGGGTTAGGAAGCCTCCCTCGGGTCTGTTGTGACTCATCTTTCAGACGGCTTTACCCCGTCTCTCAGGGGAGTGTCACCGTGCTGAGGGACAGCAAACTGGCTCTTGTTCTGCTGTTAACCAGTGTTTCAGAGGCTGTTTATTAAAAAAGTACATATCCACCTGACATTTTGCTTTATTTATATCTTATTACAGTTTTTTTCTACGTTAATGTCCCCTCAAACTTACTTTAAATATGTCTGCTGTGCCAACTCTGGGAGCAGCTCGGCTCTAACCTTTTTGTTTGTTGTATGTTTTCAGGCCCACAGTCAGCACAGCAGCGTCGTCTCGCCCTGCTACTGGCTCATCTCACACAGCGAGCACAACCAAGAACTCCACAGCTGCATCCAAAACGGCCGCCCCTAAAACGACCTCCATCACGGCTAAACCCCCAACTCCCAAATCAACGACCACTGCACCCTCTGGTGGCAAAACTCCAGTATCACAAACATCAAGGAACACGACTCCCGTGAAAAAAGGTGCAAAAGACTCATTCAGCTCTTGAATAAAATCAGACATGTTGTGTCAGAAGTGATCAAATGAAACCGCACAGCAACTAGAAGCAAAAATAAAATGCACACAAAGCCTCGTCGTACACGTGCATTTTTAAACCCAGAGGAGCAGAAAGCTCAGAGCACCAAGAGTTCAGAGTTCTACAGGTGCATAAAATTAGAATATCACGAAAAAGTTTATATATTTCAGTAATTCCATTCAGAAAGTGAAACTTGTATATTGTATTCATTCATTACACACAGCCTGATATATTTCAAATGTTTATTTATTTTAATGTTGATGATTATAACTGACAACTAATGGAAACCCCAAATTCAGAATCTCAGAAAATTAGAATATTACTTAAGACCAATAAAAAAAGGATTTTTAGAAATGTTTGCCAACTGAAAAGTATGAACATGAAAAGTGTGAACATGTACAGCACTCAGTACTTAGTTGTTGCTCCTTTTGCCTGGATTACTGCAGCAATGCGGCGTGGCATGGAGTGGACCAGTCTGTGTCACTGCTCAGGTGTTCTGAGAGCGCAGGTTCCTCTGATAGTGGCCTTCAGCTCTTCTGAATTGTTGGGTCTGGTGTATCACATCTTCCTCTTCACAATACCCTATAGATTTTCTATGGGGTTAAGGTCAGGCGAGTTTACTGGCCAATTAAGAACAGGGATACCATGGTCCTTAAACCAGGTACTGGTAACTTTGGCACTGTGTGCAGGTGCCAAGTCCTGTTGGAAAATGAAATCTGCATCTCCATAAAATTGGTCAGCAGCAGAAAGCAGGAAATGCTCTAAAACTTCCTGGTAGATGGCTGCGTTGACCTTGGACCTCAGAAAACACAGTGGACCAACACCAGCAGATGACATGGCCCCCAAACCATCACTGTGGAAACTTGACACTGGACCTCAAGCAACATGGATTCTGTGCCTCTTCTCTCTTCCTCCAGACTCTGGGACCTTGATTTCCAAAGGAAATGCAAAATTTACTTTCATCAAAGAACATAACTTTGGACCACTCAGCAGCAGTCCAGTCCTTTTTGTCTTTAGCCCAGGAGAGACACTTCTGACGCCGTCTCTTGTTCACGAGTGGCTTAACACAAGGACTGTGACAGCTGAACCCCTTGTCTTGCATACTTCTGTGCGTGGTGGTTCTTGAAGCACTGACTTTAGCTGTAGTCAACTCTTTGTGAATCTCCCCCACCTTTTGGAATGGGTTTTGTTTCACAATCCTCTCCAGGGTGCAGTTATCCCTAGTGCTTGTACACTTTTTTTTCTACCACATCTTTTCCTTCCCTTCACCTCTCTTAATGTGCTTGGACACAGAGCTCTGTGAACAGCCAGCTTCTTTAGCAATGACCTTTTGTGTCTTGCCCTCCTTGTGCAAAGTGTCAATGGTCGTCTTTTGGGCAACTGTCAAGTCAGCAGTCTTCCCCATGATTGTGCAGCCTACAGAACTAGACTGAGAGACCATTTAAAGGCCATTGCGTTTTGAGTTAATTAACTAATTAGAGTGTGGCACCAGGTGTCTTCAATATTGAAGCTTTTCACAATATTCTAATTTTCTGAGATACTGAATATGAGGTTTTCATTAGTTGTCAGTTATAATCATCAACATTAAAATAAATAAACATTTGAAATATATCAGTCTGTGTGTAATGAATGAATATAATAAACAAGTTTCACTTTTTGAATGGAATTACTGAAATAAATCAACTTTTTCACGATATTCTAATTTTATGACCAGCACCTGTAAGTGCAAAGACAGCAAAAATTCATTTTCACTTTTTTAGTTACTTGGTACTGCACATGTTTAATTTACCATTTATCAGAACACAAAAGTTTAAACCTTATTTGTTACCATGTTAACTGTGTTTTTCTGTTCTATGTTCATGTAGATCTTACCAAACCAGCCACACCAGCAGGTAAAAAGCCTGCAGACTCCCCCCTTTCTCGTCCTTCTCCCACAACAAAGCCAGCTAAAGCTGAGACCCCCAAACCGTCTTTAAAAACCAATGTTGCCACCAAAAAACCTACTACACCTAAGGCTGCAGAAACAAAGACACCAAGTCGCCCCAAAACACAAGAGAGTAAGTCCACGCCTTCCAAGGATGCCTCCAAGACGCCTACCACAAAAACAACTAAGACCCCAAGCTCTAAGAAGACGGTGGGAAGTAGCACCCCAACTCCTGTGAAACGGGCCCCCAAAGCAGCAACACCCGCTGAGCCTGGGAAAGAAGTTGCTGCTGCTGCTGTAGCAGTAGCTGCTGCAACCATCGCAACTGCAGCTTCTGTCGCTGCAGCACCAGAGGAGCCCCATGCAGAGGAAGCTGCACCATCCGCTGCTATTCCTGTGGTGGTGCCAGAACAAACACCAGAGCCCACAGTCCAACTAGTGTCAGAACCAGTGTGTGAGCCAGTACAAGACCTCCAACAGCCACCAGTATCCCAGCCCTTGCAGGCAACTACACCCGAGCCCATGCGGGTACCTACACCAGAGCTCGTGAGAGTACCTACACCCGAACCCATGCGGATACCTACACCAGAGCCCATGCGGGTACCTACACCAGAGCCCGTGAGAGTACCTACACCCGAACCCATGCGGGTACCTACACCAGAGCCCATGCGGGTACCTACACCAGAGCCTATGCGGGTACCTACACCCGAGCCCATGCGGGTACCTACACCAGAGCCTATGCGGGTACCTACACCCGAACCCATGCAGGTACCTACACCAGAGCCCGTGCGGGTACCTACACCCGAGCCCATGCGGGTACCTACACCAGAGCCCGTGCGGGTACCTACACCCGAGATGATTCAAGTACCATCACTTGCGCCCATGTGGGAACCAGTAATCCAACCCGTACATGAGCCAAGTTCAGTCCAAGTACTAGAATCTTCTCCTGAGCCTCGGGTCAAAATGTTTGAGCCGTCAGCACAGACAGAACCAGAACCTGAGCTGGCCTCTAGTGTTCAAATATCCACACGGACTGAGCCCCTCAAGTTGGAAGACGACAGCTCGGTTCCGTCTTTGGGAACTACAGTCATGTCTCCTCCTTGCTCCCCACCAGGTCTGGCCTCTCCTGTCAGAGAACCACAGAACTCTCTTCTAGAGATGGATGCCCAGTTTGATCCCTGGGACAGGAACCAAGCTTGTGCTGAGCTTCCTTCCAAAAGTTCAGACAGCTTTATGAGATTTCAGGCAGAAGAGGAGAAAGAAAATAAAAGCTATGGCATTCAGGGGGAGGAGGAGGAGGAGGAAGAAGAAGAAGACGAAGACGATAAAGAAAACATGTTTCTGCCTACCTCCACAGCTTCAGGAGTCCAGTTAGGTGCTTCACCTCTGGATCATTTCACCCATGGAGACCTGGTCCCACCTCAAGTGAAGGAGGAGGCAGTGGAAAAGGCTGATGAGGAGATCAATGAGGATGATGATGATGAGGAGGAGGAGGATGAAGAAGACGAAGAACAAAAGAGACCGGACCACCATCTTTCATCCCTGATCACTGACATGAGCACATCTCAGCCCTCTGATGAAATTCCAGTGCGTTCGTCAGCGTTTGGTGGTTCTGCAGGGTGGCCCGGGGACGACCTGCTGTCTGGGATGGACTCTGAGGACGTGAGCAGCTGCACGAGCAGCCGGCAGCAGGGGGTCTCGGACCTCAGCAGCACCCAGCACACAGCCATCCTGGAGGGCACCCAGAGCTCAGACGCCTTGATCGACTCTAGTTTCAGAGGCTCAGAGGGAGATGGAAACCTCATGGGCTCTCCAAACGTGGAAACTATCGCCAATGAGGAAGAGGAGGATGATGATGAAGAGGATGACCGAGTGGATGATATCGACATGAGCTCAGAGCAAGTAGAGGAACATCACACCATGTTCCAGAAGCAGGACGAGGAGGAGGATGACGATGTGGAGATGCACAGTGAAGGAGTAACAGGAAGCTGTGAGAACGTAGATGAAGACTTTAATCATGAAGAACATGCGGACCACCTTAGTTGCTCTGGTCCTCCACCTTGTGCCCCCCCTGCCTCCTCCTGGGGTCACACAAACCCTTTCTGTGATACCTGGGCTCAGCCAGCCTCGCTGCTCCCTGCCTCCTCACCCAGCCCCACATCTGACCCTGACGCCGCCGAGTCTGAGACCCCCACCCAGTCTCCTGCACAGGCTCGTGTAGACCTCACTGCCCCCTCCTTCCCCCCGCAGTCGGAGCAGGCACCCCACCAGCTTCACTCTGAGGAGGTGAAGGTCTCCGCTCCCGAGGAAGCTCACGACCTGCTCGCTGCCCCTGCTGTCGGCATGTCCCAGTCCAGCACTCTGAGCGGCACCGCCCTGGCCGCCCTCAGCAGCAGCGAGACGAGCACGCCCGAGGACCTCCGCGATTACGACAGCAGCTCCGGGGTGGAGTCCCACTCTGACAAACAGCAGACCCCCATCCCTGCTTCAGTCCAGCCTGACATGGAGCAGGACCTGGGCATTCATTTAGAGAAAGGTGATGGAGAGGAGGAGGAGGCTGAGACGCTTCCTGCTGACGAAGTCCTAGGAACAGGACCTCCAACTGCTCCTGCGTCCGACCCTTCCTCTCCCTCCACCTCGGGCGATGAGGCCAGCGACACAGAGGGCGAGATCCAAATCAACGACCCAGAAGCACCGGTTCTGATGGATGAGAGGGTGGGATTTGAAAGCCCCCCTCCATCCTGTAGCCTGACTGCTCTTGAGGAGGATGAGGAGGCAGGGGATACAGCAGGTGGAGAGGGTGAAGAAGATGGAGGTGGAGCCACCCCTCAGTCAGCCAACTCTGTGGCGTCGTATGGCTTCGACTGCACCATGTCCAACTCCAACGCTCACTCCATGGCTGAGAGCTGCGGAAAGAGCCCCGGGATCTTCTCCCTGGAGAACGAGGAGCAGCTGCCAGAGGAGGCCAAGGACCCCTCCCTTATCAAGGAGCTGACCCTTCCATCTACAGCTGCTGCTGCCCAGGGTGAAGACCTGCTGGGAAACCCTGTGGACCTGATCCCTTTGGGCCACCCAGAAGATAAGTACCCCAGTCTAGATCACTATATGCTTGGAGGCAAGATCGCAGGAGAACACCTGGAGGAGTTTGATCCACTGGAGGGCAGCCAGCACCTCGGGGGTCTGGAATCCGAAGACCCCGATGACAACCAGCCTCCCTACTACTCCACCATATGTGATAAGACTGATAGTTTTCTGGAAGGTAACGTATAAGTCCCTTCTATAATCCCTGGAATGCACCTTTTTTCCTGCAACCCTCCCCGTTTCCCCACATTGTTTGTTTCTCTCCAGTCGGGTTAGATGTCTTAGAGAAAAAAGGAGAGCAAGATATTAGAGAGAAGTTTTTAAAAATGAACGAAGGAGATGGGGAAAAAACGACTGTAGCAATTTTTAAATGAAGCCCTCCGTTTTCTTACTGTTCTGGTTCTGAGTGTGTGGCTAAAACAGCAGCTTTTTCTAGTTCTGCATATTCTGTTGCCCCTGATGGGGGGGGGGGGGGGGGTATTATTGACTCACTGGTCCAACGTGACCGGGCCTTTACACCGAAAAACAACAAAGGAAGAAAAAAGAAACTGATGAAATGAAACGGACTCATTGTGTATTTATCCTGCTGTTTTTATCGAACAATTGTCTGCGATTTTTATTTTTGGTTGGTTGTTTTTTTGTTGTTTTCTGTTAAACACGGTCCTCTTACCCTGTGTACACACTCCATGTTCCACATCATAGCGATAGTCACACGTTTCTTTCTACAATGTTCTTGTTGCAAGACTTTTAGCTATCAGAACTACAGGTTATGTATTAACGGTTAGGTGTGGGAGGATTAGATGTAGGGCTGACCCAAATGTCTCAAAGCTTCAAAGATTGTTGCCATGGTAACTGATGCTCAAATTAGGACCGTAAACTGGGATCAAACTCATTTAATGGTCAGAATGACCTGTATAAACAGTTACAACTACACTATCAAGATGTTGGAAAGTGTCTGGGCACCGTCTATGATCTGGAATAGCGTAAAAATGTGTGAGGGGAAAATTAATTTATTTAATTAAATAAATTAATGAACAACTATACAAAGTTTGTCCGGAATGTTTTGACAAATTCACGTTTTAAATCTAAAAGTTTCACCAAAACTTTGAAGCCTTAGCAGTGGTATTTGGGACAGTTCTAATTAGATTACCGTTGTTTGTTGCTTCGAAACGGTTTTGCGCTCTTTGCATAGGTTGATAATAAAAAGTGCACACACGTACGGTTTGTGTTTCAGGCTTTTGTTTTCAAGTGGCTCCGCTTTTTGTTTCAGAACCGTTGAATAACTAGCCTATTATTTAATGAAACGCTGCGTAATCCTACAGTTGAGCTCTACACGCTCGAGTTTTTCATTAGCCAGCTTTTGGTTTACTATTTGAACAGTATATTGCATGTTTAACTAACAAAACAAAAAAAGACTGTACTACTTCCTGCTATTTGAAACAGTTCTACAGTAGACGTGTTCAGAGTTGAATGGTTCACACTAGGATATCTTTCAAAATTCCATTAAAACATTGTTGCAAGGCATTCTGTTCCTGTTTCTTACTTTCCCTGCGGATCCTGCATGCCTCAACGTATTGTCCTCGTGTTCCAGTGGTTGTGTGTGTTTATGCTGTTTGTTTATGCAACAATACGCCCCTCAACATCCCCTCTTCTTCACGATGGGATATACATTAAACAGGAAGTGATGCAACATTATGCACATGCAGTTTTGGTCTGATTGAAAAGATAATCCAGGTGGTACCAGTCATGGATCTGACATGCTCTAACATCCTTTTTTTTAAATTGACATACTTAAATAAGGGGTGTGTCCTTGTCTTTTACTTTAACCCCAGTAGTCGGTTCAGTTGTGCCACTGTGTCGTTGGTAAGTGCAGCTCCACTCGGCTCTTCTTGGTTATTGTCAGGTGACTTGTCCCTACAGTGGAGGCTCACCTGTGTGCCGCTCTGTGAGCGGATCATAACTGGCCTTTTATGTTTGAGCCACTCCGTTCGTTGTGATCCTTAATCGCTCTGTAATTGGACTTGAATTTCGTTATCTTGTCCTGGCACTGCTTATAGTCCGGGTGTAGCCATGCTGCACCATCATCTCTGATATCTCTCAGTAGGGATGCACAATATTATCGGCATGGTATCGGTATCGACCGATATTAGCGTTAAATTTCAATATCGGCCATTCCATGAAAATAACTCGCTGATATATTTTGCCAGCAGCGGCAGCACAACGTGATGACGTCACGTGCACCTACCTGATCTCACAGCAGAGAGGAAAATTCAAAATGTCAGCCATGTGGAAGTTTTATTTTTCGTTGGTGAGAATGTCGGATTCTGAAGATTTCTGGACTACGTTGAGCCTCGCTACATCGTCCCCAGTCAGAGATATTTTTCCGACGTAACGTTACCCGAGTTACAAGCCGTCATTTCCAACGTCGTTGAGAAGCTCATAGCCGATGGCACGACTTGTTGGGTGAGTTTTACCACAGACATTTGAATGTCAAGTGTTAGCCCCGTTAGCATGATTAGTCTTACGGATGGATAGACAAAAACTATGAATTTAAAAAGTCTGTCCTTCATGCACAGGAGTGCAGAGGAACCGTTAATATAAGTCAAAGTGCTATGCATATCGTATGGCTGTTACTGAATATATGTCACCAGCTCTTACAGCTGTTGCACAATTTTTGTAGCAAATAATACTAAATAAGAGGAATACGTTCTGACAAAAGAACGTATATAAAATATCAGCATTGGTTATTGGTGAAATAAATTTTAACATATCGGCATATCAGCCAAAAATCCAATACTGTGCATCCCTATTTCTCAGTTAATGCGCTCATTTCTTGTGGCGCTGTCCGTCAACACGATGAGGAAGTGGAGGTTCAGATGTAGTTTCCAGTTTTGCTGGGTGGGTCGTCCGGTGACGTAGCTCCACTGACCAATCAGCAGCTGCTGGCTGCTTACGTCAGAATCGGCCCCTCAAAGCGGTCCACTTGGTTCCTCAAACACAGTGCTTCCACAAACCAGGCTGAGTGGGTGTGGGTGCTGGCAGTGGGCAGGCCCTTAACTGGTTGCATTGTGGTGCAGAGCCGATAAGAGTCGATCATGGCAAAGCTTTATTAGAGTGGTGTTCCTGAGCAGAAACGTGTACATTTTTTATTCGTTGCACAGTCACAGCAGAGGTCTGCACACGAAAACCACCATCCACAGAACTCGTGTCTTTACAGAGCATGGAGACTGGACGACCCTGTAGAAACACAACCAGAATGTGGATGGTCTTTGCAGCGTCTTGGCGAGGTCTTCAGGCAGATGAGGGTTAAAGGTTGTAAGAGCATGCACCAAACTTCTGTAATGAGATCTTGGTGCCAGCATGTATGTGGCTGGTCTCACCCCTACATGCAACCTGATTGTCCCCACTCTGCTGTCAAAGTTTCAGGTAAATATTTCAGCAGTCTCAGTGAAATGGCTGTCCAGTTGCTCTCACTGCCTCCAGTAAAACTGTGCCCCACAGTCACCACCCAGCTGCAAAGACCAATCCTTTCCAGACACCATAAATATCAGCCGTCCTTCATTTTCTGGATGCAAAGCAAGAAGCACGTTCTTGTGATCAGACCTGCTGGACGAGGAAAGGAAAAGGGTGGATGAGGTTGCGGTGCACAGAAACCCCCTTCATCTGCACCCTCTCATGCTGCAGAATGCTGTTTTTCTACCATATGTGGATCAAAACCAGTTCCACAGATGGTCATGGAAACAACCTGCTGCAGTTACTTGTGGCTGTAGCGTAGTTCTAACACGGTGTGATGTTCTTGTGCATCTCAGAGCCTTGACACAGTTTAAGTTAGCCATGCCAGGGTGCTACATCTGTAGAAATGTTCTGCTGGCACATGGAGTGTGCAGGAAAAACAATTAGGAGTAAAGTAGCAACGGCACAACTGTCTTCTCACTGAATGTTTTCCAAATTTGCTGCAATCCTGTCACGTTCTAAAAGGTCATGGAGAGCGTGGTGGGGTCAGCATCTGGTGTGAGGGAGGCCTCAGCAATAAAGCAAGCTCCACAGGGTTCATCTGTTTATGTGCTTGTAAAGTTTCTTCATGTTTCTATTGTGTGAAACTTGGCCATGATAAATTTGCCTCCGCCATCACAGTTCATCCTGACCTCCGGAACAGCAGAGTCATGCTCTGCCAAACAGTTTCATTAAACCCTGAACTGGTCAGATCTCGTGCACACAACCCTGTTCAGCTAAACGTTTCTCAGCGTGCAGCTTTGCTGAACCTAGCATCGTTCATTAAGTTAGGGTTTTTCAGTTTGGTCCTGTTTCAACGTGTGTGTATGGTTCAGTACTGTTGATTTGGATGTTTGATGTCTCGCATGCCTGTTACTGTATTCACTTAATATGACCAACGTAATCACATGAACTTCCTCCTTATTTAAGGAAGTGTAACTCTGTGATGAAACAATCGCAGCTAATGCGCCGTGGAGTCACGTGCTGAACCCCGTTCTGTTTGCATCGCACCTTTTTCCTTTTGTCAGTGTTCTCCTTGGCCCCTGTTGTTCCACCTGTTCTTTATGGTGCATGCATCTGTACTGGATGCTCCAAATGATCTGCGCTGTCTCACAGGAGACGAGAAGAGTCCTGCAGCGGATGAAGACCACCAGTGGCACTCACGCTCACAGGAGGACAACTGGAACCAGAATCACACCACCCCAGTCCCAATAGCAAACGGACACTATTTGGCTCTGGTTCCAGGCAACAGGAGACCCATTGACCTGACTTTAGCAGAGCATTTTGCCAAGTTTGCACCTCCTCCACCTTTGGTCAGGAGCAGCGGTGACGCCGGCGGAGAACCAAGGAGGCCGGAGCAGCACCAGGAAGAGCTGCGAGCCGTGCAGCACCGTCAGGAGCAGGAGAGGCAGAAGAGGCAGTGGCTGGAGGAGGAGCGGCTCCGGCTGGAGCAGCAGAAGCAGCTGGAGAAGCAGCGCAGGGAGCTCCTCCAGCTGCAGCTGCAGCAGCAGCAGCAGGAGCACCGCCATCGCCGGCAGGTCCTCCAGTGGCAGCTGGAGCTGGAGCACCAGTACCGCATGCAGCAGAAACAGATCCAGCAGCAGCAGCAGCTGAGGAGGAGCCCGACCGGAGTTATGCTGTCCCCGTCCTCCGGGCTCTGCACCATCTACGAAGCCATGGAAACCAGTGACGAGGAGGACGAGGCAGAGGAGGAGCCAAATAAGAACACTCGGGTGGGGGGTCAGAGGGGCCGAGCCTCCCAGGACTCTCGGCTGCTGCTTCGTCCTGTCCCTCCCCAGGAGCTGGAATGGAACAAGAAGGTGGACATGGTCCAGCAGCTCATCAACCAAACCTTGATGCTCTCTGGTGATGGGGGCTGTCCTCCACTCCTGCTCCTCCCTGTGGGGCCTGGAGGCTCCCTCAGCCCCCTGGAGAGCAGCATGTGGCCCAACCTGCCTCTCCAGTTCAGCACCCCTGCAGCTACGGTCATCTCTGTGAGCAGCTACTCCCCTGACAGCCAGGTCAGCTCTCCACCTGAAGACTGGACGGTGGTGGAGGTGGAGACTCAGCACTGAGCGTCAGAGCTGCAGGAGGAAACACCTGGACCGTTATCAGGTTTATGTTTAAATTTGTGCTGGAAATCAGATTAATGGTTCTCAAATCCAGTCATGGAAAAGAACGTACACCCTTTTTAACACATCCGTCTTTTACCAGGTTCTAAAATGATTCAAATCCGGACCAGGTGAAAACGAACCGCACGTTCCACCGTGTCGATTATTAAAACTCATGAAGCTCTGTAGTTCATGCTCTCTGTAGGATGTAGGAAGGAACGTTTCAGCCAGGAGCTGCTGGTTAACTCACCATCATCAGTGTAGTTTTATCACTTTGTTGGTCTGGAGCGTACATGCGCTTGTTAACACAACGCCAAGCAGGAAAGACATCAGCAATGACCTTAGCAGCTGTTACGGTTAAAGGTGGTTTCCAAACAACTCATTTATTCTACTGAGGGTTTATTCACAAGAGGAAAACATTTAAGACAGTTGCCATTCTTCCCAGGAATGGGCGTCCCGGCAAATTCACCCCAAGGTCAGACCATGCAACGCTTAGATAGATGACAAAGTTACTGACGGGACAAGTGGAAAAAGACTGAACTTGTGGATCTTGTTTGGAAGGTTTGACGAGAGAAAACCTGTTTTCCTTAAAACAGATCATGACACTTGGGTTTGTCAAGTTTCAGCTCAATAAGATGAGACCTAAGTACAGATGTTTACCCATAATGCACAGCGCCATGTTTGATGAAAACCTAACAGCACAAATACACTGTCGAGCATTGTGGAGGAATCATTGGACTTGTTTAGTAGCCACAGGACCTGGCACCTTTAGGCTCTTTCATAGATGGCTGCTCAGACCAGTCTGTCTTTACTCTCCTCTGGACATTCATACGTCCAGCACAGAGGAAACAAGCATGGCGTGGAGCAGAACTCCAACCCATTAAATGTGTGATAGACATTTTCCTCTTATCATTTTCTTAACACGATGAATTAACTCACTTTAGCAGTTCTCGTTGTGGTTAACTGATTTATTTATTTATTTTTTAAACTAAAGACAGAGTTGCTGTGCGTCATCGTCAATCTTCCCTCGATCATGAATCTGTTTAATTTTGCAACCGCCCACAGACCTAGTGCTCCTTGACATCAGCTTGTTTTTTCACACACTTCGCCTCTGTTACTACCTCACTTTGCAGCATAAAGGCGCATTAGTCGTTGGGGGTGGGCTGGCTTGGACCCCCTCGCCGCCTCTGTCCGTTCAGAAATCACTCCGAGGCTGGCTGTCTGGTGGAAGAGCTTTTTGAGTTGACCGTAACTCTTCTCAAAGGATTCTAGAGTCAACTGTGAGAACTGAACGTTGGACCACTCTGGGTCACGATGCAACAGAACAGTGATCACAAACTGCAGCTACTCTACAGCAGAACGGCTCAAAAAAAGAATTGGGCGTTGCGTCGGCCCAGTACAACTCCTGACTGACATTAATCAGCACCTTAAGGGAGCTGTGTCAAAACAAATGTCTTTAGACCTTTCTGAACTGAAGCAACAGTGTAAAGAAGAAGTGGGCCAACAGTCCTCCACAACCATGTGAGAGACCAGTAACGTCAGTCTGAAAACAACTGACTGGTTTTGCTGCTTGACAGGGTTCTAGAAGATGCTGGATCAGGGCCCGGATGTCCATTTTCTCAGGTTTTCTTGTTTTGGCTTTGATTCTGTTTAATACCAACACGGTGGAATCAGATTCTTTTGGTTCAGCTGAGACTAGATTTTAATAAACGTAGAACCTGGTAAGGACCTGATCGTGTCATTAAAGAGGGTGAACTCTCCCATGGCTGATACAGTCGTGTTGTTGTTTTTCTTTTATACAACTCATCTGTAAACATCACATCTCATGTTTAGAACAATTTATTTATAAAGCACCAAGTCACAACAATCTCAGGGCTCTGTACAAAAACATTCACACACATTATGAAGACAGTTAGTAAAAGTTGTCTATCTAAAGAAGCAGCAGATTGAGTTGAATCTTTACTTTGTTGCAGTCTCCCATACTGAGCAAGCACAAAGGTGAGGGTGGGAAGAAACAACTTCCTGTTACCAGGAAGAAACCTCCACCAGAACCAGGCTCAGGACGGGCAGACATCTGCTTCGACTGACGGGTCAGAGAGAACAGGAGAGGGACAGACTAACACAGACTGGGCCAGGTGTGGTTTCTATGGTCCAGGTGTAGTTTCTATGGTCCATGTATAGTTTCTATGGGAAGAAAGACAGAAAAACACATTAGTGACAAATCCAAAAAAAAGGTTAAAAACAAAGCAACCGGTCTTTATTTGTAACTGAGGACGTTTTGCTTCTCATCTGAGGAGCTTTCTCAATTCAAAGAAACGAGGAGTGTGGGATTCAAGTTGTAAAGCAGAGGTGTTCTGTAAGCTTGCATAATGCAGATTGACACATGCAGATTGACCTCTCGCTCTTCATTCACAATAGAGGATCGTTAGGGTTTGTAGCTGTTCACCTACATCTCAGGGATAAGGGACACTCCTTTGAGGACCAGAATGTCCACTTCTTGGACCGAGAGGACAGATGATTTGAGAGGGGAGTGAAGGAAGCCATTTATGTAAAAAGATAGAACCCATCTTCAAACTGAGGAGGGTGTATCAGATTTCAGCTTTCAAAAACTTGTAATGCAGCTTTAGGACTGATTCCCAGCCAGTTTCACACATATCAAGAATGTCAACCATGTGACCAGAGTGGCCCCTCTGGGAGTGGGACTAACTAAGACCCT
>NC_056512.1:18733919-18737639 GCF_014905685.2 Nematolebias whitei
TTTTTTTGTTTTTAAGTTTGTTTGTTTGTTTGTTTATTTTTTTATTTGGGGGGGGGGGGGTTGTTTACCATGTCCTGGATAACTGAGAATCTTCATCAGCGCACATTAGTGATACAAATAAATTACAAACAGGAAGAGTAGAGTGAGTAAAGACAGCAGCAGAGTGGGGAGATGTGGTCAATTTGTTCTTCAGCAGTTTAAATCTATAGCAGCACAACTAAGGGATAGCTAAGGAAACCCCCAGCCAATCTGAACTATAGGATTTATGAAAAAGGAAAGTCTTAAGCCAGTCTTAAAACTGGACAGTGTGTCAGTCTTACAGACAGAAACTGGAAGTTGGTTCCACAAGAGAGGAGCCTGATAACTGAAAGATCTTCCTCCCATTCTGCTTTTGTAAACTCTAGGAACCACAGGTAAGCCTGCAGTCTGAGACCGAAGTGCTCTGTTAGGAAAATATGGAACAATAAGATCTGTAATATAAGATGGAGCTAGGTTGTTGAGAGCTTTGTAGGTTAGAAGTAAGATTTTGAATTCTGTTCTGAGTTTGACAGAATCCAGACAAGGATTTCTACAACCGATGACTCGAGAGTTTATTGACAAACAGATCGACAAGAGACTGCACAGATTTACTTCCAGGTGATTTCAGATCAGTTTGTCTCCTTTGTGTTAAGACAAGTCCTTTGTGTTAAGACAAGTCCTTTGTGTTAAGACAAGTTCTTTGTGTTAAGACAAGTCCTTTGTGAACACCCAGTGTCATTGATTGCTGTAACTCGTATTGCTAACACTGTCTTCTTACGTAAAGCATGCTTCTCTCCACGTGTTTTATTTTGAAATGCACTGTAGCTGCTTTAGAAACTATTTAAGTGTTTTATGGGACAAAACTTTAAAAAGAAAAGACCAAACGTTGGTGAGCCTCACACGTGAGGGTTTAAGCTATGACAAATTGCACTTCTTTGTGGTGTGGCCTGTTTTTTCTGCAGGTAAGTGATGATTTCCTACATTTGTGGACTTTGCAGACCTCTGAAATCCTCGTTGTAAAATTTGTCGTGAGAAGATTAAAAAAAATCGTTGCTTTTCTCTCGTTGGTACACTGTGTTAATGTGACTTCACCAGACAAGCCAGGACTTAAAGGAGCTGTCAGTCAGGGAGGAGCAGGAGAAAGGAGCTCCTTGTTCCATGTGAGGAAAGGCTGCAAGGGCGGAGGACAAAGGGGAAAGAGGACGAGGAGGGAGGTGGTGGAGGGGGGTACATTGGTTCTTTTTTTTTTTTTTTTTGCTCTCACATTCCAGAACTGTAGCCTCATTTCCTGGGTCAGTTATTCCCCCTGGAGTCTCCGAGGTTACACATGATGTCATGGTGGCACAGAGAGGAGGATGTGATGAGACAATGAACCAGTCTGGATGGGGGAGAGGGGGTGGCTCACCACCAAGACTCCCAAACCTCCTCCTAAAAACACAGCTGCATCAATTGTATCATAAAAACAGCTGTATTTGTGCAACACGTCACGAGCATGAATTATTTTCTACTGTTTGTCATGAAATAAGACGAAAAACACCTGTTTTCATGTCTGCCCAGTGTCAGAGACAAGAAAAGAAACACTGCCCCCTGGTGGCCAGATGACATAAACGCACTAATAAAGTAGTTATGCGTTTCAGAACATACATGAATTATTTGGCATTTGAAAGTAGAATTTAGTTTTCTAAACTATTTTTACATCAGATAGACAAATGCATGACCTGGAATCAGATTCTGCGTGTGTAAGTACCTGCTTTATGCTGCTATATTTGATATTAAAGAGTTTTTACTGGTTTGTCACACACACCTGTAATGCATGACCTGATGCTCCTTTACACCGAGGTTTTTGTGTATTATGCTGGTAGTGTTACTCAATATATTGTCTCATTCTCGTACTTTGTACTCTAGAAAGTGTGCATAGTGTTGTAGCAGTGTTTCAGTAATAAAATTCCAGAAGAAAACAGCGTCTGTCATCGGTTCAGTTTGCTTGGAGGTTTTAATACAGGCAGTGTTTGCCTCAAGAATTTGTGATTTGGACATGGTTTACTTGTATTTTTCAACAGAAACTTCAAAAACAAATGTGATATATAAGAATTTATTAAAATAATGAATTCTGGGATGCATTATTTCTCAACTGAAAAGGGTGCATAAGCCTTAAAACACCAGTGTATCCATCAAAATGTAGTAATGTCTTCTTTCCACCAGTGTGAGTCTACATAGGAAGTTTTTCTCCAGATGCCTCCACCCAAACTCCCATTGACTTCACTGAACACACGGATCTCCAAAATTCACTCGAACTTTCTTTAACTAAAACTACAGCTGCCGTGGCGACAGAAAAACGAACGAAGCTACGGGTGAGTCTCAGGAGGTGGTGCCCGGAGTCACGAGGAGGAACAGGTGGAAACACCCATAATGCTCCGCTGATTCATGCAGTGGAGACTGAGAGCGTAAATGGACTGAGGGAGACACCTGGGGAGCAGGTGAGAGTGGGCCGAGGAGCACCGGCGTTAAATTTAAAAGACGAAAAACTTCCCTCCAGTTCCCAGTGGCGATCTTAGCCTCTTTTTGGGGGTGCCCAAGCACCCTTAAATTTTGACTGAGCAGCACCCCTGAAAAATAACGTTCATAATAATTTTTTAAGGAAACTCAGTTCTCAAATCTTAGATTCACCAAAATATTGAATACGTTTGAAACAAATGTGGAATAAATGATGACACTCTTAAATGGGCCTGTTATGTTCACTGTTTAGCTATTGTCTTATTTATTGCTACACTGTCCCATCTAGTGGTCTTACTTGGTTAGTTAACAAAAAATCAGTAGAAGTAGTATTAAACAGGAAGCACAGCACAGTTGCAGTCATAGACATTATACTGTATACATTATATATAGACATTATACTGTATACACATTATATATAGACATTATACTGTATACACATTATATATAGACATTATACTGTATACACATATATAGACATTCTACTGTATACAAATTATATATACACATTATATATAGACATTATACTGTATACACATTATATATACACATTATATATAGACATTATACTGTATACACATTACATATAGACATTATACTGTATACACATTATATATAGACATTATACTGTATACACATATATAGACATTATACTGTATACAAATTATATATACACATTATATATAGACATTATACTGTATACACATTATATATACACATTATACTGTATACACATTATATATAGATATTATAGTGTATACACATTATATATACACATATATAGACATTATACTGTATACACATTATATATGCACATTATAAATAGACATTATACTGTATACACATTATATATAGACATTATACTGTATACACATTATATATACACATTATATATAGACATTATACTGTATACACATTATATATAGACATTATACTGTATACAAATTATATATACACATATATAGACATTATACTGTATACACATTATATATAGACATTATAGTGTATACACATTATATATATACATTATACTGTATACACATTATATATAGACATTATACTGTATACACATTATATATACACATTATATATACACATTATACTGTATACACATTATATATAGACATTATACTGTATACACATTATATATAAACATTATACTGTATATAAATTATATATACACATATATAGACATTATACTGTATACAC
>NC_056512.1:18737739-18741794 GCF_014905685.2 Nematolebias whitei
CCCCCCCCCCCCCCCCCCCCCCCCCCCCCCCCCACCCCCACACACCAACTCCGGGAAAAGTAGGTGGGAAAAAAAAAAACCACACCCCCCCCCTCAAATAAATCTAAAAACCCCCCCCCCCCCCCCCCAGTATAATCTGCCTATCAGTAACTAAATGACGACCCAACAAACTAAAAGCTTCCTTACGCCCACCTACAGACTGTGGCCCGTATACAACAATAATCCTGAATATGTTGTCTCCCCATGTAAAATCAACTCCCAACACCCTTCCCTGAACCACAGAGAAAACATTCTGGATTACAACACCCTTTAGTCCAAATAAAATCCCAACTCCAGAGGAATGCACCCCCCCAATACCCCAAAAGGAAACCCCTCTGGTCCATTCATCTGAAAACATTTTTACATCCTGCTCATCTCGTACATGAACTTCTTGGAGCAAACAAAATGATGCATTTAATGACCCAATGTAGTCAAAAACAACCCTTCTCTTAAATGTATCCCTCATTCCCCTTACATTTATAGTCACAACTGAAAAACAATGATCCATTTAATATAAAACAAAAGAAATTACTGCCTTCATTGAGTAAAAAGATCCCGACTCTCCATCTGATCTGCCCAGGAGTATGAGTCGGTGTTTAAAGACCCCAGACCAACCCCCTGCCCCTCAAAAGCCCCACCTGGTGGAGGTGCCACCAAAAGCAAGCTGGAAGAGAGGTCCAGACCTGTACACACTTCAGGTTTCTCCAAATCACCTTCTTCGCCCCCTGCTTGATCCACCCCAAACCCACCCGTCTCCATCCCATCATCAGCTGTCAACTCCTCAACTCTTGTAGCTTCAGACTCTTTCACCAGCTCCACAATCACTCCCTCTGACCTGCCCCTCTTTGGCTTTTTGTGTTTGACCCCATCATTCCTGCCTCCACTTTCACCTAGCATAGTAGAGGGCCCAGCATCAAACACTTGGGAAACCCTACGAGCCCCCACCTTCCCCTCTGGCACATTTGCTAACCCACTGGGAGACCCTTGTACCTGGGCCTCCGCTGAATTTGTGGCCTCAGAAGGGTTTGCCACCACTCCGTACGTCTTTGTCAGCTTGGATTGTCCAGACTTCTCACTCACTTCTCCTCGAGCCTCCACACCTTTTGCAACCTCTGAAAAGGATCGCCTGCGTTCCGGACACATGTACAAATGTTCCTTGCTGCCACATCCGTAGCAAGCCTTGAGTGTAGGACATTCAGTGGTATTGTGGTCACCCGAGCCACAGCAAACACAGCTGGAAGCGGAACACCCAGCCTCTGAATGTCCAGATTGTTTGCACCTCCTACAAAATGGAGGCTGACATGCATAAAACAGATATCCCCTGTCTCCACCCACATTAAAAATTGCAGATGGGTGCTTCAGGCCTCCCGGGATACTTTAATCCTGATGCAGAAGAACTTGATATTGTCTCCTTCCAGTCCAGAAGCCCATTGGGTCATTTACGTACCGTGCCGCTGACACCACCTCTCCATATTGACTCAGAAAAGTTGCCAAGGCCAAGTCTGTCACAAAAGGGTTGAACATATGAATGTTGACAACTCTGAAGTTTGCCTTGTCCAAATTCACAATTTTGAAGTAGGACAGAGGCCTTAGCCCAGCAGACACTTGGCAAATACTCTCTACTTTTTTGAAAGTCTCCTCATTCCTGAAGGTGGTGTCAAAAGCCTTTTCTTGCTGGTTCCACTGTATGCAGAAGACATCTTGTACTCCCAGTTTGAGAAGGCCAATAATAATTTCTTTGATGAACCATGACCTGGATGTTGACTCCTCCTCCGTTGCAGGAGCCTGGAAACGCAGCGTAAACCTCAGCCCAGCTCTGGGCAGATTTCCAGTAGCCATCCCTTCAGCTGTCCGAAACTCTCCGCAGCAAAATTTGTTGATACTCCTAAACAATCCAAAGTAGCCAAAAGGCTGAGCAGCGATAACATGAAACTGTGGCCGGACACTGGGTCATTCTGTCCACACACACTCTCACTCACTGTTCAGAAACTAAACTTTACATTTTGTGCCTCAGCAACACATTTCTCTCTTACTTTCATCAATAACGATGTAAAATCACAGGGTATTCTTAAGTTGTTTTGATACTTTCAAATAAAACTAATGTTTACAAAGAACAGCCACCGGGATCCTTCCGGGACACGTGACACTCTTTGGTCCAATAGGAAAACCGAGAAGCACAATAACTTAAGTAATCAAACCTTCTTCACAAAGACGTTTAAATAACTAGTCGACATTTATACAGACATATATTCGTTATTTCAGGCGCGCTTCGTAGTTAAATAAAACTCGTAGGCTCGTATAAATAAATGTTAACGATAGAAACTAAAAGTGGAATTATATTAGCGTCACCTGGAGGAGAGGAAGGTGAACTGCAGCCCTTCATGTTTGAACCCCAAAAACAAGCTGTAGAAATACTCCGATAAACATATCCACGTTTTCATGTCTGGGACAACAATTAAACATTAATGGGCAAAAATAAAATAGTTTGTTGTTAAAATGTTCGAATAAAACTGTTTTGACAGAACAAGCGTGAACAGTTCTCATTATTTTACCCCAAGCCTGAAATCCTCCACACACTCCACCAACACCACATTTTGTCCAAAACTAAAACTTTTCAGTCACTAATTCCCAACTTGACTTTTTAACAGCTCTGGAATGGAAAGTGTCAAAAAATTTACGTTTGAAGCCAAACAGCACCACAAGACTTGGATCTACCCAAGGCCTGCACCTGTCTGCAGTAAGTTAGCTGTTCATTAGTAAAACACCTCTCAACAAGTACACGATCATTTCACAGTTTTGCTTTTTATAACAATAACAGCTAACATGAACTTTTAAACTAATCGCATCTTTGGAAATGGTGGACTGTTGTAAGAGAACTACACAAACGACCATCATGCTGCGTCAAATACTTAAAACAGGCAAGAAACTTTCATTTAATTTACAAATGTTGTTGCGTACAATGGCGGCTCCAGAGATATTTTTCTGCAGGTGCTAAGGGGGGGCTAAGCATTTTACTGAGGGTGCTATGAAAGATCATTTGTTCTTTCAGTTCTCAAGGTCAAGGTGTTTTACTGTCATTCATATTACATGTGGTACATGAGGAGGAACGAAACAATGTACACAGAGTCCCAGTTACATTCAACAAAAATCCAAATTGTAAAGAAAAACAGTAACAAGATAAAAGACATGAACTAAGAAATACACTAAACTAAGACTATACTAAGCACTACTAGTACAAAACAATGCACCAAACAACAGCAGCACGAACATGAGTCTGAGTGAGCAGATGAGGACGAATGAGCACAGCAACATGAAATAAATCAGCAGCATGAGATCAGCAGCATGGACTATCAGCAGCACATATTAACAATCAAGTGTCATTACAGTGATTTTTTTCACAGTAATTTTCACAGTGATAATTCTGACTAGGATCATGAGTCTAACAGCCTCAGGGTAGAAGCTTGTAGCAATAACAAAGGTTGAGATGGAGGAAGAAGGGTGACACCTTTTCCATCTCCACTCCACGACATTTGTTTTATTTATTTTCATTCATTAAAGTGGGGGACCAGCTGGTCAGTTTACTGAACAACAACTTAATTAATATATTCACCCTTTAATGATCAGAATCAGTCACTGAAGTAGAATCTGTTAATTACAGGGAGTTATATACCACAACAAATGAATATTCATCTGAATGAAGCCACCAAAGTTGTGTTTGAAGTTTTATTACAAAAATAATCAAACTAAAAACATTATTGAGTCCCAACAGTCAATCTCTGTGAAACAGCTCTTTCCAGTCTGCAGCCGCCTCTGTGCCCTCTACTCTCAGTGCAAGCTCATGGCACAGTGAATCATACATTAGCTCTGAGCTGGCAGAACATGCTACTGTCTCGTTGCACACACATGGTCCAGTCTTGGAGCTTCCTTGGACATACATGTTGTTCCCAGAGTTGCGGGTTGAGCTGGACAACATACTCAGCAACCACAGCTGCTATGTCATGAACATTGAACAAGAA
>NC_056512.1:18741894-18744198 GCF_014905685.2 Nematolebias whitei
GTTATTTCAGGCGCGCTTCGTAGTTAAATAAAACTCGTAGGCTCGTATAAATAAATGTTAACGATAGAAACTAAAAGTGGAATTATATTAGCGTCACCTGGAGGAGAGGAAGGTGAACTGCAGCCCTTCATGTTTGAACCCCAACAACAAGCTGTAGAAATACTCCGATAAACAAATCCACGTTTTCATGTCTGGGACAACAATTAAACATTAATGGGCAAAAATAAAATAGTTTGTTGTTAAAATGTTCGAGTAAAACTGTTTTGACAGAACAAGCGTGAACAGTTCTCATTATTTTACCCCAAGCCTGAAATCCTCCACACACTCCACCAACACCACATTTTGATCCAGACTTGGATCTACCCAAGGCCTGCACCTGTCTGCAGTAAGTTACCTGTTCATTAGTAAAACACCTCTCAACAAGTACACGATCATTTCACAGTTTTACTTTTTATAACAATAACAGCTAACATGAACTTTTAAACTAATCGCATCTTTGGAAATGGTGGACTGTTGTAAGAGAACTACACAAACGACCATCATGCTGCGTCAAATACTTAAAACAGGCAAGAAACTTTCATTTAATTTACAAATGTTACGTACAGTGCTGAGAAACTTGTATATAGAATAAAAAATAGGGAATTAACTGAACAAAAACTCGCCCAAAGTCGTCATCCTGACCTTGAACCATCCAGATGTGAAACATCTATTAATGTACAACGTGCAGGCGTGAAGACTGAGAGCTGAGGGTTAACTTGTACCAAACTACACAAACTGGTACTTTACAAATGTACTTCTGATATAACATAAAATATTATTTTACTCGTCTGAAGATGGTTTTTTTTTGCCAGTACAGTTTAACTTTTTGTGCTTTTTTTGAGATGAAAACAGTATTTGTAAAAATTTATGGGAGTTTAGCTATTTTTGTGTTGGCTAAGTATGATTAGCTGTGTCGGCCATCTTGAATCGGGCTACCTCCAAAAATAATCCAGTTATAAATGTACAGCCACTAATTACGTTTTGAACGCTTCATTAAAATTTGTATAGTGGTTCAAGAGATATTTTGCTAACAGGCAAAGAAAGATCATTTCACCCTTCGCATACAGCTGCTGATCACACTTCCTGCAACAGGGACATTCCAGAGGGAGCTGGCAGATCCATCAGGACTGTGCCAGTCCACCCTGAGCCGAGACATGCCAGCTGTGTGGGATGGAGTTATCCTTATTTCTATCCACGTTTCGTTCACCCTCTACACCTCGAACTTCAGCTACAACTCACAATCCTGATGAGGTACACACAACTTTAAACATGCACATAAAAGTGTATAAAATGAAGAGTAAATAAAAGAAGCGATATAAAAATAAGTTAAAAAAACAGCTACATACAAAATGATGTAAAATACTAAAACAGGAACAGGTCTGTGTTGGTTTTTGCCATGAACTTAGCAGATGTTTAAAATTCCTGGTCCAGCACAGAAGATCAACATCATCAGGCCAGGACTCTGCGGTCTACACTCATCTCCAGGCCAGCGGTCACTCTTTCAGGGATGAAGATGTTCACATCCTGGACAGAGAGGAACGATGGTTTGAGAGAGGAGTAAAGGAGGCCATCTTTGTGAAAATAAATCGTCCATCATTAAACAGGGGTGGAGGCCTCCGGGTTCAACTGTCCCCCTCTTACAATGCTGTGATTGCTAGTATCACTCAGCCCTCTGTGAACAGTAAACAGCCATCAGTGTGCTAATGATCCATTGTTAGGCCGATGGTCCTTCTTGAGCATGTGATCAGCTGGTTTTGGTTGTCAGCAGCAAAACTGGTTGATCCACTCTGAGAAGGTGCTATTTAAGAGACTGAGCTGAATACAGCACCTCAGACTGAGGAAGTCTCTCGGATGAAAGACGAAACGTTTCTACATTTTTTGTTTTGTTTGTTTTTTGAATGTCCAGAGGACCAGATTTAATTTTTTTTACATTTTTCTACCTGGATTATTGAGCATGCATCAGAACAATCAAATGTTTCGTTTTCCCTGCACGTGGAGCTCTCACCAGAGAAGAGATGAGAAGGAGCAGAGTAGAAGAGACAGCATGTCGTGCTCCAAAATAAGAAAAGTTGATGCTGAAAGCTGTTTTAAAGATGAATGGACAGAGAAATTTAGGTTCATTCTTCCAGGCAGTCCAAAACCTGTTTGCCTCATATGCTCTGAAATGGTCGCATTAATTAAAAGTGGCAACGTGAAGCGCTCTTCACTTCATCTCTTATGAGCAACGTTATCTGCTGAAGTCCGAGCAGAGAGCAGTAAATTAAC
>NC_056512.1:18744298-18747755 GCF_014905685.2 Nematolebias whitei
TGAGCAACGTTATCTGCTGAAGTCCGAGCAGAGAGCAGTAAATTAACCGAACTGCAAGCCCAGTATGACAGATCCACCTCATCACAAATACTTTTACAGCCCAGCAGCTGCTGAATGTTCACTCAAGGTGTCGTGGATTTTGGAGCAACATAAAAAACATTTAGTGACGGGACAGTCCTGAAGGAGCGCTTAAATCCTGATGGCAGCTTCAACAGCAAGCAGAACATCAGAAAGATTAGCAGATGATGTGCTGGCACAGCTGGATGCAGCTGTTCAGAGTCATGGATGAGTCTACAGATGTTACTGGTGATGCTCAGCTACATGAGAGTGGCTCTGACTCTAACCAAGATTTAATTTACCGGCAGGACAATCCCATGACATTTCTCTCATTAAGAAAAGTACAATAAATAATCAAAAGAGAAAAAGTGTTAAAGTTCTGTTTTCAGTTGTTTCCTAAAAGACACATTTTTTATTTATTGTTTTCTGAAGATGCTGACGTGTTTTACTTGAAAACTTAAATTTTTATAGGTTGGTGCCTCTTTAAGCAAAAAAAAAAAAAAAAAAAGGGAGAAAAATCTTGACTTGCTCTGTTTTCACTTTTTTTAAAATTTTCTGTTTTCTTAAGATGTTAACTTTTTTTTTTTTTTTTTTTTACTTTAAGTGTAAGCCTTCAGTTCTTGGACCTCTTCAATTTAAGAAAAAAAGGCTTATTAGGTTCTGTTTGCACATTTAAGATGTATTTTATTCTGAGCTTTCTGTTTTAATCTGAAATAAAGGCCCTAAATTTATTTGCCTGGGATTACTGTAAATATGGAAAAAGAGCAAGTTGTTTACTATAAAGTGCAGTTTGTTAACAGTGAAAATGTGAACACGGGTAGGCAAGACCATCCATCCATCCATTATCTTTTACCCGCTTCTGCCATTTTGGGTCACGGGGGTCACTGGTGCCCATATCCAGCAATCACTGCGTGAGAGACAGGGGACACCCTGGACAGGTCTCCAGTCCATCACAGGGACACATCACAGGGACACATAGAGACAAACGAGACAAACAACCATTCACTCTCTCACTCACACCTAGGGACAATTTAGAGTTACCAATCAGCCTAACATGCATGTTTTTGATCTGTGGGAGGAAACTGGAGTACCTGGAGAAAACCCACACATGCACAGAGAGAACATGCAAACTCCACACAGAAAGACCTCCGGCTGGGATTTGAACCAGCGATCAGTTGGTAGAGCTGTTTCCTCTCAGAGAGAATGTCGCTGGATCAAGTCCCTTTCTGGGTCCTTCCTTCTGTCTTCCCTCAGACTGCAGTAGCTCTGCTGCTGCTGCTGCCACCTGCTGTTCAGAAGAAAAACCATGTGCAGTATCTGAAATGAAACCTGCTTCAGCAGAGGCTTCATATGAACCAAACACTAACAGGTCACATTAGCCCAGATGTTGAAGTCCAGATGTATCTTTCTGACAACATTTGGAATGTCAGAGGACTCAGAAACACACTTCTCTACAACCTTGAAATGAAAAGTTATTGTCCCTCGATCCTTTTCTGTACGTGTGGAAGAGTTCTCCACAGCAGGAGAGATGAAATCACCAACATGCTGCAAAAACATCTGTTCCTCCATACACATGTTGTAAACTCTGCCGTCACCTAAAGAACCACACAAACACTTATGTCCTAAATTATTTTTACCCACCCACACATCTAGATTTCAGGAGATGCAGGAACAGGTCCAACACTTATTTACATCACGGCAGAAGAAGTGGAGGTGGTTGAGACGTACACCTTGGGGTTCACCTGGACAACAGTCTGGACTGGAGATGTAACGGTGAAGCCATCAAGGTGCATGAAAGTTGAAATGTCTTTAAAAACCCACAGCTGAATTTCCACAGACTTGGTGAGAAACGTGTTTTAAAAGTGTGGAATTAAAGTAAAGAAATCTAGATGAAATGTTGCTTTTTTTGTAAACTGGTGACTTCTGATGCCGATGCATCAACATGTGTAGCCACATCTGTTTACACTGACGAAACATTTTTATCGTCCCTTGCAAGTGAATATTTTCCAAGTGTGGTGAGGCTGTGAGCAACAAACAAACAAAAAATAACAGCTAAGTTCCCAGTCTTTGCACTGTTTTCCACAGGGACTCTGGATTTCTCCTCATTTCATTATTTCTAACGATGATGAAGAGTCTGTCACAAAAGTCCAAGTAGGTATCTCTGCAGGCAAATTCGGAAGGCGTACCTGGGCGATCATATCTGATTAGACTATATGAAAATGGGCGTGTCTGGCCGGCCGCATATGATTGGACATAGAAAAATAGGCTGAACGATAAAATGCCGTAACCACAGACATGTGATGTCTAAAAACAAGGCGTTATTGGCAGATTGTGTTAACCACAGGCATATTATGTCTATGGTGTTAACCGGTTCAACATTAGCGGCGTCTCGGTTCTACATTGCTCCAGTATACTGCCGCGGCGTCTCCATAACTTCTTTTTTCGCCTCTCTTAACACAGAACTTCCGGTTACATTTCAAAATAAGAGCAACATAACTGGGTAGTGGGGAGAGCTAAATGTTAGGGTTTTTTTTAATACCTAGCCATAACATTAAAAAACAAATTCCATTTTGGTTGTTGAAAAATGTGAAAAAAGTTACAATAGATTCATAAAGAAAGAAAAATATAAATGATACTTAAACTGGCCTTGGGACAAAGAATGTTTCCTTTAACTTCACATTTTCTTGTTCAACTTGCCGTCACTACAGATGAGTGATTGTCAGTTTCTGTAAGATTTCTGCAACTGGAGCAGGTATTTCTGTTTACTGGTTAACTTCCTCAGCTGTCTCACATTTTAAAGGTCAACCTACTCCATGTTTCAGTAGAAAACAAGCACATTTAGGAGTCAGTACATAACCAGACTTTTGGCCCTCACACCTATACCCAGTTGCTTATGCTGCATGATGAGATCAGATTTATCCATATTTTAGAAATTAAATTTAACTTGGTCGACAAAACAATACAAATGAAGACTGTCTGTCTTTAAAAAAAACTCTTGGTTTTGCAGTAAGCAGCCTGATTTCAAACTGACATCTTGGCCAAAGGTAAAATAAAAATCTTTGTGTTCTCAGAAAAGTTGTTTCAGGACCTCCAATAAACTTATGTACACATCAAAGCACACAAGACAGATTCAGGAATTGTCTTTGTTTTCCAGATTTCACATTTGTTATTACCTTAAAACATACTCAGACAACATTTGATGTATCATTGAATTTTTTTATTGTGTTTATTGGGACATCCATTTTTAGAAGTCATCGTAGCATCTGTTGGAAACACAAAACATAGTACAGTTAGGGTTGTTGTATGTACATCTTATTCTCCACCCGAGTCTGCTGTTACCGTTTCAATCCTGCAGGAGTCAGTCAAGACATGCACTTCAGATATGACAAACGCACCTTCA
>NC_056512.1:18747855-18749954 GCF_014905685.2 Nematolebias whitei
AAAAAAACTGTCCAATTTCAATGGGAGGTGGGGCACATCCCTCCCTCCATCCTCTATCCCAGCCACCATACGAGCTCTAGCTACGTACTCATACCTCCCACCCCAAACAAATTTGAAAACTATTCTCATGAGTCCCTTCCTTCTACACTTAGGAAGGGGGTATATGTATGCTAAATGCAATAAAATTGGCATTATGTCTACTTTCAAGAGTAGGACCTTACCTATAAAAGTTAAACATCTTGCCTTCCATAATGAAAGCTTCTTACCAACCTTTTCCAGGTGCTCAGACCAGTTTAACGAAGCACTGTTCTCCGTTTCAAAGATAACACCCAAGACCCTCAGGGGTCTACAGCAAAGAGTCAAACCTCCAGGCACATCTGATCTGTCCTTCCAAGACCCAAAAAAATTGACGGAGGATTTTGCACAGTTAATCTGAGCCCCAGCTGCTCTACCAAAATTGTTAAAGAGTTGTAGTGCCCTGAGCAAGCACGCATCCCTATCCAACAATAAGGTAGTGTCATCTGCGTATTGAGACAACTTTACTCGTTTACATCCACTACCTGGAACCAAGAATCCTCTAATGCCTAGATCTGCTCGAATGGCAGCTGCCAACGGTTCCATGTAAAGGATATACAGAAGTGGCGAGAGCGGGCAACCTTGCCTCACCCCAGCCTGCAGCTCAAAAGGCTCCCCTAAAAATCCATTTAGAAACACCCTACTGTCTGCCCCCAGTGTACAAAGCTTGCAGCCACCTAACAAATATTGTCCAAAACCTAATTTTCCTAATACCCTGAATAAAACCTCCCAATGGACTCTATCAAAAGCTTTGGCCTGATCCAAACTCACCACCATAAGGGGAAGGTTTCTGTCCTGTGCCCAAGCCAACATATCTCGTATAAGCTGGCGATTCCATTGCATCGACCTGCCCACAACTCCACACATCTGATCCACATGGACCATGTGAAGGAGTGCAGTTGGCTAGAACCTTGGCCGATAATTTGTAATCTACGCACAACATGGACAATGGCCGCCAGTTTCCAAGGTCCCTGCAATCCCCCTTCTTATACAAGAGAGAGATGAGGCCCATAGCCATTGTACCTTTCACCTTACCGGACTCCAATACTGCCATGAGTACTTCCAACAAAACAGGCCCTAACACACTCCAAAACTTCAAATAAAACTCAACTGGCAGACCATCCATACCAGGAACCTTCCGTCTGTTCATCTTAAGAAGGGTGTCCTCCAGCTCTTTAAGAGTGAGAGGGGCATCCAGTGTCTCCACCACACTCTCTGGCACCCTCCCAGGCAGAAAATCGAGAAAAAACTCCCCCACATCAAAATTAACGTCCTTTTCTGAAAAGAAATCCCGAAAGTAGTCAGTAGTTGTATGTATCATACCGTTTATATTGGTCACAATCTCCCCACACCTATCCCTAACCCCCTCCATGACTGGTCTGGCCTTATCCACTCTCACTGACTTAAAAAGGCTGCAGAGCATGTCTCATTGGTCTCAACAAAGTGTCTTCTTGAGCGGGAGAAATACTCTCGAGCCCTGGCCTCATAAAATCCTCTAATCTCGCTTTTCAGGGCCTCACAAACTTTCCTGTCAATAACTCCTCCTCTATTCTCTCGAGCATATTCTCTGTCAAGGTACTGCTGCAACCTTTTAACCCTCTGTATTTCCTGTTTTGCCTTTCTCATGGTGTAAGTCTGGCATAATACCTTCACCCGCTCTTTGAAAACCTCCCACCGTTCCAATACCCCAGAACACATAGGCCTAAGGGCAGCCACCCCGCCAAACCAGGACATAAAATAAGAAACAAAGTTTTCCTCCCCTAGCACCTTAATATTCAGGTGCCACCTCCCAGGCCCAAAACCTGGAGTTGCCACCCTTACTTTAAAAAACACCTCGCCATGATCTGAAAAGAAAATAGGCAAACATTTACCAGATAATAAAGAAAAGGCTCTTGAAAAGAAAATGTAATTGAGCCTCTTTGCCACCCTTTGTGTATTCCTCCATGTTGGGCCCACCACACTGGGTCTGGCCCCTAGCGCCCCATCCACCAAACCATACCCAGTTAAGAGTTGGGAAGGAAAAA
>NC_056512.1:18750054-18758797 GCF_014905685.2 Nematolebias whitei
GACAACCGGAAGTAGCGTCTCACGGTGCTGGGTTACTTCTGGCTTTCGCGAGTCTACGTAAATGCCAGGCTTTCCTTTCGCTGATGTGGAGAAAATCGCAGCGGTGAATTCTTAAACCAATAAACTTGAGAAAGGATAAAAGTTCTTCCATGAAGAATATATCAACAGCTATCAAGGTAAGAAAAGACGTAGCTTAGCGAGCTAACCGTTAGCTACAACATATGAAGTACATAAACATCGTAATAAAGCCTAATTTAGTGTGCTAAATTATTTTGAGTATTTGAGACAGACGTGGTTTAAACTTTTGAATGGTATTTTAACATTCTGATGTGTTTGCCATTACAATTTGTGAAAGAAAATGTGCTAGATGTTAGTTATAAGATGCTATAATGCTTGATGTTCAAATTGTGCTTTACTTCTTCATAACTACAGGTCAAATATTGTCGAGGGACATGTAGTTGTCAGAGCTAGATGCTTTATTTATGACAGCTGACGAACTTTGACATATGATGGACAACTTCTGTACTACTGAGAGCTTACAGTAACATCTTCCTGCTCCGTGGTTACTGTTGTGCTAGCAGCAAAGTCTGTTTTGTTCTGCTGCTGTTTCAGCTCATCTTCAAACTAGAATCTATTACTTGTTTAAAGCTAAATATGTTATAACAAGTATTATATGTATGTCCTAAAAACAGTTATCTGTTTTAGATCTCACTGGGTGACAGCAGGAGAAAAACTACGTCAGCTGGAGTCCCAAACACTTATCGCTCGTCCTAAGTTTGGAGCTGGTACCATCCAGATGTGGTCCTGTGCCACAGAGCTCACAGATGTTTTACCAGTGCCCACCTGAGAAGTCCTGCGTAGCATCATTCTGGTCCACATGGCTCCACACTTCCCTGCTCTTCCTCCAATGCTGCAGTCTTCCCAACGTGTTTTGTGTCCACACTTCACATCTTCAGTCTCTGCAAGTGTCACTGGAAACGTCTTCTCAGAGGCCAGAACCAGGGAGCAGTCCAGATGTTCTGCAGGGGTACAGCTTCTACAACCAAGGCTTACTGCTGTTTCCATGTTGCAGAAGAAGTGCGGAGGAGTCTGCTGACATGTTTTACTTCAACACCTTCATCCATGTGTTTATATCAATGCAGTAAGAATCATAAAATGTACAAATCACACTTTTGTTCCTTCATATTTTTAATATTCAGTATTAAGCTGTGAATCACTGTAAATACTGTAAATAGTTGTTACTCATGAAAAATACATAAATGTGCCAGTTTCTTTAAAATGAAATTGCATAATTTGGGAAAAATATCTATAATTCACTATCAATTTATAGTGTACAATTAAAATGTTATTTAAGTTTTTTTTATTTTTACTATATATTGTAAATTACACTTGTTTTCCTTTCAATATAACTGAATCAATCTACAAATTAAATAAAAACAGTACAGTATGCTGCTCAAGTGTGTTTTAATTGAAGAATGTTTAAAATAGGCTACATACAATGCTCCCTGGCTTTATGCAGAAGTTGTGACCATCATCTTTTCTGATCGCCTGGATCCACTGCCTCCTTTGGTCTGGGTACGTCGTGAAAAGCATGGTAGGACAGATATGGTTGTTTTCTTGCCCCACAAGAACAACCAGGAACTGAACAAAAGAAACCGCGCCGAGACTGAGCCATTTTCGTCACTGTCTAATGCTAACGCTATAGCCACCGGAAGTTGTTTAACACCACATCCGCTTTAAAACCCAGAAGCGTGAAAAAGGTCTATTGAGCATGCATCAGGATAAAAGTGGAAATATATTAGCGTCACCTGGAGGAGAGGACGGTGAACTGCAGCCCTTCATGGTCTAACAAACCCCAACAACAAGCTGTAGAACTACCCCGATAAACAAATCTACGTTTTCATGTCTGGGACAACAATTAAACATTAATGGGCAAAAATAAAAAAGTTTGTTGTGAAAATGTTCGAGTAAAGCTGTTTTGACAGAACAAGCGTGAACAGTTCTCATTATTTTACCCCAAGCCTGAAATCCTCCACACACTCCACCAACACCACATTTTGTCCAAAACTAAAACTTTTCAGTCACTAATTCCCAACTTGACTTTTTAACAGCTCTGGAATGGAAAGTGTCAAATAATTTACATTTGAAGCCGAACAGCGCCACAAGACTTGGATCTACCCAAGGCCTGCACCTGTCTGCAGTAAGTTAGCTGTTCATTAGTAAAACACCTCTCAACAAATACACAGTCATTTCACAGTTTTTAACTGTGCTAGCTTTTCGCCGGTTTACAGCCTCCGCATTTGAACGAACTCCTCATAGGAATTTCGCTCAATCGGTTTCAAACTTGCCTGTTTTGGTCAAAAGGCATGGGGGACGCAAAGTTATCTAAATGGTTTGTTTCGGAGCATGATGAAGAGGCGGGGCCAGACCTCAAAGTTTGACACCTCGCCATGAAAAACGAAACGCTAATAGCTCCTAGAAGAAAACTTTCTGAGACATCAAACCTTCAGTGATTGATCCACATCTGTCCTCTGCAAGACTGAATGGTCAAATCATGACATCACTTAAGCCACGCCCCCTGACAACAGGAAGTATAAAGTTTTACGTTGAACGGTCTCTATCTGACCCCTGTTACCTGATGAGCATGATAGTGTGTCCAGTGACTGCAGACATGTTGGTGTAACTTGATTTCCAACACTGACAGTTTTGGGTGGAGCATGTGGGGGCGCGGCGTGGTGAAGTAAGATGTAACGCCGTCGCCATACATTTGGCTCTAAATTCCACAGTTTTGAACCGAGGTGCACCAAAATCAGAATGATCGATCATTATCCACCCCTTGAACAGGAAGCATGATAAGTGGCCAATAGCCTCCACAGTGCCCCGTAGAATATTTTAAAACCTCAGCCCCAAGCCATTTTTGGACCGATAATTCTGAAACTCGGTGAACATCTGTATCTTCAGAGGACCTATGAAAAAGTCTCTTGGAGCCCTGGTCCAAAACCAATAGGAAGTCGGCCATTTTGGGTCAAAGGGTCATTTTTGGGTGTTTCTAATTGCAAATTTTAACAAACTCCTCCTAGGGATTTTTAGTGATTGCCTTCAAACTTCACTGATATGCCCTTAAGACATTGGAGAGTAAAAGTTATCTAAAGCTTGAATTTTTGTCTATGTTAAAGGAGCGTGACCAGGCCTCAAAGTTTCGCTTCACGCCATAAATTTCCAAACACTATAACTTTCACATTGAAAGAACGAAATACACTAAACTTGGCATGACTCATCCCTGTTGGATGCCCGACGATCCACTGTGGTCATATTTTGATGTCATCAAAGCCCTGCCCCCTCGGAATAGGAAGTCTCTTTTTAACTTGGAATGCTCCTTCTTTGACACCATTGACCTAATCAGGATGATCCTGTGTTAGAAGACAGATAATGTGGTCTGACTTGATTTAAAACTCAAACTGTTTTTGGCTTGAGGATGTGGGCGTGGTGAATTAAGAAGTGACGCCGTTGTAATACGTTTGGCACTAAATTGCACAGATTTCAGCCGAGGTGCACCAAAATCACTGTGATCGATCATTACCTGCCCGTTGAACAGGTATCCACGATAAGTGGCCAATAGCCTCCACAGCACCACCTAGATTATTCCTACAGTTATAGCTCATTGATATAACATCTGATCTGCACCAGATTTATTGTGCGTCATCTGTGAGCATTTCTAGACACATTGGTGTTGTTGTTTAACATTTGACTCAAGTGCGCCCCCTAGATTATTCAAACTGTTATATCTCAATGATATATTATCCGATCTGAACCAGATTTTTTGTGTGTGATCAGTGAGCACTTCTATATACATTTTTGTTGTTATTTAACATTTGACTTGAGTTCACACCCTAGATTATGCCAAAAGTGATATCTCAGTGATATATCATCTGATCAGAACCAGATTTTGGGTGCAGTGAACACTTCTAGATACATTGGTATTGTTTTATAACTTTTGACTCCAGAGCGTGCCCTACATTATTCCAACAGTTATATCTCAGTGAAATATCATCCAATATGTACCAAAGTTATTGTGCGTGATCAGTGAGCACTTCTAGATACATTGGTATTGCTCTTTAACGTTTGACTCAAGTACGCCCTCTACATTATTCCAACAGTTATATCTCAGTGATACTTTGTATGTTATAGCGCAGCGCGCGACGTGCCTCGTTCTATAAACAGCGACATTAGAACTGGATCAAACTGTGTCTCTTCCAACACAGATGTCGGTCACAGCACCTGGAATCTGATGTAGATTAACTAAGAGATTAAAAATATATTCCATCAGTCGTAGTGCTGAAAGCACTGTCCGCCGCCATGTTGATAGAAATATAGCGTCTGTCCGCGCGTGCGCATGTGGTTTAACACAAAGCCTCAGCGGGAGATGTTTACATTGTCAGCGGGGTGTCAGTGAAAAACCTCCACTCTGGAAGGTGGGTTCAGAAACGTCCGGATTCAAAGAGAGGGGCCACTGATGTCGTGTAAATGATCAGCAGAACCGCAGAGAGAAAGCTGTGGATGCACTCAAAATACGCGCCGTGTAAACGGCCCCTAAGGAGTGTCATAACTTTCTCATGATAGTCTTTCTGGTTCAACATCACTGTGCACCTTCCTTTGTCTGCTGGGAGAATGCTGTTTATGTTCTTGCCAAGAGTGGTGAGTGCATCCCTCTCCTCCCTACTGATGTTGGAAGGTGGTGGCTTGGCATTGCTGAGGAAGGATGAAACTTTGATTCTGAGTTGTTCTGCTTCATACTCTTTAATTTTGTTGTTGTGAATGGCTTATTATGTAGCTGTGATCATCTCCACCAAAGGAATTCTTCTTGGTGCAACCGCAAAGTTCAGTCCCCTGGCAAGAATCTCTGTCTCCGGCTGGGTGAGCTGTCTGTCAGATAAATTCTTCACCCACTTTTCTGTCTCCCTGGCATGTAATTGTCTATGGAGCCAGACCTCCAAGTTTGACATCTCGCCATGAAAAACAAAATGCTAATAGCTCCTACAAGAAAACTGTTTGAGACATCAAACCTTCAGTGATTGTTCCACATTTGGTCCCCTGCAAGACTGAATGGTCAAATCATGAAATCACCTAAGCCACGCCCACTGAGAACAGGAAGTGAAAAGTTATATGTTGAACAGTCCCTATCTGATCCCTGTGACCTAATTAACATGATAGTGCATCTGGTGACCGAAGACATGTTGGTGTAACTTGCTTTCCAACACTGACAATTTTCTGTGGAGCATGTGGGCGTCACTGCGTGGCGAAGTAAGACATAACGCCATGGTCATACGTTTGGCTCTAAATTCCACAGATTTGAGCCGAGGTGCACCCAAATCAGTATGATCGATCATTGTCCACCCCTTGAACAGGAATCCATGATAAGTGGCAAATAGCCTCCACAGTGCCCCCTAGAATATTTTAAAACGGGAGCCCCAAACCATTTTTTGACCGATAATTCTGAAACTCGGTGTACATATGTATCTTCTCAGGACCTATGAAAAAGTCTCTTGAAGCCCTGATCCAAACCTAACAGGAAGATGGACATTTTGGTTCAAATGGTCATTTTAGGGCATTTTTCAATTTTCATACATGGCGAATTTGAACAAACTCCTCCTAGGGATTTTGAGTAATTGGCTTCAAATTTGGTTGATATGCCCTAAAAGCATTGGGGAGTAAAAGTTATCAAAATCTTGAGTTTTTGGATATGCTAAAGGGACGTGGCCAGGCCTCAAAGTTGCCCTTCACGCCATAATTTCCAAACGCTATAACTTTCACAAAGAAAGACCAAATTGTACCAAACTTGGCATGAGTCATCCCTGTTGGATGCCCGACAATCCACTCTGGTCATAATCTGCTGTCATCAAAGCCCCACCACTCAGAACAGGAAGTCACTTTTTAAAATTGGAACGCTCCCTGTCTGACCCCCTTGACCTAATCAGGATGATCCCGTGTCAGAAGACATATAAGAAGTTGGTCTGACCTGCTTTAAACCACAAACAGTTTTCGCTGGAGGGTGTGGCTGTCGTGGGATGGCAAAGTCAGACGTAACGCCGTTGCCAGACGTTTGCCTCTAACTTTCACATATTTCAGCTGAGCTGCACCAAACTCAATATGCTTGAGCAGTATCCACCCCCCAACAGGAATGCAGTCCAAAATTTCATAGACAATCATGAAATCCGGTACACATGTGTATCTTGTCAGGACCTAGAAAAAAGTTAGTGGAGACATGGTCCAAATGCCACAGGAAGTTGGCCATCTTTGATTGAATTCCAAATTTGACCCAGTTTTGGAAGTTTATAGCTTACGCATTTGATTGAACTCGTCCTACAGCTTTTGACATGCAGATGTCAAAATCACTATGCACAGTCTTGAGGCATGGACAATCAAAAGTGATCAAAATCTTTCTTCTAAATCAAAGAAAGTGAGCGTGGCCAAGTTTAAAATTGGAATTGTGATGGTGTTGATGAGTTATCAGTAAATTAAACTTGTTTTGTTGTCGAGTCTTGGACTTGACATGCTGTGCTAAGCGTGCCTGATCTGTACAGTCCAACACTTGCTGAAGTGTGGTCTGATCTAGGCACATTGTTACTTTTTGTTTATTTTGCTCTTCTTTGGCCTTTAAGGCCTCAATTGTAAAATTGGTCTATCTCACCCATTCATTCAGCAGCTGGGTCTGTGCCTGCTGAAGGATCTTGCTTGTCCGGTGCCTGCTGACAGAAGATTTCAGTTCCAGGCTCTTGGGAATGATGCCACTTTGTCTGCATCTGAGGTTGAATCGCAAGTGGTTTCTGTAGTCTGCCCTCTTCCTCGCTGTTTTCTCAAACTAACTAGTTTGAGGCCATCCTGGCCAAAGTGGTTCAAAGTATCCTGATGCATGCTTAATAATCCAGGTGGAAAATCTAAAAAAGTGAAGTCTGGTCCTCTGGACATTCAAAAAACAAAACCTGACACTGACAGACATGTTTTTACACCAAAAATAAAACCTAAAAATGCCTGCATATGAAATGAACCAAGGAGAAGATGGATTCCACCGACCCTCCCTGTGTGTTTGAAGGTAAAGCCTCCTCGTGCCGTCATCAGACACAGCAGACAGCTTCAGTGATCCACAGGTTGCAGCAGGAAGAGCTCAGCTGCTGCAGTGATCAGCTGCATGGAGCTGCAGGAACAAACCTGCCACACAGCACAGGAAGACTGAGGACGGTTCAGAATAAAAGAGGTCAGCTCAAAAGACATGGTCGACCGATACACACCCAGATGTTCGAGCTAAAACCAAACAAGTGCCCCTAACATGTAGACAAAGCCATGTTACTTACAGTCTATGGTTGTTAGCAAAGCTAAAATTAAAGTGAAAGCCCATTTAAAAATCACTGTACCATGTGTGCAATGATTGTGATAAACATTCAGAAAATGGAAACAGCTAAAAACATTACTATTTTACATGTTGGTAAGTGTTGGATATTTTTATCTAGAGTGGTCCTGGGGTTTCGATCTGCTCAGAGATGGGATTATAATGAAATTAAGGCCTGGTTCTGACTGGGTTAAACTGGGTCAGCAACTCTAAAAAGATTCTCCCTGGGATTCAATATCTGTCAAGGAACAGAGTTGAATCTGCTTGCTACATCACGTAGAAAGGCCTTTTGAAGCACCGTCTCATATTTCCTAACACATCAGAACCACATAAGATCCACTGAGATCACACTTAGTCCCACCCCCTCATACACTGACAGGTTGAACTCCCCTTCTGAGAAGGAGGAGTCCAGGACCCTATAAATGAGTAATGACACGGGACATCGGGGCTCTTCTTCCGGGTCTGTGAACGCGTCATAGAACGGAGAGGCCAGCGCTGTAAACTGTAACCTTTTCCTGCCTTGATTTTAATACAGTTGGTAAAACTTAATTGATGTTTCCTTGATTTATTGATATTGTGAGTTGCCACTTCAGAGGGAGGTTCGAGCCGGGGGGAGAGACGTGGGCTGAAGGGGATTTTCGGGTCCAGTGACCCGCAGCCAGTTCCCATCTTTAACATTAGTCAGGGTCCCACTCCAAAGTTGTTCATAACAACAGTAACTTTAATATTACCACCAGAAAAAGTGATGCTCCATGAGTTCAAGCTGCTGGGAAAAGTCCAGTGGACGCCAAAACTGTCCAGCTCTGTCAGCCAAGCCACATTTAAAGTCTTGAAGTGTAGCTTAGCAAAATGCTGGATCATTGCTGTTCTACTATGGATGCACCAGCGGCGCCAGATTCATTTTTGAGGTGGGGGGGCCTCGGGGGTCTTTCGTCACCTTGCATCCTCTGTTCATACGCACGTTAGGGGTATGGTCCCGATTTTCTTACTTTTGGGAAATCGGCCGATACTTGCACGAGAAACCGATTTTACAGATTAATTTTTTGTTTGTTTGTTTTAAGAACAATTGTCTGAACTTCATTTATATTTCAGCGCACTACCTCATGGCCAGTTAAAACAAGTTTGTATTGTTTCTAGGATATTGTTCAAGGGTATGTTTTTCAATAAAATAAGATTGGAAAATTGAAGGTGCATTGTGACCTTATAACACCTGATAGTGTCACTTATAAAACAAAATCGGTATCAACCAAGATCTGAATCGGTAGGTCAGACTTTTTAGCCACACATTAATGTAAATGGTACTTTCACAGTCGTCAGATTTGGAAAAGTTTGCAACAAAAGTCTTTCTTTTGAAAATGA
>NC_056512.1:18758897-18761929 GCF_014905685.2 Nematolebias whitei
CACAGATTGTAGTGTAAAGAGCTTTGAGTATCTCGATAAGATAAAGACGCTATATAAGTACAGTCCATAGTAAAAAGTAGAGCCCTCCTAGGTTGTTTTCAATGGAGCCAATTCAAAATATGACAGATGGTGTGATCAGAAAATGACTTTCCTTGATCTTGGCGTTCATCTTTAATAGTTTTAGATACTTTCCTCTGCTCGTTTTCGACCATCTGCACTAAAATGAGTCTGCGAGGCTCGATGGGATTAACCTGTCTAAATAAAGGTTGAATAAATGAAAAATTCATCTGATCAGAATGGGGTTGCATTTCCTTTTGCGTCCACGTCCTGGGAGGTTGGCCACAGTCTCATAACATTTACAGCTGAAGCTGATCCTTATTAAGGTCAAACTGTTTCAGACAAGGCAAAGATGAGCAGTCTCTTTAAAGGCACCAATAAAATGTCTCTGCAGCTGTATGTGAACTAGAGCTGGTGGTCAGTTTGTTGTATGAAAGGAAAACTGAGTGATCTACAAAAGGGTGTCCCTGAAGTTTCTTTTTCAGGGTGCCCTCATAATCTGGGTGGTGAGAAGGGAAGTGCAGTTTTTGTTTTTTAAATACCAGTATCTGTGTTCCTGTTAGGAGTCACAGGACCTCAAACAGCAGCTGTGTGAGACCCAGCAGAAACTTCAGAATATTCTAGAAAAGCTTGAAGAATCTCATCGTCGCTGTGAGGCTCTGACTGAAGCGCTGGATGCTGCCAAGCTGCAGAGCGGAGAGACGGTGAAGACAAAGTGCTAAGTGTTATTCTGCCGTTTGGCACATTTGACAAACACTTTACTGCTAAACTTTATTGGATTTGATCAAATGTAACGGCAGCATAAGAAAGGCCCTTGGCATCAATTAGAACAGTTAATTTCTTCTGCAGCAGTCCCACCATAAATTGACTAAGCTTCATGTGTGGGTCTGTGTAGGAGGCCCAGCTGTTCAGTGTAGAGGAGGAGCTGACTCTGAAGGAGGCGCAGTGGCAACAGGAGGAGGCCCGGCTGCAGAGCATGGTCACTGCTTTGGAGCAGGAGCTGGAGCTGGAGAAGGAGCAGCACAGCAAGGAGGTACAGTAGCTATTGACATGGTCCACAAGGTCCACACTTCAGTTTTGATTTCAGGGTCACTTTTTTTTATATGTTTCTACTTTATTTTGTACATTTTGTAAACACTCCAGAAATACAAGATGTCTATAGTCCTCTATTTCCAATTGTTAATGTGCCAGATATTCTAAAGGACGTTATACAGTCAAATAAAAATTGAACAAATTTAAGGCGTAGCCTTGATGTAATGTAGCTCACCCTCCAGTTTCATGCCAAAGTTTTAAACTGAAATCATCTTCTGATGAGAGGAGATGGAGGTGTAGCTGTTTTGGTCAAAGCTTGTCATCAATTATGCCCAATCTAAAGTGAACTTTTACATGTAGCTCTCAAAGTATGTGTCGTAAATGACTTTCAGCTGTTACCACCAAATTGGAGTTCAAGATCTATAAAACTGACTGGATTAAATCCTTTTTGTGTTTGTTAATGTCCATTAGTTGTTATGGATATCTCACATTGGGTTGACTCCATAAGTTAGTTGGTTGCAGATGCATAGCCAATGATTAATTTCTGAAACCTTCATTAAAATCAGTCAACATGTTCATGAGATATTTTGCTAAAACAACAAATACAGGCAAAAACTTTATTTGGTCCAGGGCCAATTTGGATTTTTCCACTTTTTGGTACCACTTCTGGGAACCGAGTAATTTAGTTGTTTTTTTTTCATCTACCTACATGTCTATGGATCACATCAAGCCATGATAACTCTGCCTAATGAGTAGCTTTCTAGTGGTTATAACTCTATAAACACACCCACCCCCATGTTTCAAGTATGAACACAGACTTTGCTGTAGTAGTTTTACTATCATATCTTGGGAACATTAGCGAGTCACATGTGCTTTAAAACTGTATATATTGATCAAATACCTTATTTATTTATTTATTTATTTATCAAACCTTATTTACAAGCAGACTCGTGTAATGAACAATATACTTGCATCCAAGTTTTAATAAAAGAAGTGTGTTTTTACTTTGACTTACTGTTCATAGATCCACCCTCCCACATTTTAACACTAAGGTATTATAACCATGTCATTAGAGTATGAGCAAGGGTTACAGTCTATATTTACACTGTATTAGATCACTTAGCAGATCTCTCCCTCTCCAGCACTGCCTTCTGCATCACCGTCTTTCATGTCCAAGAGTACCACATTCTCAAGCTCATTTATTTGACTGCTGCATCTTATATGTCTGTGCATTTTGGACGACCTTGCACATGATCGGGATAACTGGTCTATTATTTCATTCAATCGATCACCAAATTCCCATTATCAACTAGGCCTGTCGCGATAAACAATAAATCTATTAATCGCATGATAAATGAAAATGATCAACCTCATTTTCATTATTGGCTTTATCATTTCTTCATGTCTCTCTCTTTCTACTGAAGACACTGGATGACAAAAGGCTCAACTCTGGTGCTCTTCACTGACACCACCCTTTCTTTTTTCTCTTTAAAATCTATTTTAACGATCCAAAATCGTGTTTTTGGATCGTTAAAAGCAGCTAAGCTGAGGAGCTAAGCTATAAGCTAAGCTAACAGACCAATCTCGAGACAAAAAAAACTCTGCCTTGTCGAAGCTCCAAAATTCACAGTTGAAACTCGTGCCTTCGTGTAAAAAGTTGTTTTTCTCTGAAAAAAGATGCTGAGAACTTGTTTATTGATTTTTTTATTAAAAGCTTTGTGTGAAATATGCTATGCTAAAGAGCTCAAACCACACTGAGCGTTTGCCATTTTGAGAACCGAATAAAGGAAAGAGAGACAGCCCATGTCACGTCAAGGGGCCTCCCTCCCATTTTTCTTAGAGACACGCTGCTCGCTCCCTCACTATCCATCCTTTGGTTCAAACAATCTTATACTGCCATCTGGTGGTCAAAAAAGGTACTACACACAAAACAAATTAACCAA
>NC_056512.1:18762029-18763518 GCF_014905685.2 Nematolebias whitei
CACTAAGCACTAATAGTACAAAAACAATACGCCAAACAACAGCAGCATGAACATGAGTCTGTGTGAGCAGATGAGTACGAATGAACACAGCAGAGTCCGACAGTGGAGGTATTCTGTTTTTTAATCCATGTGGAGCAGATAGAGGGGACCAGAACAGAAAACTGAGAAGGACAGAGGAGAAACTGAAACTGCGACATTTTCACATGTTAGGATCTTATTTTAACAGTTCTGTGGTGTGTGTGTGTGTCTGTGTGTGTGTGTGTGTGTGTGTGTGTGTGGTTCGGTAAAATGTTATATTGTAGGGACCAATTTTCCAAAACATACTACATTGTGAGGACCAACTGCTCCTTGTGGGGACCAAAGCCTGGTCCCCCTAAGTCTCGTTGACAGGTTGGGGTTAGGTTTAGGACTAAGGTGTGAATCGTGGATGGGTTCTGTATAGGTATGTACTGTATTGGTAATGGTTAGGTTTAGGGTAGAGCTTAATTTGTAAACTGGTTGATGCCGGAACAGTGGGCAGGCGTGCGGTGGGTGGTGTCCGTGTGTCCTCTCACAGAAAATTTTGAATAACAGATGCCATTTCCTGCATTTTGGTGTATTTTAATGGGTTGTTATACATCAACATTGACCTACATTTGTAAACACTTAATACAATTATTATTTTGAGAGGAACAGCAGGTTGTGTGTGAATTAGAGCAGCATCGACTGTCAGGTGTCCTTAACCCCCCTCCTCCCTCCCCTCACTTCATGGTTCTGAGCTGAACTCTTCTCCGCTCCTGCTCCAGTCTCGTGGCACTGTTTGAAGCACCTGAAGGCTTCAGTTCTCTGTTGTCCAATTAAGGACTTCCATCCATCCATCCATTTTTTATTAAAGTAAATTGGACTGTCTTTTTGACATTTTGATCACTGTTGTTATTTTGTCAAATTAGTGCTGTTGTTTTGAAACGTGACATAATGTGAATAACACATCAAACATTTCTCTCTTTGTATTCTTAATTTCTTTTTTACAGTAAGCTTTTTTTATTTATTATGTCTGAAATGTAGCAAGAGTTCAGACATCTGCTCATGTTGTGCGCGCTGTGTAGAGCTGTCTGGAGACGTTTCTGTGCGTAACATGCACTGTCTGCAGGGAATTTATTTATTCTCTAGAATAAATGATCGTTTCTGTTTCGGGTGTTTGAGAGGATGAGAGAGGGGGTGTTTTTCAGTGCGCAGCCCTGCTGAGGAGGGACATTATTTAGGAGAGGAGGAGGAGGAGAGAAGGACTCCACGCAGGATCTCTGTGTATAAGACATCCCCGAGAAACCATCTTCTCACCAGCAAACTGGTTGGTCCACTGTAGGAGTGTACTGCTTAGTGGGGAAAATGGTTTGTATGTGACTCCTCGGACTGATGCAGCCCTTCGGATGGAGGGCGAAACATCTCTCAACAAAAAAAGAAACTTTTCAAATGACCTAACTGAACATTGATGCATTATATATACTATATA
>NC_056512.1:18763618-18773276 GCF_014905685.2 Nematolebias whitei
AATTTTAGCTCATTGTCTGTAAAAGTAACTGAATTGTAGCCAATTTTGTGTTTTGCGATGTCAATTAACTATAGTAGCCATCTTGAACTGGGTTGCCTCCAAAAGTTAATCATCTGTAAATGTTTATTCAATGATGCCTTTCTCAAAGATAAATACAGAGACAGCAACAATAATACAAAGAACCATCTAACTTTAGCAATGACTCATGATGTGAGGATGTGGCTTCAATCCCCACAATAACCTTTTCACAGACACTTCAAAAGATCTGAACTGTCATGTTAAAATGTGTCATCAGCAGAGCAGAGCTGATGAACTCTGCAGCTCTGTGTGCTAAGCATGAACTATAATCTATTGTTGGAGCTAATGACATGGAGACAGAACGTGTAATGAGAAACTTAAAAACTGGATCCTGTTGTGGGGGTTGGCATGCATGATGATATTTATAACCCTGCTGGAAACTTTACCAAAATACCTTAGGCCCCATTTACATTTGAACAAATTCCTTGATTTTTCAATGTTAACTGTAAAAAAGTTACATGCTCACACAATAATGTGTGATCCCATAAATTAGACAAGATCACAGATGATGCTGAATCAGCTGTAGTTTCCATGCCTAGTCACTAGCTGGGGCTGTGATTTTTGTATTTCAACAACTCATGCACAGACACTTTGGTCTCGGGAATGACAATAGTCACATTCAAAATTATGAATATATGGTAAACGTATGGTAAATGGACTGTACTTATATAGCACCTTTCTATCTTATCAAGACACTCAAAGTGCTTTACAACACAATCTGTGCCTCATGTACCCATTCACACAGCACTCTACTAGATCTATACAAAGAATAATCAGTGATTTATCACATTCATACACTGATGGGACACACATTGGAGACAATGAGGGGTTCAGTGTCTTGCCCAGGGACACTTCAGCATGTGACTGCTGGTGGAATCAAACCCCCAACTCTTGCATTGGAGGACGACTGCTCTAACCGCTCAGCCACAGCCGCTCCAGTTATGAACAAGAGAAAAGTGTTTTCACTTATCTGAGGAAACGGTGTAGCACATACAGTATATCAGAAGCATTTGTAATGTGGGGGGGTACATTGGTGGTGGGAGTCTGGGGGTCCTCCCCGAAAAGTAGTACACAGCTTTCTTTGTGTGAATAGAGCACGCTCCTCTTCTCTCACGCATCCTAACATCCCAACCCCGTCAACAACTGGCAGCACTAACGTGGCGCTATGCTAGCGCACAAAACAGAGGTGTCTCCCCCTCCTCCCCCCATGAGCGCCCTGCCAAGGCAGATGACCGAGGGGAACCACTGCATGCAGTGTGGAGAGTTGTTGTAACCAGGAAAACTTGGAGTGGACTTTTACTGGTTTGAGTATTCTCCTATGAATCAAGTGGAATGGATTCATCCATGAAGAAATGGAAACAGCGCTGGGTGAACTAATATTTCATGGTAAATGTGAGGGGTCCAAAGGAATATTTTTTAAATGTGGGGGGACACGACTCCTTCACATATATTGTTGCAACATTTATGGTGTAGACACAGTCTCATAAACAGGCATGGCTTTGAGATTGTAGAATTTCTTGTTTACTGCATCTGGTGCAAAGCTCACACTAAATGTTTTTTTTTCAGGCCAAGCTAAAGAAGCTTGTGTCCAAGTTAGGACACAAAAACTCCTCAACATTTTTCAGTCAGGTGATCTGGACAGTTTCTTTTTTTGCTGAAACGTTTCACCTTCCATCCGGAAGGCTTCATCAGTCAAGGAAACACACAACACAAAACTGATTCTTCCCCCAAACAGCTTACTCCAAAGTGGAACAAACCAGTTATGTTGGTGCTAAGATGGTGTCTTTGGCACGCTCCCTCCTCTGGAGCCGGTCCTCTTCCTCGTCGACAGTCATGTCAAACTGGTTCAAAACCAAAAAACTGTTTAGCAGTACTTCTATTTTAACAAGGGTGTATTTCAAGCATTTATAGCATAATTACAACACTGATTTAAAACGCTTACATGATAAATATTACGTTATTATTGCCTGCAGCCGTAAAAAGGTGGGCGATGATCTAATTGCCTGCGTCAGTGTTCATTTGTCAGTATGTCGGCAAAATATAATAATAATAATAATAATGTCATCACAATGTCAGCACTGTATGTTTCCATAGAATGGCAAAATTAGTCTCTGCATTTAACCCATCCACCACCAGGTGGTGCAGTGGGCAGCTATTGAAAGCGCCCAGGAGGCATTTTGGGGATGAGGCGTGCTGCCCAGAGACGCCACGTGATGTGCAGTGACTGGGGATCAAACCTGGGACTTTCGGGTCCCAAACCACTGAATTGATTTTAATAAGCAACCTCAAAACAGTAGCATTTACTGTTAATGCTGAAATCAATTCCCTGATCTAAACACTGAGACTAAAACATTTCCTGCTCTGGCAGACGGTGAACTTCAGGACCTGATGGCTCACATCAGCCCACATCAGCTCTTGATACCTCATAGCCACATATATGCAGCGCAGCTTTCCTGTAAACACTAAAAGCACCGGACTTATTTAAGAAAACTTGTAAATGTCAGTTAACATTGTCAAATAAACTGATCTGGGAATTTGTTGCGTAAAACGATGGAGTCTACAGGTGAAACCAGCTGACAGCGCTTTGCTCTTTTTAATTTTCCAACAGCTTTACAGTCGCTGCTCGTTGCCTCAGAAAGGCCAAGACGCACTCAGACAGAAACAGGAAATGAGTGGTTGGAGGTTGTAGTCGTTCACTGACACACATCAATCATACGCAGCTGTGCGGTGCAAGTAAAAAGTACTTAAAACAGATGAAAAGGTAACCTTGTGACATGAGGTTTCCAGTCTGAGAGCTTCACCGCCTCCCTGTCTTTAATTTTTAATACCTCCGTCCTTCTCTTCTGCGTACTGAGCTGATCTGACACCACGGGGTAACTGGAAGCTCCGACACCCTCCACAACTCTCCCCGAGGACAACTTGTGCGTCTCAAATGGGGAAATTGAATCTGGAAAAATATCTAATCTGTGGCCCGACAATAGTGGAACTTAGTGTGCTTATTTTATCTGCTGTTATTTTTATGTGTTGGGCACAGATGCTGAAGAGTCAGAATATAAATGTGAACTCAGCGTTTTCTGCAGGAATTTCCTCATTTAAAGTCCAACACTGGTTGTTTCTACACAGTGGTCACATTCTAATGAAAAGAAACGACTTCAACCTGCTTTCAGATGGGAAATTATAGAAAAAATGTAATGAACTTTTAAATATTTCTTTTGGAAACACCATAGAGGAGTAAGGCTAGTGTACATGAAAGGTCTTCAAATTACCTCATGACGTTAAAGGTACTTGTTGCAAAATCATGAAGACTGGTTAAAAACATATCAGTAAGAAACAAGAGCCACACAATATTTTCCTCAGATAGAAATGTGTCCTTAAATTAAAAAAAAATTAGGAGCAAAATTTGTGCCAGCTACCACAAATGTTTGAGCTGAAGAGACTTAAAATAGATCAGCAATGGGCTCCGTGGAAGAGCCATAGGAGACGCAGACAACTGTCATGTCCTTGTACGTTTACGCTCAGATTTGCTGAGTAAATTATAACGGATTGGAGGTAAATCATGATTTAGCTTCAACGTGTAAAAGAAGTTTAGCAAAAGCTGCGGCCCCGTGCTCCACCTCCATGTTTGAGCCCTGGTATTTATTCTTGTTCGGCGTTTCCTCAACGTTACAGCAGTCCCTCGCTACTTCACGGGTCGACCGTCGTGGACTCGCCCTGCCGCGATTTTTCAACGACTGTCAACTTTAATATTACTCACGCGATTGGTAGGGTACGGGATAAAAAGTTAACGAAAATAAATAAATATTTCGGACAGGCGTCGCCATTTTGTAGTTTCCTTTCAATAAGCCTACACTGTATCACCAGCCTAAAACACATGTGTCAAACTCAAGGCACGCGGGCCAGAAGTGACCCACCACGTCATTTTATGTGGCGCGCGAGAGCTTAAAAGGTCTGATTGTCATATAATAAATAAGTCAAAAGGGTGCACTGACAACAAACTACATTTCCCATAATGCATGCCAATTACGATACCTGCGAAGTATCAGCATCCCAACACTACATGCAGTTTTTCCATATTAATATCATTTTCCGAACAAGTGGAATTGAGAAATACAAACAATGATCCCAAAATGTCCAGGAAGAGAAAAATTGATGCAGATGAAGGTTGTTTCAAGGAAGATGTTTGTGTTTCAAGGAGAGAAACTGGTTTCTGAGGCAGTGGTGGTCGTCAAAGAGTACAATCTACGTCTGCATTTTGACACCAAACAGGGAGCTAAGTATGACAAAATGAGCCTTCAACCTAATGTTATTTTGAGTTTATTATACTTATTAAATGTCTTTTATTATATTATGTTAAATTTGCAGCAATGTATTTGGGACTTTATGTGTTTATGCAGGCAAATGTTTTCTATAATAATACCATCTCTCATTAGTTGGGTCATGTATGACCCTTGCAAGGCTGTGCAGCCATTTGTTTTTGTAAAACCTGTCCCACATGTTCTTCGCAGCTCACTAATGTTGGTTGGATCGTTATTCTGCCTCTCTTATGACAAAAAAGTTTTGAACAAAGTTAATGTCATAACTTGTTATTTTTCCTTATTCTCTTAGAAAGTTTGATCATTGATTTATGGAGTAATGTGGGTTTCATAACCTGACAAGTTAAAAGGTTTTATGTTATAACAGAGCAACAAGCAGACATATTTTTCTACATCTATGCAATTATATATATGTATATATATATATATGTGTGGGCGTGTGTGTGTGTGTGTGTGTGTGTAAGTTGAATAAGTAAAAAAAATAGTTATTTTTAACATTAAGGGGTAGTTGTTTTTATTTTACATTGCATGTAGTTAAATTTAGCTACATTTATGTCTTACAGTTACATCTGGCCCTTTGAGGGCAACCATTATGCAGATGTGGCCCTCGGTGAAAATTAGTTTGACACTCTTGGTCTAAAAGAACTACATTACCCAGAAGACAACAGTGCTTTCAGCTGCTGCTTTCTGCCAAAACTTTTGATCCGATCTGAACCTGACTAAAAAGTTTGGTCCTTATTCATAGTGACTTCGGCGCTCAGTGGATACAGAGCCGATCAGAACCGGACCAGAACCGGATCAGGACTACTTCCAGCCACATCTGTCAATGTGAGTGCTGCTTGTCAGCCCATGAGGCCTCTCGAGTGGGGAGGAGTTGCTTGGAGGTCCAGTGTCTTCTCTGGAGCTCACCCAGACTTTTTTTTCATCTGGATTTCTCTGGATTATCTGGACTTGCTCTGGACCATCGTGTGATTTTGTGCTGGTCCAGCTCTCTCCAAAAAAAAAAAAAAGGGTCTGGTGCTTAACAGCTGTAGACCAGAACCAGACCAAGGCTGCTGAGTACCTGTATAAATTTTTGCAGGACTGTATAGTACATATGCATGTTGTTAAAATTATATAAGTTTAAGAGTTTAGATCAGGGGTGCCCAAACGTTTTCCCTGAGGGTCAAATTTAAAATCCACCAGAGGGCCGCGGGCCAAATGCAATAATACACAAAATGCAAATAATTCTTTAAGTAAAGTACATTTATTTATCATACAGAACACTCCAAGAGTGTGGGAAGGGTTTATAAAGCCTTAAAATATATATAAATACTCAAATAAATATAACGTTCCTTCTTCGCGGTTTGTCACTTATCTGGAACGTAACCCCGCAAAGACTGGGGGACTACTGTACTGGACAGGGCGCACTCCGGGGTACGTAGGGGTTAGTACTTGTTTCCTTTTCATTTACGCTCAGCAGCAGATCAACTCGTGTATTTACACTTAAATGTCTTCTCGGCTTCTACAATTCCATCATATTTGTTTACCAGTGGCCTACAGTCACGTGACTCAAGTTTACACATGGCTTTGTTTACACTGAGCGCGTACCCACATTTCAAAATTATTTATCAATACGGCTGGAAAACTACCGGAGTAAACTCTTTCAAAGTGCACCACTTGATGCAGTCATAAAAAAACACTTTATGAATGTTTGATACATATATATACATATATACATGTACTTGTTTGATCCATACTTTGCAATGAGTACCTTTAAAGTGAGGTTACAGGTGTATTAGGTTCATTTAAAAGCTGCACAGTCTGACTCATTAGAGCATCACACATGATCAACAAATAATACAAGTAGACAAACTTACGTGCAGTTCGTTGTTATTGGCCATCACTGAGAAGCTGTGAGATCTAGTTCTGTTCAGCTCCTGTTTTACAGCCGGATCATTGTAGAAATTCAAGTTTAATTCCTTTTGTCCTGCGGTTCAGTAATTTAAATAAACTCCGCAGGAGAGGGTCCAGGTTTGTATCAGTTCAGATCGTGACGTGAGGAGACGCAGCGGACGAACAGAAGAAGGACCGGAGCTCCATCACCTCCAGGCGGAAGGACATCAACTCTCCTCGGGTCTGGACGTGTGGTGTGACAGCGGGCACGACTGCCGGGCTGTAGTCAGCGGAGGACCGGACCCGACCGAACCGGACCGCCGAGAGACCCAGCTGGGATTCACCGAGACTCCCCGCTGCGGGACACTGGGGCCATGTTCTCCGCGTGGAGGTGAGCTCCTGCTCGGCTCTGCCGCGAGCTGAGAGCCGCTGAGGATGCAGCGAAGGAGGAGGCGGAGGAACAAGCCCCCCGAGACTACTAACAGACACTTCCGGGAGAGGCCTTCAAAATAAAATGTCTGCAATGACACGCTTGTGTTTCATATTCACCTGTGAGCAACACATTATTTGTTTAAATCAGCTGTTTACAGGGACAGAAGTAGTCAGAGAGAAAGTCAAACCAGGAAAGGTTTTTATTCCAAGTTCAACACTCCTTATTTTCAGATGTACTTTATGATTTTTTTTCCATCCATGCTGAGTATAAAACTATGTCTGACAGATACATTTACTGCTTATTTTCTATCTGATTGGTACGAGCTGTGTGTACATGAATCATTAAATGTTTTACATAACTCTATGGTTTATGAACAGGCAGCACAGTGGCGCAGATGGTAGAGCTGCTGCCTCTCAGTGAGAAGGTCACAAGGTCAAATCCCAGCCCAGGACCTTTCTGGGTGGAGTTTGCATGTTGTCCCCGTGCATGCATGGGTTTTCTCCGGGTACTCCGATTTCCTCTCACAGACCAAAAACATGCATGTTAGGCTGATTAGTAACTCTAAATTGCCTCTAGGTGTGAGTGAGGGACTGAATGGCTGTTTGTCTCTATGTGTCCCTGTGATGGACTGGAGACCAGTCCAGGGTGTCCCCCGCCTCTCACACAGTGACTGCTGGATATGGGCACCACCAGTGTCCCCTGCGACCTGAAAAAGAAGAAGCAGGTAAAGCTGATGGATGGTTTCTGAACACAGAGATGACTTCATGTAAAACTCGTTCGCTTCAGTTAAAAAGCTTCCTGAGTTCATGTTGACAGCACTGAGCTCGTCTTAACATTAGCATGTTTTCAGCACTATCTCATTATGTTATCAGAGCTCCTTCACTAATTTACATTGCATGAAACCGTAACACAACAAAAACACAGAACTAAGCACCTGAATCAAAACCACAAAGTCATCATAATCTTACCTTTGCTCAAATGTTTGCTACAAAGCTGATGTACTTCTGTGGCTCTCATTGTTTAGCCTCCCCAGGTAGAGAAGCACAAATCCACAATCCCCATCTTGTAAAAGCACACCTGTCTTTTCTCCACCTCGATTAGTGCGTCCCAGTGGCACCGGAAGAGGGGGGCCCAGGGGGCCGTCCCCCCCCCCCACACACACACACACACACACTTTACGGTCCTGCCCGTCAGCTGGTCCCAGACATTTGCCCAGGCTACACCCACTGTTCCCTCTAAGCTGTGCATTCTCTGCACACAAGAAAATCTGTGCTGTGCAGTTAGAGCAACGGCACAAATGTTCAAACAGTTATCTGATTATCTCCTGCTTTATTATAAACTGTCGGTCCGAGCGCAGCGTCTCTACACACCTGTATTTGTGCAGACTGGAGGGATCCCCCCCCCCCCCCCCCAGGTAAAAACAGACCTGTGTCACATGATTTGTGTAGCGACAATGAAGTTTACGAAGATTCAACCAATGAAATTACAGTTGAACTTTAATTCCAGCCTGTCAGCGTCTTCTGGAGTTTCGACGCTGACGTCCAAAGAAGCTAAGTAGCTACAAAACGACCTTCTTGTCTTCTAACTTTTCCAGGCTGTATTCTGCATATTTCATCGTATACCGAGGAATAATATTTGGCGTTGTGAATTCATCACAGAAGTTTACGGTCGTCCGACGTCAAACAAAGGTGGTAAGTAAGCTAATCCCACGACTTGTAGCTGTTTCTATCATGCTAAGTGTTAGCAAACAGTAGTGCTCAGTGTATATCTGGATGGTGAAAGGAAAAGTTTCCAAGACAGAGGTGGGACCAGCTATGGTGAATGGTCTGGAGACATAGACATGGACAAAAAGACAGAAGAAAGAACTGGAAGTGGCAGAAATGAAGATGTTGAGGTTCTCCTTAGGTTTGTCCAAAAGCAGCTGGAGTTTGCAACTGCTCTGCAATGCAGGTTTCTTTGTAGAAAATTTAACCAGAGGAGCAGAAGGAGAACTTACCTTCTCATCTCTGAAATAACAGAAGAAAAAAATAATCATTCAGGACCTGTGGCAGCAGGTCTGTCCTGATTTCTGAATGCATGTCACTCAGAAACGGCCGTCACATAATCTCTCCAGACATCCTGATGCATGCTCAATAATCCAGGTAGAAAAATCTAAAAAAGTTCAATTTGGTCCTCTGGACATTCAAAAAACAAAACAAAGCAAAACAAAAAAAAGTAGAAACTCTTGGGAATGATGCCACTTTGTCGACATCTGAGGTTGAATCGTAAGTGGTTCCTGTAGTCTGCCCTCTTCCTTGCTTTTTCTCAAACTCTCTTACTAGTTTGAGGCAATCCTGAGCAAACCTCAGATGTCAACAAAGTGGCATCATTCCCAAGAGCCTGGAAATAAAATCTTCGGTCATCGGGCACCGGGCAAGTAAGATCCTTCAGAAGGCACAGACCCAGCTGCTGAATGAACGGGTGAGACAGACCAATTTTACTATTGAGGCCTTGAAGGCCAAAGAAGAGCACATTAAACATAAACTAACTATTTGTCTAGATCAGACCACACTTCAGCAAGTGTTGGACTGTACAGATCAGGCACGCTTAGCACAGCATGTCAAGTCCAAGACTCAACAACAAAACAAGTTTAACGTACTAATAACTCATCAACACCATCACTATTCCAATAACAACACGTTCAGTGTAGGACAACACTCCAGTAGTCAATTACATGTCAGGGAGACAGAAAAGTGGGTGAAGAATTTATCTGACAGACAGCTCACCCAGCCAGAGACAGAGATTCTTGCCAGGGGACTGAACTTTGCAGTTGCACCAAGTAGAATTCCTCTGGTGGAGATGATCACAGCCACAGAATCTGCCATCCGCAACAACAAAATTAAAGAGGGTGAAGCAGAACAGCTCAGAATCAAAGTTTCAGCCTGCCTCAGCAATGCCAAACCACCACCTTCCAACATCA
>NC_056512.1:18776276-18778309 GCF_014905685.2 Nematolebias whitei
AAATGTTCTAAAAGAGCACAGAAAGTCATGATTTCAGTTCCCTGCCTCCGCTTCTCTCAGCCGCCTGCAAGCGCTCTTGGCCACGCCTACTTCTAAGCTCTCCACAGAGAACAGCTGATCAGCTGCAGCAGGAAGTTTATCCTGCAATATGGGTTGCCCAAAGGTGCAGGAGGTGCTAAATAATTAAAAATAATTTATTTTAAATAAAAATTCTACGCCAATTGTGCTGCTCATTCATCAATCAGCCAATTGTGTGTCATGTCCCATCTTATTTTGAAAAACTGTGATACAGCGAGTCCGCGATAAACAAACCGTGAAGTAGCGAGAGACTACTGTAATAGGGGCTTGATGGGGAAAAGTGGAAGGAGCCATGTTGTGAGAATTGTGACATTTCTTTGTAAGGTTTAAGAACCGAGCTGGTTAAAAACTGTTTTTGCCCTGCCCTTTTTGATATCATTGCTGTTGAAAATTTGTAAAAATTGTCCATTTGACTGTGACGGGTAACTTTGCTGTAAATAGCATCTGTGTCTGGAATAAAGCTCCTCAGCACTGTGCACTCTGAGCAGTTTCTGCCCTCAGTGATAAATTCAGTCTGGCTTTCTGACACTGACAAAGGTTCATCCATCACCCCTGCAGACAGGCAGGGAGCCACAGTTAATGGAGATCAGGGGCCACGCTTGTAATGATGATTTGCTGAACTTGTCAGGGAGTCCATCTGCACATCAGTGTGATGACTGTACTTGCCTCATCTTGCCCTCTTTCATTTATTTATCCTCAATACATCGTCAAGGCAGAACTGAGGTCTGGAGGTCAGAACTGTTGGTTTTATTACAGAAAATGACTGGATGACCCAGTTCGCTCTCTTCTAAGATTCCTGTGTCCATCTATCAAAAAACCTATTATTCTTTCATGGGCAAAATGAGAGTGTCAGTGTAAAATGTAGCTGGACTACCTTGTGATTTTCCTTCATCTCTTTCTTGCCGGCACTCTCACATTTATCGATTTGAAGCCTGTTTATGTTTTGGATCGGCCTCTTCTTCAGCTGGCTGTAAGGAATGTAAATCAAGCTTAGCCCTCAGGATTTGGGCTCCATGCTGATTCCATAACATAACGTGCACTTTGAGGAAGCCTACTCTCTACAGTCACCCTCTCATGAATTCTTTATTTCTGTTAGTTTCCTGAAGTTATTATCCGTAAAAGGCACATCAGAAGAGTTGCTGATGCTCCTCTGCGAAGAAGCAGGCTTTTAAATGACTTTTTAATTGATCCTTCAGAGTAAAGGCAACTTATTTAGTCTGTGGTCTCACAGTGTATACACTGTCATACCGTATTGTGTTACAATACGATCAGATGCTGTATAGTAGACTATAGAGTACAAAATACTTAATTCTCTCCTTGGGTATATTTTTCTTTGAGTCATAGATATCATAATTACTGCCCTCATGTCACGAACGGGTTTTTGGATTCTTTATAAGCCAGATACAGGAGTGCAAAAACAAGAACAGTTTTTATTAATTAGGCTGCTGGTTGCTGGAGTCAGGGTCCAATAATTAATCCAGAAAGGGTGATCTGTGAATCGTGGTCATAGAGGCAAAGGAGGAGGTCATTACCGTGATCAGAAAGAACAGAGCAGAACCAGACGAGGAGCAGGCAAAAGGGTAAATCCACAAGACAAGGCGTGAGGTCGAAAATCCAAATACAGGGCATGAACAAGGACAAGATGGCTGGATATCAGGGACCATGGAAGGTATAATAATTCGGCACTGGTGGAGAGTGAGAATGGAGTTTATAGAGGGTGCAGAGCAGGTGAACTAGATGAGCTGAACAGGTGCGTGGAATCAGGGCTGATTGCTGTGAGTGCAGAGGGGGGCGTGGCTAATGACAGAGATGAAAAAACAGCGTGATGACAAAGAGGAGCAGAAATATGACATGATGGGGCTGTGAGTGTGAGACAGGGGCTGATGGGGGGTCAGCGGCCCCCGCTGACTATTCACAAAATAAAACAACTAGTCAGTCTTTAAAAGAGAGAGCTA
>NC_056512.1:18778409-18796482 GCF_014905685.2 Nematolebias whitei
ATATTTAGACATAATTTGGTCCACATGCAGACCAGCCATGAGTATGTGGTCACCAAAGTACACACATGATGAAATCACATGTAGAGGGGTTGAGCTATAAGGGCTGGATCGTTCAACTGTGAGGGTCACCAAACACACAAGGTGCAACACTAGACAGTAGGGGTGTAACGGTACGCCAATATCACTTTTCAGTTCTGTTCCGTTTCTAGGAGGGCAATGTTCGGTACAAAAAAGGCCAAAATAAAGACTTACAAAATGTTTATTTTGAAAATATGCCAAGTAAACAAGTTCAGTCATTATAGACTTCTTAGCTGGAGGTGATCTGGAGGATGAAGAATACTCAGCTGCTATTATCCTCAGACTGCAAACAACACAGAGATTTAAAAAATGTAGTTAATAAGATTATAATTTTAAATTAAAAAAGTCAATTAGATCACAATTAGGAATGCGCAATATATACAGTACATGGCCGAAACGATAGAAATTTAGCCTACAATATAGATCTGTCTTCTACCGGTTAACCGCAGTAATGCTGCGTCTGATGTACAATCACAGTTGTCAGATTTAATCGTTACTTTTTTTAGTTGAAAACTGTGCGTAAATGGTGTTAGTCTTTTCTTCAAGAACTAAGTAGCGAAGCTTCAAGCTAACTATGGCCGGCTTGCCGTAGTGTTGCTGTATTCGGACGCATGTGCAAAATGCTGTGTTCTGTCGAAAGTTTTTGGTTTTTTATTCCGTCAAAAGTTAAAGTAAGCGTTGGTCAGCTTTAGAGAAACCTGCTCTCTGATCTGTGAAAAGAACGCTGTGTTGTGTGATTTTACTAGGCACTTTAGTTCCGCGGCACATAATCTCTCGTTAATAAAATTTAATGAGTGAAAAAATAACCAAAACGGTACACACATGAACGAACCGAACATGCTATACCGGAACGGTTCAATACACCCACGTGTACCATTACACCCTTACTAGACAGTGTTTAATATGGGTTTGCATGAGGCCGAGTTGTTGTATCATGCCTGGCATGAGGGGTGTACGGATGTCACATTGGCCCAAAGTCGGAACAAATGAGTAGATAAGGGCACCCAAACACTGTGAAGGTTGTAGTCACCCAAGACAAACGACACCAATGTTGTGATTTGCATCAAGCATTATACAGTAAAACCCCATAACATTCACGTCATCCAGCTGGACGCAGGTATTGGACTCTTCACAACATCATGCATCCTTCACCCTGTCCCAGCCCATGGAGTCACACTTTCACAGGTGGGTTGACATTAACACAAAAGCAGAAACAACAATGTTTAAGTGATGTTTTAGCTGGGAGTCATGGTCTGATGTAGAGTGGTATATTGAGGATTCCCTCTTGAACATTTTCACAGATCACCATAATGTGCATGTATGATGACGTTGAAGGACAAGGACCAACCTTGCCAATGTTGTGGAAAAACACATCAGTGTTTCTTCTGGCATCAATGTGTGAGGAGACATAGGGTATGGCTTCAGGTCACCTCTGGTAGTGAGGGCACCCTGACGGCACAGGGCTATGTCAATAGCATTCTGCATCCACATGTATTAACCCTCCTGAGGCAGCATCATTGTACAGTCTTTGAACATGGCAACACCTGTCCACACATAACATGCACGTAGACTGCCTCCATTGTGTTGAGGTCAAACTGGTGTGGGACCAACTCTGACCTGGCGTTGATCAGCTAGATCTTGAGGTCTATTTACAACATCTGTATGTTAGCCTACTTCAGGAGAGGATACAACAGCTGTATGCCTTTGTTCTGCATCAAATCACTGCTTGTATTCAGGTCTGAGGGGGCGCCACATCTTATTGACCAGAAGTCCGCCCATATTGCCGACTCTTATCCATTTGATATGTTCTTGTAATCATTGTAATTCATTCATGGCCTTTCGCATGTAATATTAATTTTTTTTTAACCCCAACCATTCTGCATGCTTAACTGTATTTTTGCCAGTGTGCGTTTAAAAGCAGTCTTACATAGTTCAAACATGGCTCATCACTAAGACTCAATGCACAATTCCTATTTTTTTAATTCTATATGTATGTATTTTTAAAAGATAAAGAAATTCTACTTAGTATCATGAAGTTGTGTTTCTCCAGCTTCCACTGCTATAGATAATAGGATTAGGAGACTGTGGACTACACTCTGTCTCAGACCACTCAGAAGAAGAGCATTAGTACCCTCAGTCACCCTCCAGGCTCACAGCCACATGTATACTGCCCACCACCTCCTGTTCCAAGTCCAGGATTACAGAGTGTGTTCCCAAATCTGTCTGTCTCCCAAACACTCCAGGAGACGAGCTTATGACTGCCGTATTAATGTTTTGACGGGACATCTTGATGGTCTACAAAACAAAACTGTGTCCGTCAATGGAACCCATTCTGATACAGAAATTGTAAATGCTACTTTAGTAAAGAGGGTGTCAAAATGTAAAATGTCTCTTTCAACTCCTTGTGTGTCATCCCAGTGGCTTCATGCACCAGTCCCAGTTTCATTCAGCTGACCAGCACAAACACCAGCTGTTGCACCCAGTAGCCTCTCAGAGGATTATTTACCACTGATGCCAAGACAAAAAGATGAAAAATAAAAATAACTATATTGAGACTTATGAGGCATGAACATTTAACAACTGTTGTTTTTTCTTGTGTTCATCTATATTTTGCTTTTGTCTCGCAACTCTAAAAGATTGAGACCAATTTTTTTCTGAGGAAGCATTTCTTAATTTCTTTCTGTTTTATTTTCATCATTGTTACTTGGAAATAAAAACACGAGGAAAAGGGAGCATTTGGCAGCCTGACAGGTCAGCTTGGACTGATGACTGAAGCTGTTTTGTAGTGTCAGAGGGCACTGAGGCTCAAAGCTGCCTGTAAATACACTGAATACACCAACGAAGCTGCAGTATAAAACAAAAAAACACATCAAGCAAAATGGCATGTTTACACTGATAATATATTCTTTGGCTCCTTATGGTTCATTCTTTTAGCATTCTGTGACTAATTCTAGTTATAGAAAATATAAAATCACTACCCTGACTGGGATGAGAATCAGCACCTCTAAATCTGAGGTCATGGTCCTCAGTCAGAAAAGGGTGGATTGTTCTCTTCAGGTCGAGGGTGAGGTTCTGCCTCAAGTGGAGGAGTTTAAGTTAGTCTGGGTTTTGTTCATGAGTGAGAGAAGAATGGAGCGTGAGATTGACAGACGGATTGGTGCGGCATCTGCAGTATTGTGGACTCTGTACCGGTCCATTGTGGTGAAGAGAGAGCTGAGTTGTAAGGCAAAGCTCTTTGTTTACTGGTCGGTCTACGTTCCTACACTCATGTATGGTCATGAGCTCTGGGTAGTGACTGAAAGAATGAGATCATGGATACAGACAGTTAAAATGAGTTTCCTCTGCAGGGTAGATGGACTCTCCCTTAGAGACAGGGTGAGAAGATCAGTTATCAGGAGAGACATAGTAGAACCGCTGCTTCTCCACATCCAGAGGATCCAGTTGAGGTGGTTCGGTCGACCCGACTTCTGAATAAGTGGAAGATAATGGATGGATAATGGATACCCTGACTGATTCTACCAACTCACTGTAGTCTACATGTCGTGTTCATCCATGAAAATTTCTTGACAATTAACAGAATCTGATTCAGTTGGGGAAGCAGCACTATGTGCATATTTGACCACAACAGTGAAAGTTTGAACTGTACTAATTTCTGTAACATTCCAAAAACCTGCACACCTAGGGTCGCGCTGTGACCTGCCACCGTGCTTGAGTTGCGCTCGATCTTAAATGTCCCCACAGGTAAAGAACATATTAGAGGTGGGGGTAAAATCACATTATAAATGCATCCCATTGTGGACATGGAATTTTCTGAACTGATTGGCAAATTTAAAAAATGTTTAATGTTAATCAGTTCTGCCGCTTTAAGAGTCAGCAGAGTTGTTGCTGCATGATGTTATTTGTTCCAGCAGTTACTGTAGTTTCCTGTAGCAGAAAGAAGTGACGCTGTTTGTCATGTTTTATTTTCTATTTTTGCTGCTGAACCCTGAAGAATACAAGTGTATAATCAACTGCTGAAGGCATTATAACATGACTGTCTTTAGTAGTGACCGTGAAACATTTGATTTATGTATACATTTCTAAACAATAATTGCATTAGCTTTTCTATGGCATTTCAGTGTTAAGTTAGCATTCTAATTGTTGGTCAGCAGCCAGAGATTATTAGATTGTTGACATCTTATTGTGGTCTCTTTACTAGAAATGAACATATACACTGCCTGGCCAAAAATAGTCACCACCTGGATTTAAGTAAGCAAACCGGTACAATCATCCGATTGGATAATTACTGCATTTTTCAGCTGGCAACAAGTTATTTAACCCCAACTAGGGCTTTAACAGACTACTCGAGTAATCTACACATCGATTCCTAGGACATCTATCGAGTTTTTAAATTTCACGTTGAATATTCGTGGTGACATCATTACGTCGCGTTACGTCACTGCGTCACGTGTCATGTGATCCGCACCGGCGCAGGTTATAAAAAGGACTCCTCCAAGCAGACGGATGGACCGGAGCAGGTCCAGTCTTGGCAAACAGGTATAAATGCATCACTAGTATGGAAATATTTCACTAAAGATGAATCTTCTGGTTCAACTACCTTAAGGAAACAGAAAATTAATCAACTTCCTGACTGTTTGGAGCTCATTGCAAATTGGTGTTATACCATATTCTGTGACCACCGTATATTGTAACCGTAGGGGGCGGTGTTGCATGCACTGTTGCAGGTCACAGAACATGATGTAACACCGGGTCCAATTGACTGAACCAGAACCGGCTTCCTCTGACCTTGTTTCACAAACAAAAAGCAAATAATATTAATCTCTAAACCTATAAAAAAATCTATAAACATATTAATCTCTAAAACTAAACCTAATGCGCACCACAGCTGGCGGTGGTGCGGGGTGGTCGACCGCCCCGCTGTTTTTAGTTTAATTTTTGATGTGCCACATGTTTCTTTTACTTTGCAGCTTAATAATAATAACTAATAGTTTCGTTTTTCCTGTGACTTATTTGCAGTATGATAAATGGTAGGAGCATAATAGACGCTCCCAATGTTTTGTTGGTCTTTTCTTGTAAATAATGACCTTTTTTGTGGTTTTATTTATTTATTTATTTTTATATCTTTAGATCCTATGACGTCATCAAGTACTCAAGTTCTACTCGAGTTTTATTATGTTAATGTCGAGTTTTAAAATTTTGTAGTTGTTCAACCCCTAACCCCAACTGGTGCAATGAGTTGCTTCTCATTTCTTAAACAATCATGTTGAAAGACACATCACGTGGTCGTAGAAAAGATGTCAGTCTGTTTGAGAAGGGTCAAATCATTGGCATCAAGCAGAGAAAACATCTGAGATTGCAGAAACTACTAAAATTGGGTTAAGAACTGTCCAACGCATTAATAAAAACTGGAAGGATAGTGGGGACCCATCGTCTTCGAGAAAGAAATGTGGCCGGAAAAAAATCCTGAATGATCGTGATCGGCGATCACTTAAACATTTGGTGAAATCAAATCAAAGAAAAACAACAGTAGCTCTCAGGACTATGTTTAATAATGAAAGTAAGAGCATTTCCACACACACAATGTGAAGGAACTCAAGAATTGGGACTGAACCGCTGTGTAGCCTTAAGAAAACCACTAAACAGTGAGGCTAACTGGAAAAAAAGGCTTCAATTTGCTAGGGAACATAAAGATTGGACTGTGGAGCAATGGAAGAAGGACATGTGGTCTGATGAGTCCAGATTTACCTGTTCCAGAGTGATGGGTGCATCAGGGTAAGAAGAGAGGCAGGTGAAGTGATGCACTCATCATGCCTAGTGTCTAGTCATCAATGCAAGACCTTGGTAAAAAATTAATGCAACACTGGATGGAAATAGATCTTGTGACATTGAAGAAGTTTATCGAAACAATGACACAGTGAATGATGCTGTGATCAAAGTTAAAGGCAGTCCAACGAAATATTAGTGTGACCTTTTTTTTGCCAAACAGTGTATAAATCAGTGGGTTTTTATTTATTTATATAAAACAACCGTCATTTAGGTTTCAATATAAGTGAAATGTATTGATGTATTGATGCTTTTTGTATTGTATTGATGTCGCATCACTCTTTACGTGCACTCCTGTTGATGATGCAGTAGAGGTGGTCAGTTTAAAATTAAAATCAGACACCACTCTGAGCAGCAGGACCACACTTTCCACAGAACAACTGTGTCAACTCTTGAAACTGTGCCTGCAGTCAACCTACTTCACATATGGGGAGCAATATTATAGGCAGAAACATGGGTGTGCTATGGGGTCTCCAGTTTCTCCTATTGTTGCCAACCTGTACATGGAGGAGGTAGAAAAGAGAGCCTTGACGTCCTTTTCAGGGACTCCACCAAGTCACTGGTTCAGGTATGTTGATTCAATTCAATTCAATTCAATTAAAAATACTTTTTTAATCCCAGAGGGAAGTTATTTGTTGTTGTAACTCATTATCCTCATTTCATTAAGAGATGTTATAGATACTGATGGCTGTAGACAGGAAGGATCTCTTGTAAAGGTCCATCCCATAGTGGATCCTAAGAAACTGGCTGCAGATGCCTTCCGATCCGTCCACCCAGACTTGGCTGGCCTCTCGGTTCCCCCAAGCTGTAGGACCGCCTGAATGCTGGACAGAACTCCTCCCAGAGCGATGGCCACTCCTCCCAGCAGTCTGCAGAGCTCCTTGTCGCTGCGGACAGCCAACTGTAGGTGCCGAGGGACGATCTTGTCCTTCCGCTGTCATGAGTCGTGTTTCCTGCTAGTTCCAGGATCTCAGTGGTCAGGCACTCAAGCACAGCTGGCAGGTAGATGAGAATGTGTCCACAGAACATCCTTTTCAACTCACTTGAGATTTGGGGCTGTAGTTGAGATATTATTTGAGCTTTTGAGATGTTAATCAGCTGCTCCTGGTTGTAGAAAACTGCCTTGTTGCCATGGTTACGCATCATAACAAATGTCCGGAACTAAAAAAGTTTCAGTAAAAATCCTTCCAGCTGCACAGCATCTGATACCAGAGGAAACAATCATCCAAAAAATTGTGATTTACATCCAGAAAAAGAGGAATTAAAGTTTCCAAAAGCAAAATCTCAAAATGAAAGTAACAGAGCTGCTCCAACATGCAGCCATCTTGAGCAGCGCAATTCTAGAATTTTGACGACACCTGGGTTCAAATTAAATCTCAGGAAGTCCAACATTTCACTGATCACATCAACTCTGTGGATAAATACATCAAGTTCACACGAGAAGATGTAAAAAATGGCAGGCCGGCTTTCTTGCTCTGTGAGGTCTCAGTCTCTGATAGAGGACATTTGCAAACTGAGGTGTACCACAAACCCACCCACACAGACCAGTATTTGCAGTTTGACTCCCATCACCCTTTGGAGCACAAGTTAGGAGTCATCAGGACTCTGTACCACAGAGCAGACAGCGTCCCCACTAGCTCAGGAGCCAGGCAGAAGGAGAAATCCCACACAAGACAGGCTCTAGAGCAATGTGGATATCCTAACTGGGCCTTCCTAAAAGCAGAGAAGAAACCCAAACAGGACTCCAGTCAGCCAACAGGTGAAAAGGAGGAACCCAGACCAGTGGTCATTCCGTATGTTGAGGGAGTATCAGAGAAACTGAGATGTTTATTTTCTAAACATAACGTCCCAGTGGCTTTTAAACCCCAAAATACATTACGGCAAAGACTGGTTCATCCCAAAGATCCAGTCCCCCGGCACAAACAGAGTAATGTTGTGTATGCTGTTCAGTGTCAGGAGGGTGATCAGTCTTACATCGGGGAAACAAAACAGCCACTGGCCAAAAGGATGGCCCAGCACAGAAGATCAACATCATCAAGCCAGAACTCTGCTGTCTACACTCATCTCCAGGCCAGCGGTCACTCTTTCAGGGATGAAGATGTTCACATCCTGGATAGAGATTAACGATGGTTTGAGAGAGGAGTAAAGGAGGCCATCTTTGTGAAAATAAAACGTCCATCATTAAACGGGTGGAGGCCTCCGGGTTCAACTGTCCCCCTCTTACAATGCTGTGATTGCTAGTATCACTCAGTCCTCTGTGAACAGTAAACAGCCATCAGTGTGCTAATGACCCATTGTTATGCTGATGGTCCTTCTTGAGCATGTGATCAGCTGGTTTTGGTTGTCAGCAGCAAACTGGTTGATCCACTCTGAGAAGGTGCTATTTAAGAGACTGAGCTGAATACAGCACCTCAGACTGAGGAAGTCTTTTGGATGAAAGACGAAACTTTTCTACATTTTTTTGTTGTTATTTTGCTTTGTTTTGTTTTTTGAATGTCCAGAGGACCAGATTTAACTTTTTTAGATGTATTGATGACAGTTTTCTGGATCAGAATCAAATTAGGTGTGTAAAGACCATTAAGCCACAGGGAGGTGACTTTCTGTAGTTATTTCAGACATGGCCTGGACGATTCCCAGGATCCAAGTCTAGACTACCAGATGCTGACCAGTGAGCCCCCCTTTCTGGCCCTGGTTTTAGGAGGAAGCCACAATTTCACTAATCCGGTCATGGTGTATGTGGTCCTTCTGCATCAGGGTATTCAAGTATCTGACCTGAACGGCAAAGCTTTTGTATATGTGGCTGAGTGGTTAGAGCAGTCGTCCTCCAATGCAAGAGTTGGGGGTTTGATTCCACCAGTTGTCACATGCTGAAGTGTCCCTGGGGAAGACACTGAACCCCTCATTGCCTCAGTGTCCCATCAGTGTATGAATGTGATAAAGCACTGATTATTCTTTGTATAGGTCTAGTAGAGTGCTGTATGAATGGGTAAATGAGGACACAGATTATGTTGTAAAGCACTTTGAGTATATTGATCAGATGGTGCTATATAAGTACAGTCCATTTACCATTTATTTTGTCTGCCTATGTTCCAACCGTCACCTGTGGTTATGAGGTTTGGGTCATGACGAAAAAAACAAAATCCTGGATCCAAGAGGCTAAAAAGGGTTTTCTCTGTAGGATGGCTGGGTTTAGCCTTCGAGATAAGGTGAGCTCTGTCCTAGGAGGTGAGCTCAAAGCAGAGACGCTGCTCTTCCACAGTAGTCATCTGAGGTGGTTTGGGCATCTGATTAGAGTGTTCCCAGGGTGACTTCCTTTGGAGGTTTTTTGGGCACATGCTACTCAAAAGACACCCCAGGGGAGATCCAGACTTACTGGACCCTTAAAGTTTTAACAATTATTTTGGGTGGTAATTGCTTTATGGATTTCCATTCATTTGAACATCTATTTTGGTGAATGCAGTTTGTAATACTAAGTTAATCAACTATACTGAAGGTTTGGGTACGGAGGAAAAAAATGCAACCCTGGCTGGGTGAGCCGCTCATGAGGACCGGAGATGTGTTAACCTCTCACCGTGCAGAGGCAATGTGAGACCATGTTGTTGTGTTGAGTTTAAAGGGGAGCTCAGAGACTTCATGAGAGCAGTAGCCATAATGGCACCATCAACAGTGGACTGTCTGTTCTCTCAGTCCTGAGGCGCATAAAAGTGAGACGCACAGATAAAAACAGCTACAGTAGAAAAACGAGCGAGGGAGAAACCAACAACAAGGCTTCAACATGTAACCTAAACCTCACCTTTTGTTGTTATTAAAGCCTCTGAGGGTGAATAGCTGGAACAGTGAGCTAAATGGGCACAAAGAGCAGTCGAGAGCCATTGTCAGCTCCGCTTTTTACACCCACTATAAACAATGCACAGGATATGATGAGAGTTGGATGTATATATAGTTAAAAGTTAAAATTGTGCATCTATGGAGGGAAATCCCTGATAAAGAGTGAAAAGAGAAAGCTGTGTGCCAGGTTTTTTTTCCCCTACAGCTTTGACATGTTGCCTTTTGATACCTTGCAGTGTTTTTCTGGTTTTCATACCCACTAAACTAGATTACAGAAAATGTCTTTCTTGAATTTTCTCCTTTTATAATGTGCAAAACCTCCTTATGTTTATATCGGCAACAGAAAAGTGCTGCTTGTGCTTTTTTTTCTCTCTTCTTGCGAGTGTTGTCATAATCAACAGCATCAGTAAAGAGGGATAATCATGTGCATTATGGAATGGACCTCTTCTCTCCCTCAACCTTCCTGCATAACCATTTTTAATCTTCCTGGTCCATTACCATCATCAGTCATTCCATTACACAGCGGAGACACTTTCCACTCCCCGTCTCCTGCACTGACCAGTGCTTGTGCCTTGCTGGGACATTATCGTAGTATTCAGTCCCTGCAGGAAAAGTTTGGTGCCTGATTCATCAGAGTGAGTAGGAAGCCACAGACGGACATTTTAATAATCGCAGATTTACAGGCGTGGTTGATTTTTCGGTTGAAGTCGCTCATAGACATCCGTGTATGATTTACACGTAACAGTCTGGATTTGTCCCAATCAGTGGGGGTGGGGGGTGGGGGTGTAAGGAAGGAGTCAAATCCTGCTGAAGCCTCTAGTTCCGGTCAGGTTTCTGGGTTGTGCAGAGTTATGGAACATCCATGAAGGAACACAACGCTGAAACTCAATTAATCGCCCTGCTGGAAAGTTCTTCCTTGTTACTGGGAGCATTGTGTGGACCACTAACTAAAAATAGACAGAAAAACGTGTCCTGCTGCAGCGTGGCTCCAACTGTTAGTGTCAACAAATGAAATGATGTCTTTGTGTAAAGTGCTTTCTTAAACTTTTATCCTGTGTTGAGAAATAAAGAGCTGTTTTGGTCAAACCTTGAATTTATGTGAAATTTCATGTGATCTGCGTTGGGGAAGGCGGCACAGTGGCGCAGTTTGTAGATTTGTTGCCTCTCAGCGAGAAGGTCACTGGATCACATCCCGGCTCAGGACCTTTTCTGGGTGAAGTTTGCATGTTCTCTCTGTACATGCGTGGATTTTCTCCGGGTACTCCGATTTCCTCCCACAGACCAAAAACATGCATGTTAGACTGATTGGTAACTCTAAATTATCTCTAGGTGTGAGTGAGAGAGTGAATGATTGTTTGTCTCGTTTGTCTCTATGTGTCCGTCCGTGTGATTGACTGGAGACCTGTCCAGTGTGTCCCCCACCTCTCACACAGTGACTGCTGGATATGGGCACCAGTGACCCCCGTGACCCAAAAAAGGAAGAGGCAGGTAAAAATGATGGATGGATGAATGTGTTGGGGAAGAAGCTCAGCTACTACCATCTCAAATTTTAGCTCCATATCTGTAAAATTACCTGAGTAACCTGAGGCTGCTCCCTTCCTCAGGGGTCACCACAGTGAACTAACTCGCACTAAGACTTGGCAATTGTTTTTACACCGGATGCCCTTCCTGACTCAACCACAGACCACCAAGCTACCACAGTCCTCTGTGTGGAGCAGAGAGCTGCTATCTAAGGCACCCAGGGGAGCAGATGGTGGGGTTTAGGGCCTTGCTAAAGGGCCCAGAGTAGGGCAAATGAGGGTGGAGAGTGGGTGCTTCACCTTTCCCATACTTTTGTTGATAGTCCAAGGATTTGAACTGGCGACCTTCCGATCACAAGCTCACCTCCTCTAACCTCAGTGCCACCACTTCCCCTAGTATTTATGCTTTTCCAAAAGATTTAGCTTTATTTACAAAATAAATCCCTATTGAAATACATGGAAATTTCTTCAAGTCCTTTAAAAACATTCCCTTTGAAATCTACTTCAGCACACTTCTGCTATAATGCTATTCGTATCACAGCTAATTATACCAATGCTAAAACAACTACTAACAATGCAGCTTTTGCTAATGCTAATTATATTACTGCTAATGTTAATGCTGCTATGCTAGTTCTTCAAATGCTAACTTTAATTAAAAGCTTACCTTCTGAATTTAGCTAGGCTTTTGCCAATTTTAGGTTTTAACTAGCATTTTGTTGCATTTGGCTTTCAGATAGTTTCGGCTTCTTCAACAAACTTCAGCGAAATAATTTAGAATTCAGCATTCACCCTTTCTCTAATTATAAATTGCTTTAATGTACAGTTAACAAGATTTAGCTTCTTGTCACATTTAGTACATGTTGTGATAATTGAGATGATGGTCACATGCATGAAGGTATATACCAGAAGCAAAGCACTCCCATAACATAACAGCACCACCTCCATGCTTTGTCATAGATAAGATGTTCTTTATGCACCTGATGTTAATGCCTCCAAATCAGTGGTTCCCTAACTTTTCTGTTTCTGACCCACATAATAACATTGACCACAAATATTTCGACTTTAAATAAACAAACATTGTTATTAACACTCTTAAAAAAGGCATAATGACAAAACAGCCTTAACCACAATACCATTGTTTAACATTTAACACTACTAGTTCAATTTGTTGTAACAATTACATTGAAACCAGTGGTGTAGTCTACGTGATACACGGGTATACAGAGTATACCCACTAGAAAAGCTTAAGAATTTCAGTATATCCACTTAAAAGTGCCCAACGATACATGACATATCATTGGGCACGTGTCATTGATACGTTAAACGGCAGTTAAATGCTTCTGTAACGATCTGTCTGTATGCAGCGCTTGTTTATTACATTCACTTATTCAGCAAATTATTGTACAATTCTGTACTTAATACTTGAACATGTTTAGCTTTGATACTGTTTTATAAATTCTATAACATGTTTTTAATACAAAGCCAACTGTTGTACAAAGTTTGTTGTTCATTTATTCAAATATAAGCATCAGAGAAATTTGGAAATGTTCAATATGCGTAAAAATCTAAATAAATTGACGATTACATTGTACTAACCAGTGTACTTTGGTTTCTAAGCACTTCAAAAATGTAGACTACACCACTAATTGAAACTATGACATTAACAGTAATTTAGAGATTTTTTTTGGTTTCTGAAGGACCATCTGAGGACCCTTTTGAGGTCTAATCACCCACAAATGGAGTCCCAGATCCATTTGTGGGATACAAACAAATTATCTGGTTTCCTAATGAGCTCCATGGTGTGCGGCTCAAACTGAACACATTATTCTAAACACAACTCGGTTAACCTGAAACCTTTTGGATGTCACACTTGGGGATTTCATTTTTGGAAAAACATCTTCATACCTTCATCAGTGTAAAATGGTTATGTTTTAAAACACTGAAATATTGTATTTTATGAAGTTAATCTGATTTTACAGCTTTAAGTTGTATTTATTCTAAAGATATTCTTAATTTTGCGTACAAGAGGAGGCTGTGGTTTGAAAAGCTTTGACTTTTGAGTCACTCCTCTTAGTATCGCCCTTATGAAGGTTGTTGCAGGTCAACTTCTTACCTGCAGGTTGTTCTCAGCAGTGTATTCACAGAAAAGTTGGTTATTATGTTTAGATTCAAGTCCAAGGATCTTTATTACCTTTGAGTTTAGAGGTTTTTCCAAAGTTAGTCACTTCCCTAAGAGGTTTGCTACTCCCTAAAATATTTATTTTATTAGCCATTCCTTCAGCGGTCTGAGTTTAGTTCCTTTTCCTGCACTCGACACAGGCAGCTGGAGGAGGTAGACTGCTGAGCTTTTCTAATTGGGGTTTTATGCTGTCTTATTCCTTATTCTCCTGAACAGAGTGCCTGTTTGTTGCAGTCGGAGCGTTCACAATGAACAAAGCCGGGAACACAAACACGCTTACTGAGTGAGGTCTGTTGAGAAGATAGACTCTTTCACAAAAGATGCCTTTCATACCAAGTCGCTCCTCCCCAGCTGTGGAGCGGACACTTTGCAACACAAACGTAAAAACCCACAGACAGATGTGCACTTAAGCACTCACAAGACCCTCTGTCTGACCCTGGTTTTTACATGTGATGCTTCCATGGAGCTCCTGCAGGGCAACATGTGCATAAAGCAGTGCTGCACTTTGTAAAAACAGCAAAAGGAGATTTAGCAGCAGAATTTATCTGGAATATGAGGGATTTTAGGGATTAACAGGCTGCAGACACAGTCCAAGGTACACTGTGTAAGCTGTTAACTCATTCACAGACAGGCAGATTTTATCCCAATGCACCATATATAGGAGGACTGGGATTTAAAATTTTCAAATATAAATACATTTATTGGTAACCCTACAGCTTATTGAAACAATACTTCTTTCATCGTGAAGTTATCCAATTGTCTGATTGTCTGCGCGCCTTTAGCTAGAGTAAACAAAATATCCTGTGAAAATGAATTATCTGTTGTTTATTTTATAAAGAGTTGCTACATTAAGGTGCACTGATTTGTTGGTTTCCTTATGGTCACATTTCCAACGAAATCTGGATTCATACTCCGAGAAGTGAAGTCTGATCTCTGTGATGAAAGTTTCATAATTTTTATTCTCACAAAAACTTTTCATCAGACATTCAGTAGATTTTAAAGGAACTGCTATGCCACAGTTTGGTACCATTGTGCACACCACGCAGAACATGGAGCACAGAAAGAAGATTATAGATATAAACATGTTAGCCAAGTTCCTTCATGTTCCTCAGACCACAGCTGCTGTATTGTCAAATATGTAAGGTACGTTGGACCATACACAACCTTCCAGGATGTGATCAGATGGTAAAACCACAGAAACCTTAAAAAAAACACCATTTGATTTGAGCTCCCAAGTTCAGGTCTGATGATGGACGCCTTGGAAGAAAACCCAGGATGTATCCACTATTGACAGAAACACAAAAAGCCCCAGACAATCATAATGGTTTCTGAGACTGATGAGACAATAATGGTGTTTTTTGATTGGTCACATCAGCTAAGTTTTTTTTTTGGTAAATTATTATTATTATTATTGTGGAAAGGAATCAACAAATTTTTCAGTGTTTGTCTGCATTAATTATTGTGTTGCACTTTTCTTAGACCTGTCTAAAGCTTTTGACACTGTGGATCATGACATCTTGTGTCATAAGCTCTCAGAAATTGGTTTCTCAGAACACACCATTTGTTGGTTCTCTAATAATCTTTCAGATCGGAGACAATGTGTTCAACGTAATGGTATTTCCTCCAGTTATTTAACAGTCAACAATGGTGTACCACAAGGCTCAGTCTTAGGACCCACCCTCTTTACAATCCACATATTTAATGTAGGTCAGAGCATCCCTGATGCATTCATACATTTCTATGCTGATGATACAGTTGTTTATTGTCGAGCTAAAACAGTTGCTAAGGCTTTCCAGCTTTTGCAATACGCTTTTGACATCATCCAGTCAGATTTGTTCCACCTCAAACTTGTCCTAAATGCCGATAAAACCAAAGGGATGCTGTTTTCAAACAGGAAGTCAGTCCCAGCAGTTCTTCCTCTGATTTTATCCTCAAATGATGTCCCTATTGAGTTTGTTGATTCCTACAAATATTTGGGTATCTTGGTCGATTCACATCTCTCTTTTAAGCTCCACTTGGAAAACCTAGTAAAGAAACTGAAAGTTGAACTGGGTTTCTTTTTCAGAAACAGATCCTGTCTAACCCTGAATGCTAGAAAACACTTTGTATCTGTGACCTTCCTTCCCTCCATTGATTACGGTGACATTATTTACATGAACGCTCCGACAAGAACCCTGCAGATGTTGGATGCTGTCTATCATGGTGCACTAAGATTCATAACTGGCTGTGATTATCGTACCCACCACTGCACCCTGTATTCACTGGTTAACTGGACATCATTAACTTCATGCAGACTCTCTCACTGGTACATTTTCATCTTTAAATCACTTCTTGGTCTGCTGCCTTCATACATCTCCTCCTACATGTCTCTGTGTGAGTGCAGTTACAGCGTGCGCTCTCAGGACATTATTACCTGCAGTGTTCCCTCAATGAGGACTGAACTTGGCAAAAGGGCCTTCTCCTACTCCGCTCCTGTTTCCTGGAATATCTTACAAAAAGATTTGAAGCTCTCGACCTTGACCCCTCTAAGTGGCTTTAAACATCTGTTAAGTTCCTGGCAAGAACCAATGCAGACATGTTCCTGTTTTTAGTTTTCTAAATTGCATTATAATCTAGCTGTTTTTTTGGCTGTTTTTCCTTTTAATTACCATTTTCTTTTCACTTGTTAAAATATTTTTTAAATGTGCACGCATCCTTTATGATTGTCTATTGTTGTCTTTGTTGTCAACTGTTGTCATCACTCTTTGTTGAAATCAGGTCTCTCTTGTAAATGAGACCCTGTACACACGTAGCCGGATATCAGGAAAACCGAATAGTTTATCATGCGGTGTGGCCTTTCATCCACACGTGAACTCCGGTTGATGTAACTATAAACGAATAATAACAAAAACTCCGACCAAAGTGGAGATTTGAGAAATCTCCTCTTTCGGGTTTGCGTGTGGACTTTCGGAACCGGAGATATGCGCATTATGTCTGCGACAGATGGTGCAGCGCGGCGCTGACGTCACATGTGCGACAATTGTTTTTGTTTGCCCATTCATTCGGAGGGAAAATGACTGCGTTTAGGGAAGTACTAATTGTAACGCTGGTTCAGGTAGTAGTTCAACCTCGCGGTCTGTCCACACAAACGAACCTCCAGGCGCCATGATTCAATACTAACAGGAAGTTGTGGTTGCTTTGAAGGGTTGTGATTGGCTGATATACGTTTCACCTTTGCACTACACTGCCTCCTATGGGTTGGGCATATTCTTTACAACGCTCTGTGGTGAACATCACCGGGTTCATGTAGACGATCATTTTCTCTATCCGAACATGTATGTACGGCAATATTTTTTTGCGCAGATATTCGTTTTTTCAAACACCAGGCTACGTGTGTACAGGGTCTGAGTCCCAGAGGCTCAATAGGATTAACCTGTCTAAATAAAGGTTGAATGAATGGTCCTAAAGGAGAACTGTAGTCATTCATACAAGCAGATCTACAAAACACAGACGTATAGAACACGTTCAGCATTGTGTCAGTCTTTGCAGCGTTGAGTCTGATTTTAGTCTCTCTCGCTCATTAATAGATACTAAGCTAATGAAGGCCAACCAGTAATAAGCTGAAGCTTTTTCATTTTGTTTGCCAACATGTAAGCTGTATCAACAGTCTTATTCAAGGCTAAACAAGAAAACAAATCAGCTGCTTCCCTAAATGTCAAACTGCTGCTTTAACTGAATTCAGGAATTTCTGAGCTTTTTGGACATTGCAGCTTCACAGAGAAGCTGGCCTGCTCTGTTGGAGTGTCCTGAAGTCAACTGTGCAGTCTGAATTTGACTTTAGCCATTTGTTGACATAATGAGACACTACACTCCTGTCTGTTGGTACTCTCAACACCAAGCTCACGCTGCCTCACAGCACAGTTTGATTCATTATCAGCCTGTTACATTCAGCCGGGGACAATGAGGGGTTTTCAGTGTGTTTTTATGAATGTGGTGGTGCGATGGAGCTTTTCCCTTCAGTGAGTGTTTCAATTTGGTATACATCACTTTATGTGTCTGTGTACCTGGTTTTACGATTACTCTTTATAGTGGTGGCTGGTTCATTGGGTCATGTGGGGTTCAACCCCACCTCAAAAATTCATCCACAAAGTAGTTCCTCTCAATAAATAATGTAAAATACTCATTTACTGAGCTTGCTGTGTATTGTTTTTTCTGTGTTTGTTTTTCAACAATTAAATGGAATTTAAAATCTTTTTTTTTTGTGATTCATTCTCAGTTTTTTTACTCATTTATTGTTATGGGGCAGTACCGTTCAAAGGCCTGCGTTTGTGAAGTGGACCAGAACATGTCGCCAGTGATCCAAACAGTCAACTCCAATAGAATTTCATTTGGGGCATCAGATTCTCTGTCCTGTGAACACATTCGGCTGATTTTAGCGCATTAATATGATCACTAACACTTTCAGAGCTGCAGCGAAAATTGCTAAGTCAAAAGTGAAAGTTTCTTTATTTGAAATTGTGTACACAGGGTCCCAGTTACATCCAACAAAAGTATAAAATGTAAAGAAAACAGTAATAAGTTCTAGGATATGAACAAAGAAATATGCTAAACTAATAATACACTAAGCACTAATAGTACAAAAACAATACGCCAAACAACAGCAGCA
>NC_056512.1:18796882-18813008 GCF_014905685.2 Nematolebias whitei
GGAGTTTGCATGTTCTCTCCGTGCATGCGTGGGTTTTCTACGGGTACTCCAGTTTCCTCCCACAGACCAAAAACATGCATGTTAGACTGATTGGTAACTCTAAATTGTCTCTAGGTGTGAGTGAGAGAGTGAATGTTTGTTTGTCTCGTTTGTCTCTATGTGTCCCTGTGATGGACTGGAGACCCATCCGGCGTGTACCCCGCCCCTCGCACAGTGATTGCTGGACACGGGCACCGGCGACCCCCGTGACCCAAAATGGAAGAAGGGGGTAAAAGATAATGGATGGATGGATGGAAGGATGTATATATACAGTGTTCCCCCTACCGTTATCCTAGGAGGGCGTCCGGCCTTTCAACAGAACCGAGCGCCCTACCTACCAAAATTGTCCTTCACCTACAACTCCTCGGGGAGTTTTCCATGAATCAAAATCAACACACAATCCTAAATAAAACAGTATATAAATACAAAACTTGTGTGTGTTTACACAACTTGAGCTTTTAAATGTGTCCACTGCCCCTTCTCAAAGGAATATTTTGGTCATTTTCAAGTTGAATTTTGTGTAAGTTGTGAACAATTCATATCTTACCTGTTGTAGATAGCTCCTTGAATGACCTCATGTTGGAGAAACAGTTTTATTCTGACCAGATTGATGAGCTAAAGCTCGTGTCTTACTGAGCTGTAAAAACTGGAGACTAGTTGAGACTCAAAATTGGGAGAAAGTATGTGATTTTTTCTTTGCAGTCTTGCTAAATTCTGGGTGTTGGCCACTTTTTTTTTCTTTTTATTGCAATCATTCAAAAAGTAACTACCTTTTTTGAGTGCATGTCTTGCAAACTGCATTCTAGGCCCTTCAAATTTTTTTTGCCCACACTGCATCTTCCTTGACCCACATTTTACACACCTTGGCAGCCTCCCCCACATTTGATTTATTCTACTAGAGCACACTTTTGAGCTGGAGATAAGCAGATTTAGACCAGATTTGAATAAATTATTGTTGATCACTAGTGACGTTTAGACTGGACAATTTGAGGCTGTGGCCTCAGATGTTTTCTGTCATGGAAGAGCTCCCATGCAGGTGTCAAAATGTAGCTTTTCAAAATTACAGATCTCAATTAAAAAGGGTTTTAGACACATTTTAGGAATGCACACAACATTGTAGCTATTCTGAGAGAATATTTGTCACACAAAAATAGTTCAAAATTTAAACGACAAGCCTGTGACTCACACGAGGAAATTAGGAACCCCACAAATATTGAGACACTTTGGAGACTCCCTTACAAAGGTCAGGAACGGTCGATGTCCAGTGAGATACTGGGGCTCAATGGTTAGTCTAAATAAACACCAAAGTGGAGTTATTGCAAACACTATTATTATACCCTTTACAGCCTCATTACATGGTTCTTCCAGCAGAATTGTTATGAAATTCATGCAGGACATGACACCTTGATGCTACATCCAGGTTTCCCTGGTCTTTATTCTCAATCTGTCACAGAGGTTTTGTTGACATCATATCATTGAAATGTAATGAAAGTGTATGTCAAACTCTATGTTATTCCCAAGTCTATGTTTCTAACAAACAAGTCCAAAGGGATATGAATTGCATCATTATAACAAACTGGTCATCTGAACATCACAAACTCAACTGAGATGAGTTTACACTCTTAAATATTAAACATGTTTTTATCACCTGTGTCCTCCTGGAAACCCTAATCTCTAAAACTACTCTCGATGTAGCGCCCAGCTCAGAGCACATTTATTAAATTGTTATTCTGCATATTCTGATTTGAACAATCGGTCCGAAGGTTTTCTCCCAGACCATCATTGTTACGGCCACATGTGAACTGAAGTTTGTCTTAGCTAACTTTGAGACAAATGATTTGTCCTCTGCTGACAACACGGACTATTTTAAAATGCAGTCAAGTCAAAATAAGTAAGCACTAAATCTTCATCACAGGGAAGGCTATTTGTTGAACGCTTCAGCTCCAAAGTCATGTTTTATTCAGGAACATGTGAACAGAATCAAACACAGACTGGCTGTGATGAGGGGCCTCGATAGGTTTGTGGATCCCCTTTTAGCTAAATCCTCAATATCAACACAAATGTTTCATCCTTATCCATAAAAAAATAAGCTGATACATGTTTTAGTAGAAGGGTGAGTGACAAGTCTAGAATTGGTTACGAAGTAAAACATATCACTGCTTACTCATCCTACAGTTTTGTTTTGTAAACCTTCTGCAGTTTATATTGAGGAAATAAAAGCTCAACACCTGCAGAAACATTAAAATGTGTCTTGCTGAAGGATTGGCTTTGTTGAAAAACAACCTCTGAGCCATTTTTGCTCACCCTATGCTAACATTTCTGTTTCTCCAATGGACTCAGACCCACTCTGTGATTTTGAAGCATGATAAAAAACAACATTTTCCCCCCTGTCATGGATACCCTTATACCCTTTATCCTTTTCTATCCATCCTTCCATCCATCTATCTTTCTATCTGTCCGTGGAAGAATAAGAGTAAGTGCACAGATATATGAGCAGAGTGAACAGGAGGGAGCTCAACACACAGCCCTGAGGGGAGCCAGTGTTGAGGGTTATGGTGAAGGAGGAGAAGTTTGGATCCTCACAGACTGGGGTCTGTTCTGAGTCAAATATTCTGGGTTCAAATATCTAAAAATCATAAAACTTAACTGTGAATGTGTAAAACTCATAAAGAATAAAACATTCTAGTTCTGATATAACTTCAACCTTCTGTGTCCGGTTTTAACTAAATGATGTTTGTACTGTGATGTCTGAGCTACAGAGCTAAAGAGGGCAGGGTTTGCGCACTTATTTCTCCAAAGGCCCCTTGTCCATTTATTGTGTATTGCATCTAAGCTGTAAAATGTACTGATACCTTTCCTTCTATAAATAAAGCTGGTATGGTATGGTATGGTATGGTATGGTATGGTATGGTATGGTACCTGAAGTCATAGCTCAGTATACTGAAGAAAAACGTCCAAATGGTAATAAGAGTGCTTCGATACCTAATAATAATTTTCTGATATTAGATCACTTCAGTCCTAAACAGTGTTAGTCTAACTTTAAGAGCTGTGTTTGTAAAGTGATGTGATCTTATTTCCTGATACTGTGGTCAGCACAGTTATAGTTGGTGCATCTATTTCAGTTTTGTGACTGCAGGCATCACAGCAGTTCTTACCAAGGTTTACCGTTTCATTTTCTCTCCGTGGAGGGAGTAAAGAGCGCTCAGACGTCTCTGTGACAGCTCTGGGCAGTATGGATGCATGGGGGCTGCTATTTCTTCAGCCACTGGTCCAAGTTCCACCATAACCAGCTACAAGAGTTCCAGCTCCTCCTTGGTAAGGAAATCTAAAAAATCTTGTAGATATGGTGAGTAGGGCATTATTGACTGGTTTAGCCTTGCTTTATTTCACTTCCTATTCCTCTACAGCAGAGTGAAAAAATACTGGATGTGCTGTTTGCTACTTTTTGGTCCTCTTCTGTCCATTTCATCTAAAGCATTCTGAGCCAGAGAGGTGAGGACTTAGAGGGTCCTTGAGCAGGAAAAGCTCAGGACCTGCTGGTCTCTGGTTCACAGGAAGTGTTGTTGGTCAGTCCACCCCGGGGCAGAGACTGCTCATTGTGTTGTTAGATTGCGTCATGAGACACAGTCTTACATCGTTGGAGAATAAAACGCAGAGCCTCTTCCTAATAAAGCGCTGTTATTTGTGTTGCAGGAGTCTCGTTGGCCCTTTTGACCCCACCTCTCATTGGGGTTCATCCTCCAGATTCCGCTCTTTTATACATTTAGGTGCTGACTCTGTGTAAACACCACACACACGGTTTGACTTCCATCTACAAGTACAGCGTCTGACAGTGACTCTAACACGTTCTGTCACAACAGCCTGTCTCTAGGCTCCGGAGAGACCCGGTAGCAGGAAGCAGAATGACTGTCATCTCTCACTTACAACACCAGGCGAGTGTGTGCACAAAGTGCACGACGCCTCAGTTTCTATCTGCCGAAGAGCAGAACAGGAAGCAGCGAGGTGGGGTGCCGTCTCTCTGCTGCTCTGTCTTCCTCTTTACCTCATTCCCTCAATCCAGGTTTGGACTGAGCTCTTGGATTCTTGGTCTGAAAGGACAGCCAGGACTTGCACATCTACGTGTTCCAGCTCCACGGGCTGCCTGCTTGGTGTGAGTGTGTGTGTGACAGAGTGTGAGGCCCAGGGAGGCTGATGATGGCCAGTGAGGACTTGTCAGAAGACCTTCTTGGGGATCAGCTGGTTGACTCCCCGACACCCACCGACCAGAGCGACGCAGAGTCTTTGGTAATGGCCGGAGCGAGCCTCGTCGCTGCCACCTGCTCGGCGCTTCATGGCTGTCTTTTCTGTCAGCTTCCTTGTTCACTTCCTGTAAAAAAAGCATCTGCTCGGTCACTGCAGATCAGCAGAAAGTTTCTCTGTCTGCCTGCTCTTACTCTTACTCGTCACTCCAGAGGTTCTTTGTTGGAAAGCACCAGGGATTATGTTGTATTGTGTTGGACAGAAGTGCGTCAGAGCAGAACACTCTCCCTTCCTGTCGTTCGTGGCGCGCTGCTGGCTGTGTTTTCTGTTCTGCTCAGACCGAGCTGAGGATGCTGTGCACCAAAACTTCAACGCTTATCACCTGTCGCTAAAAGAGAAGGTGCACAATAGTGTTTTGTGTGTCTGTTAACAAAATCTCTCATAAAGCACTGGATGAGTTTTTAAGAAACTAGCTGTACATCGACAAAGATTAATGCGTAGGGCCAGCTTGATTCAAGATGGCTGCCACAGCCACTTCACTTAATAAAAACAGCTTTAATTGAGTGAGTTTTACAGATAATGTGCTAAAATGTAGCATGGTAGTAGCTGAGAGTCATTTGCAACACGTACTGCAAGCGTTCTTTATTGTGTGAGATCATTACCTGAAACCTCAGCACTGATGGATGGAGTGTTTGTCTGTTAGCAAAATGTCACATGAACACTTGAAAGTCAACTCAGTTAAAGATGCCCATCACAGCTAAACGACACTAACCAACACAAAAAGGACCGTGTCGCCAGTTTTACAGAACCTGAACTCAAATTTGGTGTGGTAGTAGCTGAGACCCATCCTTAGCACACACACTGAGTCTCGCAGGTGAGGTTATTTTCAAGTTTTGATCAAAATGGCTACATAAGAGAACTGTAATTCTTGACTCTGGCACAAAAAGCAGCTGCTGAGATGCTTTTTAAAGAAATTCTGGGTCTCTTAACTTCCTGAAAAATATCTTAAATGTCCGTCTTCATAACGGTGCTCATCTGTCAGTATGTGCGACATGCAGAGCGATGATGCAGTTAACAGCCTGGCTCGGCCTGGTATGGGCCCAGTGCTGGGCCCGGCTGTAGCAGGGCATTGTGTTGCAGATGGATTACAGCTTTAATGAGCACAGAGCTGCAGCCTCAGCCTGCATGGAGCTGCATGGACACGGCTGAAGATGTTGTAATCAGATCTGCTAAGCTGGACGGCTCTGAGCAGTCCATATACTCTCACTGGGGGGTTGTGTTGCCTGGTTTTAAAGAGGAGTTCAATACAAAAATACAATGTTTTTACTGCAGAAATAAAAACAACTATTTCAGGGTGAATTCTGATTGCTAACATATAAAGTCCCATTCCTTAAAAGAATGCGCCCGCTGTCTTTCACACCAGAGTTTCAAACTAAGATCTAATTATGAGAAATGATGGAGTTGTAATCTTTTGGTCATACAATGAAAATAGATTTTAGGCTTAGAGTACTTTCAACTACTACCACATTACATTTTAGCTCAGTATCTGTAAAACTGACTGCATTACAGCTATTTTGATTAAGCTAGACTAGCTTTGGCAGCCGTTTTGACTTCATCTGACTCCAAATGTTAAGCAGCTGTAGAGGTACATTAAATAATAACTTTATAAAAAAGATAGAATGTTTTGCAGTGGTTCCTACGATGTTTTGCTAACAGACTAACAAGGTTAACTCCAATAGTTAATGCCAAAGTTTTAAGCTAAGTTCTTGTGACATATGTGTTGGGGATGACTCTCAGCTACTACCATGCCAAGTTTCAGCTCAGCATCTGGACAAGTCACCAATTTATAACCAGTTTTGTGTTTGCTAACATCACTAGCTGTGGCAGCCATCTTGATTTGGATTCGCTCTAAATGTTAAACAGTTGTAGAGTTACATCTGACTGTTAAATAAGTTGATGAAAACCTGCATTTTATAAATTAAACTTAAGTTTAAATTAAACATACTGGACAAACGCATCAAAAACCTTTGGATTATGATGGGCAAAAACTTTTAAAGTCTATGAGTTTCCAGCACTAGAACTAGGGCTTAATTTGAGCTGGATCCTGCTGGAACAGGATTTGGGAACTCTTATTTTGACAGGGTGCCTTCCGGTAGCTGTTTGCTTGGATCCGGTTACTCTCAGGCTTACTAATAATAAAGTTATGAACAAATTTGACTGCCTTGAACGAATACAACCTATATTGGATATGTAATCTGAAAATATTTACATAAACACTAATTTTAAACATAACAGCCACTTATGAGCTTCCTAATATCACATCAGAACTGTCCCTTTAAGTAAGCATTTCCACTTCTACCCTTTAAAAAATCTTCACCCCTGAAAATACTGTCATGGGCAATTTAATTAAAAACACAAAATTATAATTAAACACCACAACTAAATTGCAAATCAGTTTTACAGTTTAAGTGGGTCATTAAAACAATTGGATTATTTATTAAAAATACAAGCAAAATGCTTGATGGGTAATCACGTTATGTAGCTACATCATGTAGCAAAACAATGGCGCCAATTTGTCCAAATAAAAGTGATCAAAATGTTGAAAAGACAGTCCAATTTATTTAAATTTTTTAAATAAAGTCTTCTCACTGTACAACTAAACAACCGAGAATTGAAGCACATGAAGGCAGTGGCAATGGAGATAGTATTGGAGCATGTGCAAGGATGCTTGAGAGGAGCGGAGCGTGCTCTATTCACTCAAGGGGAGCTGTTGGTCAGGAAACCTCTTGTTGCTCTCTAAAATAGTTGTTGAATCAAGTGTTTGCAAATGTAGGTAAACGTAGATGTTTAACAACCCGTTAAAATACATCAGAATGCAGGAAATGGCATCTACTTTAGTCAAAAATTACTGAGGGACCCCCCCACCCCCACCGCTATTTGCGTTTCATCATCGTTTGGTTTACAAATTAACCACCAACTGGAACGAACCTCAAATACTTTACAAAACAAACATATCACAGACATATCTTTGACAAGTATGCTAACTGTGCTACAACAGGAAAAAGCCAGAAAAAAAATTATTCCAGATTACAGTAGTCCTTCAATTATTGTGGGGGTTACGTACTGAACATCCCCGCAATAAGTGAAAATCCGTAAAGTAGCGATGTTATATTTATTTTAGTATTTATAGATATGTTGTCTTTATGAACCCTCCCTACACTCTTGCAATGTTCTAAAGTTTTAAACCTATGTCATTTTAATAGTCTCTCTTGTAAACGAGTCCGCAAGACTCACTGAGACTAACCTGCATAAATAAAGGTTGAATGAATTTTAACAACATATGTATATATAGCTAAATTTTACTCGCCAGCTGGCAGAACAGCTGTGGCTCACAGTTCTGCTCGGTTCCGATCCGATTCGATTCCATTTCTGCAGATCTACCCTGCAGTGATGAAGCCCACAACGTTCTAAACTTTTAAACCTACTAATTTCAACAACATACTTAAATGTAGCTACTAAATTTTACTTACCAGCTCTGTAGAACAGTGGTGGCTCGGTTCTGCTTTGACTTGGTTCTGTTTCGGCGAACCTACCCTGCCGGTTCTGATCAGTTCTCTGGCTCGGTGTAGTGGCAGTGTGCTGCAGAGCTGCCAGACCTACGGCAGCATGTCCCCCGCTCAGAAGACCTTGTGGGCCGGCTACCAGCTGTTGGATTTGCTGATGAGTCTGGAGGTCCGTTTCTGGTCCGGTTCTGTGCAGCCCTTGAGCTCCAAAGCACATTTTGAAGGGGGCTGGACCTTTGGGTGGGCAGCGCAGGACCGGTGGTCCAATTGAGCAGTCCTATAAAGAGATGAAAAAAGTCCTGGTGGGCTCCGGAGTGAGCGCCACACCTACAGTGGCACGTCCCCCACTCGGAAGTCCTCGTGGGTGGGCTACAAGCTCTCGGATTTGCTGATGGGTCTGGAGGTCCAGTTCTGGTCCGGTTCCCGGTGGGTTCCATGCGGCTCTCTGAATCTGCTGGGCGCCGAAGTCACTGTAAATGACCAAACTTTTTTGGATCAGATCAAAACATTCTCTCTGCGTATTTCAGCAGAAGGCAACAGGGCTTCTGGATGGGACACTGTTAACTTCTGGGAAATGTAGTCCTTATGAGTGGTGATACAATGTAGGCTTACTGAGCGAAAACTACAAAATGACAGTGCCTGTCTGAAGTATTTTATTATTTCGTTAACTTTTTACTGTACAGTACTGTATCCCATATTGTCCCAATCAGATGAGTAATAAAGTTGATAGTCATGTGTCCTGTACAGTTTTTTCCCCTCATGTTCAATCTTTGAAAAACTGCAAAAGAGTGAGTCCACGAAAGTCGAACCGCGAAGGAGCGAGGGACTACTGTACCTCCAGAGACCCTGGGTCCTCATATTAGGACATAGATTTTTTTAAGAACTGCTTATCAAAGAAAGCTGACAATTTGGTTTTAGGGTAACTGGGACCTTATGATGCCAATTTGCAAAATAAATAAATAAATAAATAAATAAAATGCAAAGAAAAAACATACTGTCCTCATATGAGGACATAATTTTTTTCAATTCAGTTTCTTTATATAGCGCCATATCACAACAAAGTTGTCTCAGGGCACTTTACAGGAACATTCACATACATAGAAAAGCCAATTAGTAAAGTTCTCTATCTAAGGAAGCAGCAGACAAGTTGAATCTTCACTTTGTTGCAGTCTCCCATCCTGAGCAAGCACAAAGGCAACAGTGGAAAGGAAAAACTCCCTTTTAACAGGAAGAAACCTCCAGCAGAACCAGGCTCAGGAGAAACGGCCATCTGCTTTGACCAGCTGGGTTTGAGAGGACAGAAAGAGAGACAAACAAACACAGAATGACAGATGCAGGTATACCTGAAAGACAAAAACACATGTAGGATAGAAAAAAAAAAATTACAAATACAAAACAGATTGAGCAGAATAAGTAAAGACAGTAGCAGAGTAAAGAAAAAGTGGTACGTTTGTCCTCCAGCAGCATAACTAAGGGAGAGCTCAGGAAACCCAAGCTGACCCTAACTATAGGATTTAGTAAAAAGGGAAGTCTTCAGTCCAGTCTTAAAACTGGACAATGTGTCAGCCTCACGGACAGAAACTGGAAGTTGGTTCCACAAGAGAGGAGCCTGATAACTGAAAGAAACACGTGTGACTCGTGTTGTCGTAAAGTGAACAAACTTGGTTTTAGAAGAAAACGGCTAAACTTTGTGAGGAATCATGATTTTAGTGCATTGTTCACGAAGCGTGTGTTTAGTTATATGTGACCCAGGCAAAAGCAGACGAGTCCAGGTTTGATTTTGTTTGGTCTTAATGTTGTTCTAAGCTGCTGTAATCCTGTTAGTGTTGATCAGGAGGAGAGCTGATGTGAGCACTCAGCTCTTTATGCACTTAAGTGAAGCCTCTGCTTTAAGGCGACCTCACAGTTTTCAGCTGTTCAGGTTTCACTAGTTTCCCTCAGGGTTACTGTTCGTCCTCCATTTTATCCCACTGTGTGTTCGAACTGTGCAGGACGATGGTTAACGGGCGTAATTTCAGTCCAGCAGCTCTCTGACTAAATAATTCCACTAATAAAATAAACGCCAATCCCCAAAAAGTCAGGAGGTTGTGTAAAATGGGTTTTTGAATCTAATGAACCATATTTTATTCACTGTGGACCATTGTAACAATAGCAAATGTTTTAAAAAAAATAATGTTTGTTATTTAATTAACTTTGCGTTTGATTGCTGCATATCTTTAATAAAGTTGGCACAGAGGTGAGAAAGGCAGTAAAAGTAAGTGCCCTGGATAAGAAAGCTGGAGGAGGATTTTTGCAACTAATTGGCTTAATGGGTATGAGTAAGAGGACTGGGTATAAAACGAGCATTTTAGAGAGGCTGAATCTCTCACAACAAAAAATAGGCCGAGGTTCACCAGTCTGCGTAAAACTTTGTCTAAAAATATTGGAACAATTTCAAAATCATGTTCTTGAATCCAACAATATTCAGTCAGGATCTGATCGGTTTCTTTTTTTGCTGAGACGATTCGCCCTTCATCCAATGGAAACTAAGTTGGTGAGGAGACTTTTTTTTTCCACTATGGGCGTATGCTGTTTGTGATGGGACTCAGTTTGTTGGTGGCTCCTCAGATTGAGGAAGTCCTTTGGATGAAGGGCGAAACGTCTCAGCAAAAAAAGAAACCGTCCAGATGACCTGACTGAACATTGTTGGATTATTACCTGGATTACTGAGCATGAACTTTGGTGTTCTTGAATGAAACATTGGAAAGACTTTGAATATCTCATCATTTACAGTAAAAATAATAATATGGAGAAATCTCTGATTTCAAAGAACATGGTTGAAGGTCAGTCTGTAATCTTTGGGTCCTCAGAGGGCATTAAAAAAGGTCTGGTTCTGTTCTGGACATCCCTTCATGGTTCAGGAGCACTTCTACAAATAATTATCTGTAAACACACGTCCCTGTGACACTGACAAACACTGTCTAAAGCTCTGTCATGCACAGAAGAAGCCATTTGTGACGACCAGCCAGAAATACTGCCATCTTTTCTGTCAAAACTCATTTAACATGGACTAATGCAAAGTGGGAAACTGTTCTGAGGTAAGATAAATCATCATTTGAAACTGTTTTTGGAAACCACCAAAAGCACATTCTCAATGCTGAAGAGAAGAAGGAACATCTACCACCTCAGTTACAACAGCATGGATTTGTAGAAGAGTCCAGACCACTCACTAATTCAAACCATTAAAAAATACAGCTTAGAGACCCAGGACTGTTGAACAGCAAGAATCCTCCATCAGACATGAATAGGACATTTCCCTCCAGAACCTCCAGCAGCTGCTCTCCTCAGTTCCTCGATGTTTACAGGCTGTTGTTAAAAGAAGAGAAGTTTCACGGTGAGAAACGTGACCCCGTCTCAGGGTTTTTGTCCCCCGTCATGGAGCGAAAGAAGGGATCAGAAATACCGTCTGTCTAACCGTGTTGTGAGCATGATAACTTGAAAAATAAGTGAGGTACTCATTTATTTTGGTGTGTGACAACATCTAGGCGTAAGTTACTGTCAAAATCCAAGATGGCCACCACATACACATATGAAAACTGACCACCCCATCATATGAGAAAACTATGCTTTCTAGTTTAGAAAGACTAAAAGGAAAACTCCAAAGTATAGTTTCCTCAAATGACTGGGGTGGCCAATGATTGCGTTAACAAAGGCCATCCCCCCGAGCTCCACCATTGCACCTGGTGGTGTATAAAATTTCACCCTCCACTCGCCAGGATCTGTCACTCTGCACCGCCTCAGACAAGGGGAAAAAAAACTCTTCTTCTCCACCGTATAACTCCTATTCACTTGAATATCTTGCCCCAACAACATTAAGGTTTACTTGCGTCCCCTGTTCATTTCCAGTCCAGAAAAACACTCATCTTGAAAACTACAAACATTCACTGTTCCCCAGGGGGACATTGGTGCACTGCTTGTTAAAATAAGTACAAGCCATCAAGTTCAATTTTTAATGGTACGATTTTTTTGTTTAGAAAAATGTTTAATGTATTTTCACTATGAATAACGTGGGTTTGAGATTTACAGATCAGTGCACTCTGTCTTCATTTACATTTGTGCACAACGTTCAAACTTTTTATGAAATTATCGAAAGGTGGAGGTATGATGGTAAAGTCTCTGTCCGTACAGCCAAATAATCAAAATGACAAAAGCTCTAAATGATTTAACTAAACTTGATACATTTTTGTACCACAAAGAGAGAGAATGTGGCATAATCCTTTAATCACCCCATCCTTAGGTCAAGGTCACAAATCAAGGTGAAAGGTTATACAAGGTCAGGGCCATTGCCATAGATTGCTGTGTAATAGTTTGTTGACGGACGGTGAATGTTCTGAAGGCAGTACACTTATTCAGAAATGAGGTTATATTTCCTCTAACTTACACAACTTGTGCAGTGACTTATCCTCATTTCTGGACTATTGAGCACACCTGAATGTATGCTGCGCTAACAAAAAAAAGAAGTACATATATAGGCCACGCTTGTCTATAAACCACAGGTGTCCATGTCCATGTTGTAACATGAGATATTTACATAGAAATATTTTTTAAACTTTTAATTAAATATGTACGGGTAACATACACAAATGTGTATAGTAAATGTTTTTTTTTTTCTGAACAGTGTTTGTAACACGGCTGGTTAAAAAATTTTATAAATAAATACAGTAGCCTACCAGGAAGTCATTGATCGCTATGTTCATCTTCCTCCTGCGCACTGCAAAGGAAGAAGCAATGAGACACAAATGAAGTTCCCCTCCTCCCTGGGGTCACAACGGGGAGGGGGGGAGAGAACGGGAAAATTGATCAATTAGTTTAACGGAGAAATGGAGGGGGCAACCCACTGTGACCTGTTTGGTAATTTCATTGGTCAGATTTTATTTTATTTTTTGACCTTTATTTATACAGGTACCATATTTTTCGACCTATAAGTCACAGTTTTTTGCATTATTTACATGCTCTGCAACTTATACACCAAAGCAGCATATTTATGGATTTCCCCCCATATTTATAAACCAATTTTTGACTGAGATATGACCGTTTTCATTCATTCTGACATGGAAAATATTGAACACTACCATTTTCAGCCACTAGATAGCACTCGAATAGTATGGCATGCCATTGTGTCAGGTAAAAGTGGCTATTAATGACACAATCAGTTTGTCTTAGTCTGCCACCTTGGTCCAGTTCCAGGAACATGCCTGGAGCAACGGCAAATCAGCTTCATTTCACTGCGCCGCCCCGGCGAAATGCAGCTAATTTGACCATTGATATGCTGTCAGGGTTTCAGACAGGTCAGGGCAGGAGTGAACCCAGTTGAGCAGGGAAAGAGCCAGGACTCAAGGATTACAAAAATAAGTACTCTTTAATAATAAATCAAAAAGGCTGACGTGGCAGCAACTTACAAAAACAGGGAACGAGGAACAGATCAGGCTGGCAGGGTAGGACAATACCCAACGACGACGAGACAAAGGACAAGACTCACTGACAGGCTTAAATACACAGACAAGACAAGACTTGATTACAAACAGCTGAGAACAGAAGGTGAAATCAATCAGGATTAAATGACACAAGGGTGCACAGATAGGGAAGGCCCACAAGATGGTGCCATCCCTACACATGCATTTATTAAGTAAAAGTTAAACTGAGATACACCTTTACTATAATGTCGAGTAAACAAATAATTGTTTTAGGTGATTATCTTGTTAAATTTCGAAGAAATGCACAGCAAGTCCGCATATCAGTTTTTGAAATGCAGCTGATTTGACCATCAAAGTGCATTTATTAAGGAAAAGTTAGATTGAGACACACCTTTACTATAATTTCGAGCAAACAAATAATTGTTTTTAATTGTTCATCTTGTTAAATTCTTGTTAAAGTCCTCCTGTGCACGCTCCCGCGGCCACCATTTGACAACCAATCAATTTTTGGCACAACACTGGCCCACATTTCCGGGTTGTCAGCAGTGACGCATAATAGATGCCATGTATACGGCGACACATTCATGGATTTTTCCACTTTATTAGATATATTTGGACTGATGCGACTTATAGGGCAGTGCGACGTGTACGGCGAGAAATACAGTAGTCTCATTGAGTCAGGAGGACTCACCTCCCAAGAGAGATGTGAATTGGGCAACTATGTGAGTGCCTGGGTGTGACGAAGCTAAATGTTTTGGCTGCACAAAGCTCGTTAGACAGTCAAAAAAAAGATTTATCAATTAGCCGCAGCGTTGTTTAAGCTGCGGTGTTCAAAGCGTGTGAAAAAAGCAGAGGCTTATAGTTCGGAAATTACGGTATTCGTATTTCCTGCCATCTACCTTTCCCTTCACGCCTATGCTTTATTCATTGCTAGCCTCATGTTCTCCTCCTCAGACCGATCCAGATGGGCTGTCGGTGCTCCAGCAGCTCGGCCTGGACCAGAACTCGGACTTCTCAGACACCAGCGTACAGCAGCGCCTGGATGAGCACCGCGAGAAGATCCGCAGGGAGATCCGTAAGGAGCTGAAGATCAAGGAGGGTGCAGATAACCTGCGCAGGGCTATTACAGACAAGAGGAATGCCCAGCAGGTGGACTCTCAGCTCCGCAGCTCCAAACGCAAGCTGGAGTCCCTTCAAGCTCAGCTGCAGGAGCTGGACGCACACATTGTGGTTAAAGGTCCCAATGACAACAAAGGTACTGTTTCCACTGGGGGAAGAGTTTTTTGTGCTACTGTGGGACCTACAAACTGTCTGAAAAGTCTCAAACTTGTCTCATCTGAGCTTTTATCATTCTGAAGCTGTTTTTGTTTCCTGCACAATAGCTCACTGGTCTACAAGTCCACACGGATGATAAATAAGTAACTAATAAACAAGCTGTGCACATGAAAAATAGTTTGAGTATTTTTAACAACTGGTCACTGTAATGCAGCCAAGCAGCTCGCTGCTCACAAACACTGCAGCTACGACTGAAAATTGGCCTTTTTTCCTCACAATCGAGTCGCCAAATAGTCTCGAACAGTCGCAGCCTGACCATACCGGTAATTACCCGTCAGGTTTTGTATTTATTCTTTTAAACACATGTGTGCTTCAAACTTTAGTTTTACTGAAGGCTTTAATCTTCTTCACAATCACATTGTCATACTAAAGAGTTCAACTTCAACCCAGCTTTGGGTCCGACGCCATCCTTTGCTAAATGTTCAAAGAATTGGGGAAAACAGCTGAAGTTGTCTGTTACCTTTCAAAGCACAAACCTTCATTATCACTGTTTGAATAAACAGTTTTCAACTTCTGCAAAAAAAAGCTGCTTTATTTGAAAATGCAGACTGTTTCTCTGACTCCTGTGGGAGGTAACTCAGCCTCCGTAGATGTTGTATCCGGCTCGAAGGACCAAAATGTTGGATAAAAATATCCTTTCATTATCTACTTACTTAAAAAGAGCCACACAAAGACAGAAAAATATTTTTCACCCAGTTTACTTGCCAGGGCAGACGGTCACACAGGCTTACACAGATGTTTCATTGAAGCCCCGGTAACAAAGATTTGCAATGGACAGTGTACAGGAAGTGTTTTATACACACTTATCAGCACAATGACCTTTGCCTCTTAGACTTGGAGGTGTCAGGTGCCTGCAGGCTGCTCTCTGAGAGAGAAAAATAACTCCCTGCTCCTCACACGCATGGTTCAATATTAATTTAACATTACCAGTGATAAACATCTATAAACCTTTACCTGAATTCCCGATTGTAGATTATTCAGTTTAGTTATGACAGCATGGTGGATTAGTGGTTAGCACTGATGCCTCACAGCAAGAAGGTCCTCGGTTCAATCTGCTTTTGGACCTGAAATGCTTCAGGTTGTACTGGAAGTGCTACAGCTAACTGCCACTGCTTCTATTTGCGCCTACAAATAGATCGACAAACTATTGACAGCAATAGAAAAGTTTATAAAACGGCATGTGCATGAATCACTTTAAACATTTTTAATTAGCTTTTTAATGAGCAAAGCCTAAATCTGTGAAATTAAACTTTTTGGCCAAGGAAAACGTTACGCCTGGTTCAAACCTGATACCTCTCCTCGTATAGAGAACGTTGACCCCAGTGGCTGCCTAAGCATGCACCACACTCATGGAGACAAACCAGAAGAGAAGGTGGCCTTACAAAGGATTGACGTTTTTGAGTGGGGTCTTGTAATGCATGCTCATATTTTCCATTTAAATAAAAAAAATAAAATTAATTCCAGTTTTTAAGGCAACAAAACACAAAGGGGGTGAAT
>NC_056512.1:18813408-18828549 GCF_014905685.2 Nematolebias whitei
GCTTAGTGTATATTTTGTTTATGTTTTTCTTAGTTCATATCTTAGATGTTATTGCTGTTTTTTCTTATACATTTTATTGTTGGATGTAACTGGGACCTTGTGTACATAATTTCGCTCCACCACATGTACCACAAGAGGTGCGAATGACAATAAAGAAACTCTGACTCTGACTCTGACTCTTACTCTGACTAAGCATGCACCACACTCATGGAGACAAACCAAAAGAGAAGGTGGCCTTACAAAGGATTGACGTTTTTGAGTGGGGTCTTGTAATGCATGCTCATATTTTCCATTTAAATTAAAAAAAAAAATTAATTCCAGTTTTTAAGGCAACAAAACACAAAGGGGGTGAATACTTCTCCAAGCCACTGTAGTTATTATAGGTTGAACTTTATGGGCTAAGAAAAAGTAAAAATCTCTTTTATGACCTTTATTTTTCCACCAGAGTGCAGCTTTAATGTTATGAACAGGCACATCAACAGTAACCTAACTTCTTCTATTTTCGGTTTCTTCATTGAATTAATTTCTTTGTTGTTGCTCAGACACCACCAAGTCTCCAGGCTCAGTCAGTCGGACCAATCAGCACCGAATCGCAGCCTTGGAGCGGCAGCTGAACATCGAGCTGAAGGTCAAGCAGGGAGCGGAGAACATGATCCCAATCTATGCCAATGGTGGAACCAAGGTCAGTCACTGACACACACCCTCAGCCGTAAGTCAGACACACGTTCTTCTTGTGCACTTTTAAATGTTCTGTTTTTAAAATGCTTGGCAGGACAAGAAGCTCCTTCAGACGGCTCAGCAGATGCTGCAGGACAGCAAGACAAAGATCGACATCATCCGCATGCAGATCCGAAAGGCCATGCAGGCGGACGACAATCAAAGTATCTGCTTTTTGTTTTATCCTCTTTCCTCCCACCTGTCGACCTTTGAGCTCACCAACGCTGCATATTTGATGATGTAATCGATCCGCTCTCCCTTTAGAACTTCACAGCGTAAAGTCGTCCAGTGTCAAGCTCGCACACTCACATGCGCGCTGTCCATTACTGCCCTCACTTATTGATGTTCCTGCATCCCCTTGATGTTGGCCAACAGCTAAAAGCCATGCCTTGTTTAGCAGAAGTGGGGGCTGGAAGGACAGAGAGAGAACAAACACGGGGCGGACACACAAATATGATCAGAAGAGTTCGGCTGATTCTATATTTCTACATCTGTGATTTAAAAAAAACCTGCATGAAAGAATTTAAATGTGAAACACGTGATAAATAAAAACAAATCAGCATTGTTTTATTTACCAGCTGAACTTCCTGGTTTTTAAACGTACTTCTAAATGAAGGAATGCATATCACCCGCTGCCGTTCATTCCACCGTGTTCAAACTAAGATCTGTTGCTGACATGATGCCGTTTGAGTTCAATCTTTAATCCAACGTTATCTCCAGTGATGTTAGCTCATAGAGTATGTGTTGAGGAGGCCTCTCAGCTACCACCACATGAAATTGAAGGTCAGTGTCTTAAAACAGACTGAGTAAAAAACATTTCAGGTTGATTGACTGTGGCAGCCATCTTGAATCAGGCTGACTCCAAAAGTTAGTCAGTTGTGTGCATCCAAAATATAAATGCAGTAGTCCCTCGCTACTTTCATTCAACCTTTATTTATACAGGTTAATCCCATTGAGCCTTACTTATCGGTTCATTTATCATAGACTCGCTTTATCGCGGTTTTTCAAAATAAGACTAGGACATGAGACACAATTGGCTGATTGATGGATGAGCTGCACGATCGGCATGGCATTTTTTCATAAAATGAATTATTTTAAATTATTTAGCACTTCCTGCACATCTGTGCAGCCCACACTGCAGGATAAACTTCCTGCTGCAGCTGCTCATCTGTTCACAGTATAGAGCAGAGAAGTGGGCGTGGCCAAGAGCGCTTGCAGGTGGCTGAGAGCAGCGGAGGCAGGGAGCTGAAATCATGACATTCTGTGCTCTTTTAGAGTGTTTAGAAACATTGTTTAGAACATTGCAATAGTGTGGGAAAGGTTTAAAACACCTTTATATCTTTCTGTATATATATATATATATATATATATACTAAAATAAACTACTACTTACTATTTGTACTACTATTTCTACTTCGCGGTTTTTCCCTTATCACGGTACGGCTCCCCTGCGATAAACGAGGGAATACTGTATATATGTTTTAAATTGGGCCCCTGATTCATGAGATATTTTGCTAACAGACTCGCACAGACAAGCTTTTTGATGATAAATAGGTTTTAAACAGCTTTTTATTTTCACATAAAGTGGCGAGTGGGAGCAAAATGATTAATGTTGTATTTCTAAACAATTCTTTAAAATGTATAAATACGTGCAGGGTTTTTTTATCAGCTAGTTTTGAGCTTGTCCTGTTCTTTTCCTCTCATCCAAATAGAACTCATCTGAAAATTATCTCTGTCTTTAAAGTTACAGTGATTAGAAACTATTGTAAAATATGGATTTACTTTTCGGTTTTAATTCATATTCAGCTACACTGCATTCATCGTCACCAACAACTCTTCCAGCTCAGCACCAAAGGCCACTGAGGAAACTCTGGTAGCATGAAATAATAAATAACGACACATTTTATTGTAACAATATTGATTGGATTAAAGCTAATGTTGTGATATTTTGACATTGGCTGCAAAAAAACAAGTCTTTAATAAAATCATCACGTCTTACCTCACTTGTCCAAATGAGATTCTGGCTGCTGCTAACATTTATTTATTTTTGTCCATCCTGGGCTTCTGTAGAAACTTAGCTTTACAACAGATTGTCTGTTTGCACAGGGTACTTAAAAATATATATATGTGATAATATGGTGTTTAATGTACAAAGTATAATTCAAAACAGCCATTACCCCAGCATGCACTCAGTTTCCTCCTCCAGCCACATTTGAGCTTTAAAATCCTTTATTAGTTTATTTTTAGTACTTTTTGCACCTTTTGTTTTCTTGTTTCTGCAGCCAGATATCCTCCCTGCATGTTGCTCCTGTTGGCCATATGTTGTTGACTAAACCTCACACCTTTAGGCCCAGGTAATCCGGATCTGTGTGGGGTGGAGCTGCGCGTGGAGGAACTTTGGCATCACTACCGCGTGGAGCACGCCATGGCTGAGGGAGCCAAGAACATGCTGCGACTGCTGGGCGCGGGGAAGGTCCAGGACAAGAAGGCCATCGCCGAGGTCAGACGAGTCTGTCTCAAATGAAGATGCATTAAACATCTTTGATTCTTCTCTTTCGCTCTTTATCAAAAAGACTTGATAACTAAAATTGAACCAAATTATCAAAACTAATGAGTTTGATCACCAAGTTGATGGTAACGCCTTGTCTGTGCAGGCTCAGTGTGGTCTGAGTGAGTCATCCCAGCGTCTGGACCTGATCCGGTGCTCTCTGGAGCAGAGGCTACAGGAGCTGCCGGAGGATCATCCCAAGGCCTGTCTGATCAAAGAGGAGCTGGTTCTGGCCTCCTCCTCGGCTTTCAGCGCCCGCCACAGCACGCCGTATGTCCACAACCAGTACAGCACACTGAGCAAACCATCACCGCTCACAGGTACAAGATGGCTCCGGTTAGACTGATTTATCATCATTTCTGTTTTTTAAGTATTTGTCTTTTTCCAGGTACACTCCAGGTTCGTCTCCTCGGCTGTGTGGGTCTGCTGGAGGTCGTTCCAGGACGGAGCAGAGGGACCCCCGTGGTTCTTCCTGCTTTCTCTCCAGCAGACGGGCGCTCCTTCAAACTGACCAATCGCTATGGCCGCAGCCCCAGCAGCATGAGCCTCAAGATCCCCTTCAAGACCGACGAGCTGACCCGTAAGACTCCCTGCTGTTTGCCTTCAGATGGCCTTTAGTGGTCATGCTTTGAGACTGGATTGTAATTTAAAAAAATCCAACATAACGGAGCGAGTACAAAGATATAACACACACGCACACACACACATTGGTTTTTCTATTATTAATAGCATTGTATTGACTTCCATTCATTACTGTACTCTCGTCTGTATTGCACGCCGCTAGCTTAGCGATATGCCAGTTGTTGATCAGGGTTGGGGTGGGTTAGGATGCATGAGAGAAACGGAGCATGCTCTGTTCACACAAGGAGAGCTGTTGGTCAGGTTACTTCTTGTTGTGCTGCTCTCTCTAAAATAGTTATTGAATCAAGTGTTTACTTATGTTGGTAAATGTAGATGATTACCAACCTGTTAAAATACACCAGAATGCAGGAAATGGCATCTACTTTATTAAAAATGTTATGGGGGGGGGGACCCCCAGACACCTCCCACCAGTGTGCGCCCCCCCCCCCCCCAATTTCAAATGCTTCTGACGCCAGTGCCCGTCTCTACTTTATAAGGAACCATTACCAGTTCATTCCTAACTTGTTTTGTTTTTTGTTTATTGTTTATTTGTCATACGCAGATTAACACAAGGTCAACAATGCGATGAAATGTTCAGGATGAGAAGAAAAGATTCGACTCACTAAAAAAAAAAAAAAAGAAATACTAAATCATGCAATAAAAGGTACAAGATAAAGTACCAAAAAGTGAAAAAGAAATTTGATATTTAAATGGTCCAAAAGAAATATAATAAACGAACCCTAAATCCCTAATACAAAAATTATGTTCCATCATTAGAACTGGGCTTTGATCCTCATAAGGACTACTGGTGAAGTAAAGGTCCTAAAACAGGTAACAAAAACTAAGAGCACAGAGAGACAACTGAAATACTCGGATTAATTTGTCTTAAAGAGAGGACAACTTAAACGTTTGTCCAATTTGAAACTGACCAATTTTTGTTATAATGTACTCTCACCTAGTCCTTCTAGTACAGTTCAGTTTGAGCCCAAAATGTCGTAATTATTTTAATTCAGTGTTTAGGATTTTTTAAAGCTATTTTGTTCAACAAATTAAAATTATGTATCAAAGGAAAACTCATAGGGTATTGACGAGCTAATGTCTCGTCTCTGTGAAAACTCTTCCACGTTTATTTTTGTTTTCCTAAAACGCCAATCTTCAGAATTTAAATACCATTTCATCGTTGTCCGTTTCATACAACATGGTTATTTTGGAGGAGATGATGTATTGTTGCAAAAGGTGCTACAGCTAGCTGCTGCCGCCACTATATCTATATGGAATAACAAATTTCTCATGTATGGCAATATTGACGGTGATGTAAAGGTTTGAACGTGAGCTGCCATGAAATTCTGGAGATCAGAGTTGATTTAAGACAACAGCAATCCTCTTTGGTTTGGGCCTCGCTCTGACTAGCCGTTAGCTCATCAGTGCAATCAGAATTCAACTACCGTAATTTCCGGATTATTGAGCACAACTGAATATAAGTTGCACCCACTAAATAAGTTTTTTTTTAAAAGTACATATATAAGTCATGATTGTGTATAAGTCCTGGGTGTCCATGTTGTAACGAGATATTTACACAGAAAGATTTAGAGTAACATTCACAAATAAGTAAAACAGTAAATGTTTTGTTTAACAGTGCCTGAAACATGGCTGGTTCAAAAATAAAGTAAAATACAGTACCCTACCAGGACGTCATTGATCACTACCTTCATCTTCTTCCTGTGCTCTAAAACCACTAAAGTCTTCTTCAGTGTCAGAATTGAACAGAAAAACTTCACACACGTCCTCAGTCTCTTTCGTTGTCGCTGTCAACGGCACTTTCGTCTCGAGGCAAATTCCAGATTTGATTTACGATTCAAACTTATTTCGAGTGGCTGCAAATACTTTGTTGTGTACAACGAGGGGGGAACTCACACAGGGAGGGGGAGAGGAGGAGAGAACGGGGAGGAGAGTTTCCCCTCCTCCCCAGTGGACCAGTGAAACCAAGTTTTATTGATCCACTGTGACCTGTTTGATCATTTCATTGGTCACTTTTATTTTTTAATTTTTTTAAACCTTTATTTATACAGGTGGTCTCATTGAGTCATGAGGACCCACTCCCCAAGAAAGACAAGTATTGGGCAGCTATGTGAGCGCCTGGGTGTGACGAGGCTAAATGTTTTTGCATCATGAAGCTCGTTAGCCCGTCAAAAAATAAATTAAAAAAATCCATAAATTAGCTGCAGCGTTGTTTAAACTGCGGGTTCAAATCGTGTGGAAAAAAGTAGCGGTTTATAGTTCAGAAATGATCCAAACTGAGGTCATTCAAAGAGCTATCTACAACAGGTAAGATGTTAATTAGTCATAACTTTTTCACAGAACCCCACTTCAAAATGTTCTTCCAGCTTTGAAACAGTTTTATCGGACTCGGTTTGTTCCTCCAGCCACGATCGTCTCCTTCATGCTCACAATGTGGTTCAAGCAGCTGCGGGAGTCGTGTTTGTGTTGCTGTTTGACAGTGGAGGTGTGCACAGTGCTGAAGCTGGAGAACACCGTGGTGGGACAGACCGCCTGGAGAACAGTAGGAGAACAGGCCTGGGACCAAACCTTCACCGTGGAGCTGGAGCGGGTAAGACACGACACACTCTGAGAAACTAAAACCCCGAGTAAACAACCGACTCCATGTTTAAGACGAAGATGTTAAGCTAAAGTTCTGGACAGAGCTGCAGTTTTAAACGTCATCAAAGTGAGTTTGTAAATGTTTAAGTGATGTTCCTGCCGTGTGTTGGCTTCAGTCCCGGGAGATGGAGATCGCCGTGTACTGGAGAGATTACCGCTCCCTGTGCGCCCTGAAGTACCTGAAGCTGGAGGAGTTCCTGGACAACCAAAGACATCAGGTCCAGCTGGAACTGGAGCCGCAGGGGCTGCTCCTGGCTGAGGTACTGAACTCAGTGGATACAGAGTATTAATACACACATTACAGGGTAAAAGTTTAATTTCACCTTTTATTTTAAGTACTTTGCATCCAAATAGTCAAAGTCATCCTGATCAGTACTTCAGGCTTTCTGAAGGTCCTGCACAGTCTTTCTTTAGACTTTGGCTACTTTTCCTTTGATGTTTTTGTCCAGTTCTTGTATTTGACCGTGGCACCATATTGAGCTGTGTCTGATTATAAAAGGAGAAGTCCATCCGTCCTCTCAAGGTGTTCCCAGACATTCATGAGGCAGTTCCACAAAATGGCCGCACAGACCAGTCTGTCTTTGTGCTCCCTCTAGCCCTTCATAAATCAGCGATGAAGCCGGCCACGTCCCGCTCACATATACTTTGTAAATGAAGTGGGCCGAGCAGAACTCCACTGGACTGAATCAGAGCATTAAATGTCATTTACTAAACTTAATGAATTAACTCACTGTAGAGATCCCGTTTGTGGTTTAAACTAACTATAATGTTGCTGTGCATCATCATCATCAATATTCCCTGATAATCTGTTGATGTTTAATCCAGAAGCAGGTGGTCACAACTAATGGCATGAGTTCATCACATGACTGAGCCGCAGCTCCACAGGTTGTTTTTTCCTTCACATGTCAGCCAGCCCGGCACTGTTACGACCTCGATTGGAGGCAAAGAGGCACATCAGAGGTGGGCTGTCTCAGCCCCCCTCGCTGCCTCGGTGTGTCTTCTGAATTGGACCGGGCAGCCAGAACACGTCGCAGCCTCTGACTGAGGCATCTTGAGAATTAGTCTTAAATAACTCAGAGTCTAGAGAGTTCTGGGATGGACTAAAACACCTTCATGTAGCAGCACTCGGTAGGTGTCATCCTGATCAGATGCCCAGACCACCTCAGGTGACTATTTTAATTCAGAGAGGCAGCAGCTCCACTCTGCGGTCCCCCCTGGATGATGAAGCTCCTCACCTAAGCCAAGCCCCAGCACCCACCAGGTGCTCCCCAATGAGCTCTCACCCCAGGCCTGGCTTGAGGGGGGTGCCCAGGTTTCTTTGTTTGGCCAAGGTTTTCTGTTGAAACACATTAAGGTGGCAATTGACACGACTCCATCTGTCATTCAGTCCAGTAGGCTTGTCAGCAACTGACCAACTAGCTATCATAATTTAAAATAAGATAAGAACTTTATTGAACCTGCAGGAAATTGTTGTGCCAGAGTTTCAGTACAAAGGAACATACACAAGGGATCACATAAGATATAAAAAATAACAGAATCTACGACTGAAGGTTTGTGGTTAGAGTCCAGGGTGTCATGCAGGAGGTGTGACGTGTTGTTCAGGATCTGGATCAGTTTCCTCAGCATCCTCTGCTCAGACACCTCTGTCAGAGACTGCAGGTCACTCCCAGAACCGAGCCAGCTCTCGATGAGTTTATCAAATCTGTTGGCATCAGCTGTTTTCATCCTGCTGCCACAGCACACCACAGCGTAGAAGAAGATGCTGGAGACCACCAAGTGGTAAAAACATGTATTACCCTGAGCGTTTAAAGGATGGAATACAGTTTATTCCATTTCCAAAACCTCAACCGAGTCTGGAAAAATGTAATGGATAAAGGCGGGTGTGCGGCCTCTTGAGCAGCTGAACACAACAGCGATGAACAGGAAGTACCACTTGTTCGTCTGTAACCGATTTTAGCTGACTTTTAAAAAAAAGATTTTGTACAAGTGTTTATTAAGTTGTGTACAGTAGTCCCTCGTTTATCGCGGGAGATTCGTACCTTGTAGCCCCGCGATAAGTGAAAAACCGCAAAGTAGGACTAGTAGTACAAGTAGTAGTTTATTTTATACAGTATATATTTATTAAAGTGGTTTAAACTCTTCCTACACACTTGCAATATTCTAAACAATGTTTCTAAACTCTAAAGCTCTAAAAGAGAACAGCACGTCATGATTTCAGCTCTCTGCCTCCTTTGATCTTTGCCACCTGCAAGCGCTCTTGGCCACGCCCCCTTCTCCGCTCCGCACGGAGATCAGCTGATCAGCTGCAGCAGGAAGTTTATCCTGCAGTGTGGGCTGCACAAAGGTGCAGTAAGTGCTAAATAATTTATTTTAAATAAAAATTTCATGCCGATCGTGCGGCTCATCCATCAATCAGCCATTTGTGTGTCATGTCCAATCTTATTTTGAAAAACTGCGATAAACGAACTGCGAAGTAGCGAGGGACTACTGTAATGTAAAGTTTACACTCTTACATACTGAACTTAACTTTGAATTATTGCCCTGTGGCATGAAAACATCTACTTCAGGAACTATTTTGTTATTAGTAGCTTTGAATTTTTTCTCCAGTCTTCTTTTCCTTAATGTTGGCTGAAAAGGCAGAAATGCTTCACTAAATGTCTCAGGTAATGTTGTGAGCTTCTCTACCTCCACCATTACAGTGATCTTGTTTGTTTGTCGGAGGTTATCTCACCCTAGGTTACATTTCCACGTGGATGAAGCGATCTTACCGTTCGTGTCATGTTAATTCTGGAGAAGTTGAAAGTGGACAAGTGGACGACAAAACGAGTGTCAGGATGACTATCCAAGAAAATAAATGAAAAAAATCCGGAAAAGACCTCAGAGTTTTCATCTTTCATTTGATCGTTGACTCAATGCCATGTTTCCAGCTAACAGCTGTTTAGGAACCACTTTATTGTTGCTAAAATGCTGCGATATATGTCAAAGTGTGTTGTCGTTGGAGGTTTTATAGATTCAACCAAAGAAATGGGAACAAATGGTGTTTCTGTGACAGACTGCTGATAACAAAGTCCCTGGTTAATATGAATTTATTTTGAAATTGCTGTTCTGACACAACATTAGTTCATGGTCTGAGTTTAAAATTTTGTGTCTGAATGATTCATGTTTAGAGGCGAGGTAGCTTAACAAAAAAATGATTACGTACTGAACGGTAAATGAGTGAAAACGCAGCCAAGATCTTCATAATTATTGATCAGGAGCACTTTAAATGATAAAGTCTGGCTGCTTGGAAGGAAAATACAAGAAATGAGATGAGCCATGACTTTTGCACAGTACACTGAGTTTATATTTAAAACATGACGAAATGTCTCTTTGCAAGGGTGGTAATATGTAAATGTTTCTGTGCTAGGTGACCTTCTTCAACCCCGTGATCGAGAGAGGTCGTAGACTCCAGAGGCAGAAGAAGGTCTTCTCTAAACAACACGGTACGTTCTTGTGAGCTCACTGAAACCCAACCTTTGTGTTGAGGGTTCAAATCCAGGCCTTGAATGTGCGTCAGTGCTGCGTTACAGCTGTTACAGCGCCATCTACTGGTAGGAAAGGAGCAGCACTTTAAACAAGTCAACTTTATTTATAGAGCACATTTAAAACAGAAGCTGTCATCAAAGAGCTTAACAAGAACATCAATGAGAGTAAAATTAATGGAAAAAATAACACACTTATGATAATACAGAAAAAATTAATTAATTGGGCCTGGGACACCAAATTAAAACTAAATGTACGTGTTATAGCAAATAAAATAAACCAGAATTATCCCTTACACAAGTATTTGTGGAGTTTATTTGATTTAAATTCTTCACAACCTGATTAAAGCAGTTTATCAACAACTTTAAAGTTAGTTTTGTCAAATTCATCAATTGTTTGCGTCTTCAGTGTGTAAACCCAAACGTGTGTGTGTGCGTTCAGGTAAAGCTTTCCTGCGTGCCCGTCAGATGAACGTAGACATCGCCACCTGGGTCCGCCTGCTGAGGAACGCCATCCCCAGTGGAAGCAACACGCCCGCGTACACGCCCAGCTTCTCCGGCAGCACACCCACAAACACCGCAGGGTGAGTAAATTATTTACCTGAAGTTTAAAGAATTAAATTTAATAGTTGCATAAAGGAACGCACATCACCCGCCGTCCTGCGCGCCAAAGATTTAAACGACGCCACCTGTTAGCGCTCAGAGTATGTGTTGGGGATGACTCTCAGCTACTACCACCTTCATTATCTGTAAGACTGGCTCTTACAGCCATCTTTATGTTTAATCAAATTGATCAGCTGTGGCGGCCATCTTGTTCGCTCTGTTAATCAGTTGTAGAAGTGCATTCAATGATTACTTTCTGAGAATTTATTTTAAATCCATTTCCTGGTTCATGAGATACAAAATATTTTGCTAACAAACAAATGAACACACAGACACAAGCAGTTACACGATCGCCCATCTTTCATGCCGGATGTGATTTTCCTAAACTTGAACATGTTTATGGGTCAAATTAAACCAGCTTACAATGTAACTACTGAAAAAAAGCTACTCTAAAAACTAGAAATCATTAATTCCACCATCTTTTCTGATGAACGCAGCTCAGTGTTTTCATCTCTGCCTTTTCTACTGCTACGTTACAACACAGACTTGATTTAGCTTTAGCGACATCGTTTAGCCACTTTGAAGTGAGGTTCTGTCAAAGTTATCAGTATCTTACCTGTTGTAGATAGCCTCCTTTTCTTCTGATTTGATGGACGTGCTGACACAAAGTCCAAATGATGCAAAGTCCAAAACAGAACTTGAAATGGCTCCAACCTCTAAGATATCCTAGTGGTTCATGTAAATACTGTTTTAACCCTTTCCTCCTCCGTCAGTTTCACATTACAGAGTTTTGTCCTCAGAAATATTTGATGTTCCTGCAGGAAGTGCTGTAGAGAAGAAATAAAGACCACAGCTGTCAAAATTTATTTATTAACAATCAAATTTACAGTCATTTATAAAGGTTCTAAAATAGTGTCACATAAATACAATAAGGTACCAAAAAAAAAGTTCCTGCTCAATAATCCAGGTATACAATCCAACAATTTTCAGTCAGGTCATCTGTATAGTTTATTTTTTTGCTGAAATGTTTCACCTTCTATCTGAACAGCTTCATCAGTCAAGGAAACACACAACAAAACTGATTCTTCCCCCAAACAGCTTACTCTAAAGTGGAACGAAGCGGTTATGTTGGTGCTAGGACCATCTTAGCACCAACATAACTGGTTTGTTCCACAAGTTTGAAAAAGTGAGTTTTAAGGTTAGATTTAAATGAGGGCAGAGAGGCAGAATTACGGATGTGCTGTGGAAGAGAGTTCCAGAGACGAGGGGCTTTGCAGGAGAAGGCTGTGGATCCCATGGTTGTTAAGCAGGCAGGAGGTGTAACAAGAGAGATGGATAGGGAGAAGCCAAGACTTCGGGCGGGTGTGTAATAGCAAAGAAGATCAGTGAGGGACAGAGTGCCAAGTTATGGAGAGTTTTGAAAATGAGGAGGAGAATCTTAAAGTTGATGCAATATTTTATGGTAACCAGTGAAGATGTTTAAGGATAGGGGTGATGTGTTCCTTCGATGTAGTTCTAGTGATGATCCGGGCAGCTGTGTTTTGAACAAGCTGAAGTTTATGGATGATTTTGAGAGGAAGATCTGAGAGGAGGGAGGTACAGTAGTCTAGTCGAAAGGTGACTAGAGCATTGATAAGGGTAGCTGTGCTGGTGGGGGTAAGAAATGAACGGAGACGGTTGATGTTCCGAAGATGAAAATATGCAGACCGAGTAATATTGACATGAGATTCAAAAGATAATGTGCTATCAAGGATGACACCTAGACTCTTAGCTGTAGGGGAGGGAGAAACTGTGGAATCATCAACTTTAATTGTGAAACTATTACATTTGGATAGGAAGTAGAATTGGTGCCAACAAGGAGGAATTCTGTTTTATTTGAGTTCAGTTTAAGAAAGTTCTGATTAAACCATAATTTGATTTCACAGAGGCAGTCTGAAAGGAAGGATGGTGGAAGGGTGGTGTTGGGCTTGGTGGAGAGGTAGAGCTGGGTGTCATCCGCATAGCAGTGAAAATTAATACCAATTTTTTTAAAGATAAGGCCAAGTGTCCCTGTGATGGACTTGCGACCCGTCCAGGGTGTACCCCGCCCCTCACACAATGATTGCCGGACATGGGCACCGGCGACCCCCGTGACCCAAAATGGAAGAAGCGGGTAAAAGATAATGGATAGATGGATGGATACTAAGTGGAAGAAGATAAATGATAAACAGGAGCGGACCAAGAACAGAACCCTGGGGTACACCTGAAGTAACTATGGAGGACTGTGACTTGAAGTTCTTTAGTTGGACAAAGTGCTGATGGTCAGAGAGATAAGATTGAAACCAATTTATAGCAATGCCAAAAAAAACAATGAAACGTAATCTATCGAGAAGAATATTGTGTGAAATGGTATCAAATGCTGCACTCAGGTCAAGGAGAATGAGAAGTGATAAAAGTCCAGCGTCGGCAGCAACCAGGAGATCATTGGTGATTTTAATCAAAGCTTTCTTGGTGCTGTGGAGGGGGCGGAAACCTGACTGAAGTTCTTCAAACAGATTATTATCAGAAAGATGACTGTGAACCTGGGCTGCAACTGTTTTTTCTAGTATTTGGAAATGAAGGGTAAGTTAGAAATTGGTCTGAAGTTATTTAAGCCAGTTGGATCAGCACCTGGATTTTTAAGAATTGGAGTTATTGCAGCAGTTTTGAGCGATGGTGGGACAAAACCAGAAGAGAGAGATAAATGAATAATCTTAGTTATTAGAGTAGATAGAGAAGGTAGACAGGCTTTAACTAAGTGTGTAGGAAGTGGATCAAGCTGACAGGTAGAAGATTTGGATTTAGAGATGAGACTGCAAACTTCTGACAGAGAAGGGAGTTGAAAACTGGAGATGGGTGTCGTAGTGGGGTTATAAGAATGAAAACCAGAGGAAGTGGATTCCAACATGGACGATTCCTGATGGATGGTTTCAATTTTAGTATTAAAAAGTCCATAAATTTACTGTAATAATCCCTGGTGTGTGATGGGAGAGTATCTGGAGGTCGTAGAATGGTGTTAATAATAGAAAACAATGTTCTGGTGTTCCCATTACTTGTGCCAATTAAATTAGCATAGCAGGCTGATTTATCCATGCAGACAGAATCCTTGTAGTGTTGTAATACATATCCAATAAACTTGGATCCATCGTCTCCTCTGGATCTAAGTTCTGACTTCTGAGGCGGAACGTTTCAGCAGCTACATGTTTATAAACATGTTTCTAAACATGTTATACATACATGTTTATATCTGCTCTGTCATACCTGACCTTTGTCTCCTGCTCTGCAGAGAAATCTCCGTGGAGAAGCTGAGTGTGGACAGCGACTCGTCACCCAAAGCCGAGGTCCACAGGGACGTGGTGGATTCTCCCTCCCCCTCGGTGAGTGAGGGTGTCTGTGAGACACAGGGCAGGAGAGGGACAGCTTGCATCAACGTAATGTAGAGAAAGAGAAGAGAGGAGTGCAATTAAAACTCAACTACCGTTGTTGTCTTTAATTTACAATAAATGTTACATGACAGAAGAACAGATATGATTATTTTAGAGCTTTTTGTGTTCTCCAGTCTTAATAATTCTGTTCATTTGTCGAGGTTATTTTGTTGAGCATCATCTGGACAAAAAGAGTCGTGGGGGTGGTGTCGGTGGCAGATGGTGCGTTCAGTGAGGCTGAAGTATTATAGGATTAATTACACTCATGTGTTTCAGACAACTAATTAACAGTCAGGATGAAGAGGGGAGGAGCTGGGAATCAGCTGTTTTTACAGGTGTGTGTGTGTGTGTGTGTGTGTGTGTGTGTTTGTGTGTGTGTGTGTGTGTGTGTTTGTCAGTCTCAGGAACAGACGCCGCTCATCGAGCCTCCATCCACACCAGATGTCTCCGCTCACGAGCAGCCAACCAAAGTGCAGTCACGAAACTCTTCACGCAGGTAAACAGACCTGCCTTTGCTCACCTACACACACACACACACACACACACACACACGCACACACACGCACACACGCGCACACACACACACACACGAGACGTCCATCTCAGGGTGAAATCAGGACACCCCCCTCCTCCCACACCTTTACTCAGACCCTCAATATGGGCCGATGCTGATCAGTAACAAGTCATGAAACCAGATCATCAGTTCCGATTCTTATTATTTTTGCTGTGTTTGCATCCCCATCCATACTTAAAGAGGTTTTTGTAACAATTGTAGCTACAGTAGTCCCTCACTAGTTCGTGGTTCGTTTTTCATGGACTCACTCTATTGTTGTTTTTCAAAAGAAGATTGGACATGACACACAATTGGCTGATTGATGGATAAGCCGCACGATCGGCATGGAATTTTGACTTAAAATAAATTATTTAAAATTATTTAGCACCTGCTGCACCCGTGTGCAGCCCACAGCTGCAGGAGAAGCTTCCTCTTGCTGCAGTGTGTCAGACCGCCGCTCTGCAGCGGAGAAGAGGG
>NC_056512.1:18828949-18843561 GCF_014905685.2 Nematolebias whitei
ATATATATATATATATATATATATATATATATATGAATGCTAAAATAAACTACTACTTATAACTTGTACTACTATTCCTACTTCACAGTTTTTCACTTATCACGGAGCTTCAGGGTATGGACGAGGGACTACTGTATACCCAGATACAAGGATGAGGAGAACAGATACTGTACCAAGACTCAAAACATATTTACGGTGTTTATTTACAAGGTGATAATTCATTCAATGAGTCAGGGAGGGAGCTGGAACCCTGAAGAGCATGGAGATAGTTAGTGGTTTGTCAGCAGGGGTGATAATGTTGATGCGGCTCTTTCTTATGATAGAAGTAGGAGTCAGTTGTGAGGAGAGCTGACCCAATGGTTCCCTGGGATGAAGGTGTTCGTCTGAACAATGGCAGAAGACAGGCAAGTGGTAGGAAGGTGTGGAGGCACAGGAGAGCTCGAGGTCCACAGAGGAGGGTTCAGGGGACAGGAGGACATCAGGGATTATTTACTGGAAGCATGGAGAAATACATAGTAGTTAATATTCAGTTTAACTTCAAGGCAAGTAAAAGGCAAGAACAGAACTACCATTGGCAGGTAGTGCTCCAGCGCTGACTGGATGTCCTCTGCAGCCTTTTGTGCTCCTCTTGCTCATCAAGCCGATGATCCTCAGGTGCTGCTGATTAGTTAGCTGTGGCTGCAGGGAGCTGACAGAGCAGAACTCCCACAGTTTTGATGAGAAAAACAAACTTTTCATAAGACGAAAAAATGGGTTTTCAATTCTTTGGTTGTGGATTAGAAGTACGTAACTGTTCAGAAAGTCTTTGTAGCTTCCTGTTTTTTGTATGGTTGCTTTCACCGAAACCAAAACAACCATGGAGCTGTTTTTACTGGGTTTTTCTACCTCTGCCTTAACTTTGATCTTGATCCTGTCGCCACCTAACTTTATTTATGTCTTAAAATGGTTCAGAACCAAGTAGAAACTGTAAACTACATCAGAGATGAAAAAAATGGACATTGTGTAAGACTGAATGCAATGATTGGCAAATTTCAATAACTTGTAATTTATTTTCAATAGAACATATTGATCATATAAAATGGTGAAACTGAGAAATTTTACAATTTTTAGTTAAAAGCAAGTAATTTTGAATTTGAGGAAGGGGCAACACTGTAAAATGGTACAAATAAACAAATGGAGGAGCATTTTGCCAATTATGCTTATTAATTAAATTGGCAACAGGTCCGTAAGAGGACTGGGTATAAAAAGAGCATTTTAGAGGGTCTGAATCTTTTAGAAGTAAAGATGGGCAGAGGTTCACCAGTCTGGGAAAAACTACATCTAAAAATAGAGGAACTGTGTCTGAATAATGTGCCTTAATGTAAAATTAGGAATACATTAATACCCCATCACCTACAGTTTATATTGTCAAAAGAATAATATCTGCATGATGGAGCTTTAATCTGCATTTGAATTCCAACATTGACTTTCAGTCTTGTCCTTTGAGCTCAAAGTGATATCCAGTGAGCACCATCCAGAAACGCTGTTATCCCTGCAGTGTACTGAGAAACATGGTAGTAAGACAATACCCTCTTTATGTATCTGATACTAGATAGAACAAGTTCTGTGATCTCCACTGCTGTTTGCCCCAGATTTATTGGTAATTTTGAACGTCTATAGCATGAACATATTAACTTTAAAACATCACACGTACCTCACATGCAGTCTCATGCGCTAACGGTAGTAAAAGTTGCAACACGAGAGCTACATAGGATCCAAATAAATTAAAATGAGCAAACCTTAACAGTACTCAGTAGTCCCTCGCTACTTCGCAGTTCGTTTATCATGGTTTTTCAAAATAAGATTGACATGACAAACAATCAGCATGACATTTTTATTTAAAATAAATTATTTTAAACTATTTAGCACCTCCTGCACCTTTGTGAAGCCCATACTGCAGGATAAACTTCCTGCTGCAGCTGATCAGCTGTTCTCCGCGCAGAGTGGAGAAGTGGGCGTGGCCAAGAGGACTTGCAGGTGGCAAAGAGCAGAGGAGGCAGAGAGCTGAAATCATGACATTCTGTGTGATTTTAGAGCGTTTAGAGTTTAGAAACATTGTTTAGAATATTGGAAGAGTGTGGGAAGGGTTTAAAACACCTTTATATATACATATATTTATAATAAAATAAACTACTACTTACTACTACTACTTTGGGGTTGCTCCATCCATAACCATGGCTGAGGTTGCCAAGGTAATTAAAAAGCTCAGAGGCGGCAGGGCTCCGGGTGTGGATGAGATTCGCCCTGATTTCCTTAAGGCTCTGGATGTTGTGGGGCTGTCTTGGCTGACACGCCTTTGCAACGTCGCATGGACATCGGGGGCAGTGCCACTGGATTGGCAGACTGGGGTGGTGGTTCCCCTCTTCAAAAGGGGGACTGGAGGGTCTGCTCCAATTATAGGGGCATCACTCTCCTTAGCCTCCCTGGTAAGGTCTATTCAGGGGTACTGGAGAATCGAGTCTGATTGTTGGTCGAACCTCAGATCCAGGAGGAACAATGTGGGTTCCGTTCTGGCTGTGGAACACTGGATCAGCTCTTTACCCTCACTAGGGTCCTCGAGGGGTCATGGGAGTTCGCTCATCCTGTCTACATGTGTTTTGTAGATTTGGAGAAGGCATTCGACCGTGTTCCTTGGGGTACACTGTGGGGGGGGTGCTCCATGAGTATGGGATTGGAGGCCTGTTGCAACGGGCTGTTCAGTCCCTATACAAGCGATGCGAGAGCTTGGTTCACATTACCGGTAGTTAGTCGGACCCCTTCAGGGTGGGAGTTGGACTCCACCAGGGCTGCCCGTTGTCACCGATTCTGTTCATAACTTTTATGGACAGAATTTCTCGGTGCAGCCAGCTGGTGGAGAGTTTTTGGTTTGGTGGCCTCAGGATTCCATCTCTGCTCTTTGCAGATGATGTGGTCCTGTTGGCGTCATCATGCCGTGATCTTCAATTCTCACTGGAGCGTTTTGCAGCGGAGTGTGAAGCAGCTGAGATGAGAATCAGCACCTCCAAATCTGAGGCCATGGTCCTCGACCAGAAAAGGGTGGATTGCTCTCTTCAGATCGAGGGTGAGGTTCTGCATCAAGGGGAGGAGTTCAAGTATCTCGGGGTTTTGTTCATGAGTGAGGGAAGAATGGAGTGTGGGATTGACAGACGAATTGGTGCAGCCTCTGCAGTATTGTGGACTCTGTACCGGTCTGTTGTGGTGAAGAGAGAGATGAGCTGTAAGGCAAAACTCTCTGTTTACTCAGGGTCTATGTTCCTACCCTCACCTATGGTCACGAGCTCTGGGTAGTGACAGAAAAAATGAGATTGTGGAGACAGGCGGTTGAAATGAGTTTCCTCTGCAGAGTAGCTGGACTCGCCCTTAGAGATGGGGTGAGAAGTTTGGTTATCCAGGAGAGACTCAGAGTAGAACCACTGCTCCTCCACATCGAGAAGAGCCAGTTGAGGTGGTTCGGGCATCTGGTAAGGATGCCCCCTTGATGCCTCCCTAGGGGGGTGCTTTGAGCATGTCCGACTGGGAGGAGGCTATGGGGGAAGACCCAGGACACGCTGGAGAGACTCTGTCCCTTGGTTGGCCTGGGAATGCCTTGGAATCCTCCCAGAAGAGCTGGAAGAGGTGGCTGTGGAAAGACATGTCTGGGCCTCCCTGCTCAAACTGCTGCTCCCGCGACCCGACTTCGGAACAAGCGGAAGATAATGAATGGATACTACTTACTACTTGTACTACTATTCTTACTTCGTGGTTTTTCACTTATCGCAGGTCTTCAGGGTACAAATCCCCTGTGATAAACGAGGGACTACAATACTGTACTATGGTGTAACTTTCCCACCTTTTAACCTAAAACATACACAATTTACTCAACAGGAACACATCATTACTTGTATATGTGCATCATGTGGGCCACAAAATGTATCTTTTTACAAAAAGTGCTTCACTTCTTTATGTTTGGACCCATGTTAGCAGCTGATGTTCTCTGTATTTTGATGTTATCATTGTGGTTGACTGGATATTTTAGCATCTTTTTAAGAATGTTTGGACAAAGAAAAGTAAAAAAAAAAAAAAAAAAAAACTTATCAGGGGTAGTGTAGATTGGGCCTTAGAGTTTTTCATGTTTTAATTGTTTTGTGGTCATTTTCTCTCTCAGAGCCAGCAGTGGCCCTCTTTCCTTACAGGACTTCAAAATGGTTGCAGTTCTCGGCCGAGGCCACTTTGGGAAGGTATTTATTGTTCAGTTTTCCCAACAGGATTAAGAAAAGCCCAATATTGCTGCATTTTTCATTGGTGGTTGATAAAAATATTGAGCTCACACAAGTTGTGTTTGGTTTGTAGTAAGCTTTTCCTGCATTGTTTAGGTGTTGCTGGCTGAGTATAAAAAGACGGGCAGCCTGTACGCCATCAAAGCCCTGAAGAAGGGAGACATCGTGGCGAGGGATGAAGTAGAAAGGTAACGGCGCTTTAACCTTCACGTTTTCACCCACACAAAGCAGCTCCTTCACCTCACGCTCCACCCGTCTGTCTCCTCAGCCTCATGTGTGAGAAACGGATCTTTGAGACCGTCAACAGCTCCCACCATCCCTTCCTGGTCAACTTGTTTGCATGTTTCCAGACGCCCGAGCACGTGTGCTTTGTCATGGAGTACACGGCGGGAGGAGACCTCATGATGCACATCCATGCCGACGTCTTCTCAGAGCCACGTGCCATGTGAGTTCTGAAACCACTGAAGATCCAGTCTGTCAATGATTTTCATGATCTGGTAGAGTAAAGTTCTGTCTTTGCTTAGGTTCTACTCAGCCTGTGTCGTCTTGGGTCTGCAGTTCCTTCACGAACATAAGATCGTGTACCGGTGAGTTGTTCGACGTCCTTCAGCTGATTCACTCCGAGGTGTTGCATCAACTCTGGATTTCTTTTCAGGGATCTGAAATTAGACAACCTGCTCCTTGACACCGAGGGTTATGTGAAGATTGCAGACTTTGGTCTCTGTAAAGAAGGTGCCTGCTCAAAGTCCAAGTGTAGAAGCTTTAAACTAGCCTTCATTTTGTGGTTCTCCACTCTTATTACCTGTTTTCCATCTCCAGGTATGGGTTATGGAGACAGAACCAGCACATTCTGTGGTACTCCTGAGTTTCTGGCCCCGGAGGTTCTGACAGACACGTCGTACACCAGAGCGGTCGACTGGTGGGGGCTCGGCGTGCTCGTCTACGAGATGTTGGTGGGAGAGGTGAGAGGGAAGCTGCCTGTCGAGAAAACGTCAAATCCTACGCTCTGATGTTCATGTTGAGGGTGGAATATGGAGATTCAGGAGACTTATATTTCTTTGGGAAATGTAAAGATGCATCAAGCAGCCAGAGACAGGAAACAGGATGCTGGGTCCAAATGATGTCATAAAAACCCCACCAGGACCTCATAGCACAACGGTTCAGTGGTTAGCACTGTTGCCTCACAGCAAGAAGATTCTGGGTTCAATCCCCGGTTGGACCTGGGGTCTTTTTGTGTGGAGTTAGCATGTTCTTCTTATGCTTGCGTTAGTTTTCTCCGAGTACTCCGGTTTCCTCCCACAGACTAAAAACATGCATGTTAGGCTGCCTTCAGGTCCAGGCCTCCCTTGAAAAAAATATCTGCGTTCTCAATGGGATTTTCCTGGTTAAATAAAGGTTAATAAATAATAAATAGCAGGCAGGTAGAGAAGCTGTGGTTCTCTACACACTCGTCATCATTCTGTTAAAGTGGTCGTCATGTTCTTGATGACCTCATTCAGTCTCCCAACACGTGGTAAATGTGTGCACTGAACAGAACTTTAACATTTTCAACAATTTGTCCTTTTGTTACAAAGAATTATAGTCTAAAGAACATATGAGTGTATTAGAGAAAATTGAATTTGATCTTTTTCTACTACTGAGTTACTACAGCAGGAGAAAAAAGCAAATGGCCTAAAGCAAAACTTCACATCTCTGCAGTAGAAAAGGTACAAACAATAAGTGTCTTACCTGTTGCAGTATTTCCCCTAGTTTACTTGCCTTGTCAAGGCGCTCATCTCTTCCGTGATTTTTTTTTTTGTCGAGGGGGGGGAGGGGCGTGCAAACAGAGCAACGTCTGTGGTTGTTAAACCAAAAATAGTCCATGCTCAATAATCCAGGTATACAATCCAACATTTTTCAGTCAGGTCATCTGGACAGTTTCCTTTTTTTCTGAAACGTTTTGCCTTCCATCTGGAAGACTTCATCAGTCAAGGAAACACACAACAAAACTGGTTCTTCCCCCAAACGGTTTACTCCAAAGTGGAACAAACCAGTTATGTCTGTGGTTGTTTTTACCAAAATTTTTAGAGCATGTTGTGGCGGTGTTATATGACTTAGCGTGAGGGAAGCAGAGCATTACCTATGTAACTTTTTAGCGCACGGCTAGCTTAGCGCTACGTCAGTGCCGACAGTTGTTGACGGGGGTGTGTGTGTGTGAAGGACAATTTGGGTAGGCGGGGCACTCAGTTCTGTTGACAGGGCGGGGCGCCCTCCTTGGATAATGGTAGGGGAAACACTGAATTCTGATCAGATTATGACTGAGTGGACGAGCTAATGGCTAGTCGGAACAAGACAAAGTAGATTTCTGTCTCTCTGAAACGACTCGTTTCAAACTTTTCATAAAGTTTCATGCAAACACTTTTTCAGAACCCTGTACACCCTTGACACTCATACTTTACACAGATTTTGTCCGCCGTCGCAGGAGAACTGGAAATGCCCTCTGTCCGTCCGAGCATGTTGTGAACGAGATAATTTGAAAAATACTGACTTCCATTTCCAAGGTCACTATTGTAAATTGCTTTGCCACGTCAAAACTCAAGATGGCCACCACCAAAAATAAGTAAACCAACCACTGCTATCCTTAAAGGAATCTATGCTTTCTAGTTTTTATATTAATCTATGATGGTCAAGGCCACCATCGGCCATCCCCTGGCTCCTCCACTGCACCTGATGGATACAATTTCTCCCTCCATTCACCAGGATCTGTCACTCTGTGCCGCCTCAGACAAGAAAAACTACCTCTGTTCTACACAGTGCAACTGCCCACTGGAACATCTTGCACCAAAACCATTAAGGTTTACTCCCAGTCCAGAAAAACACTCAACTCATAAACTACAAACTTTCACTATTCAAACCCTTCAGAGACAGGAGACATCAGCGTACCACTCATTTTTCTTGTTTTATTTGGAGTTCTTTGATTATTTGCAAGCAGCAGCAGCTAGCTGTAGCAGTTCCTGCAGGAGCATTAATTTGACTGTTTCTGTAAAATGGCTTCACTAAAGTTGAATACCTGTAGTGAAACAAGAACTTTGTTTCAGTCTCCGTTCCCAGGTGACGATGAAGAGGAGGTGTTTGACAGTATAGTGAACGATGAGGTGCGGTACCCGCGCTTCCTCTCCACTGAGGCCATCGGCATCATGAGACGGGTTAGTAATCCACCTGTAACACTTCCTGCTGTACGTTCATTTTGTCTTTCCATAAACTGAGCCCTGAGATGACAGCTGGGTTTGTCTCGTCTCACCAGCTGTTGAGAAGAAATCCTGAGCGGCGTCTTGGCTCGGGGGAGAAAGACGCCGAGGACGTCAAGAAACAACTGTTTTTCAGAGTGAGTCTGGAAGATGTATGTTTTGAAAAGAGAAACTTAACTATACCTGTGCTAAAATAGTATGTCTGCCATCGTTTAGGGTCTGGACTGGGAGGCCCTTCTTCAGAGGAAAGTCCCGCCCCCTTTTGTTCCGACCATCGCAGCAAAAGACGACGTCAGCAACTTCGACGCGGAGTTCACGGCCGAGGCGCCCACCCTCACGCCGCCGCGCGAGCGCCGTGCCCTCTCCCGCAGGGAGCAGGACTATTTTAAAGACTTCGACTACGTCTCTGACCTGTGCTAGACCCCTGGGTCAGAGGTCAGAGGGGTCACCCACTGTCAGCCACAGACTCTGACAGGAGCCTGACCGAGGCCGCCGCCTGTGAAGACACAGGAACCGGACGGAGCTCAGAGGTGAAGATCCCTCTGTTACACTGACGGGACGAGTCAGTGACTGTGCTGCGTGTGTGTGTGTGAACAGCAGTCACACACACACCTGCGGTGCCACACACTTCAGGTGTGGCTTTTATAGTGGAAATGGATACTGACCAATCGGATCATGGATGTTCGTGTGACTCCCTCAGAGTCTCAGGATGTAAATGTGACAGGAAGCAGTTTTCCTCCCCTCTTTCATCCCTGCTGTGTAACTGTGTCCCTCCTCCTGGATCAGCTGTAAACTGCCACTGGGGGGCACCAGAGGACGGACAATCGTGGAGCTGTTGGTAAACTGGTGCTGCTGCCTGTTGGTTTTACCAAATACTGGCAGACAAAGTAAAGACTGAGGAGGGTCGTCTGTCGTGTGTGTGTCGGGTGACGTCTCCATATCGTCTCTTCTTTTGGTACATTAGATGTTTTAAAATCATTTCTCAGTGACTGAAGAGTTTTGTGACATTCCTCCTGTTTCTATGTCCCCCCCCCCCCCCCCCCCCACCCGTGTCATTTGGAACTGTGACTCAGTAAAGATGTGAAAACAGAAACATTGATCATTTATTGCCTCTGATCTTATTTTTCCGTTTAGCTTTAGTTTTCCTCCTCCAGGTGCTTTAAAGACCCGCCTCCTGTTCACCCTCCATGTTTTTATCTAACTTTTTATTAATCAGAGTCATAATTTGATGAAAGTTTCCCGACCTCCCTCCTCTGTGGGAACGCTCATAAAATCTGTTTTTCTTCCGCACATCGTTCAGCGCGTAACTTGTTGCACAATTTTTGTGCTGTTTCAACGTGTATCAAAACGTTCGGCTCTTTCAGGACCTTCCTGCTGCGACGTTTGATATTTGTTCAATTTTTACTGTTTTAAATAGTTAGCTTTTTCAGCCATGTTTTTCCTCAGTGAAAATGAACAGAGCTCTCTCTTCACATCCTTCAAACACTTTGAGCTGTTTAAAACATTTACTGCTCATTTCTGTTCAGCTTTTTCAGCTTCTTTCCACTAATTTCAACTTTTTATGCTCATTTCAGCTTATTTCTGCTAAACTAAGCCGTTTTTAGCTACTTTTCAGTTTTTCCCCTCATTAATTTTAATTCCTTTTTCTGCTATTTTAGGCTAATTTCCACCTTTTAAGCTTCTTTCTAACTTTTTATATGCTCCTTTCAGTTTTGTTACACTAATTTCAGCGTGTTTCTTTTTGTTCGTTTTTCAGCTACTTTTTTAGGCATTTTTCTGTTCATTGTAGCGTTTACTTGTTTTTTTGTTTTTTTTACTTAGAACTATTTTTCTGCTAAATTCAGTTTTTTTTTCCCCAGCAACTTTTTTCTGATTTCAATTGTTTTCTTGCTAATTTCAGATTTTTTGCAACCTTTTACTGCCTATTTGAACTTATTCTGCTCATTTGTTACATTTCTGCTGTTTTTCTTTATGTCATCTGTTCAAATTGAACTCTCATCAACAGTTTAGAGGTGAAACCTTTTCAGCTGGTTTTAACTTCAGTGGAAGTGTTCACACTGCATGTCCACAGGGGATGACATTTATTTAGTTTATAATGTTTTATGGTGCTGGTGAAACACTATTATCATTACTGTTTGACCGTTATTCCACCTCCATCAGAAATTCTGACTGGACAGTAGAGGAACTGATGTAAAAACACATGAAGAAGCTCAGTCAGAAGCTACTATACTAACTCTGTACTCTGACTTGTACATACTGCAGAGTAAGTTTGCACAAAAACGTTAAATATTTCACAGTTGAGATGAGACTTTTGGTGACAAATTAAAAATATTCCCCATCTTTGAAGTGCTATATCAGTCATATGTCACAGAAAGAACATTTAAATTTGAGATGGGTCACAGAAATTTAGACTTTACATGACTGAACTGGTATTTTGATATTTTTGCACGACAACATTTGAATCCTCGAATTGTCCTTTAACTTTATGACTGTTATTTAGAATTAAAACTGACCATAACTGCTGAAAAACAGTCCCATCAGCCCCCAACACTGAGCGTCCGTGGATTATTCTTCAGCCTGTGTGCGTGTCGATCTACTGTTTTGTACCAAATGTTTCCTCGTGCACAACATAGGTGTGTGGTTTGCTCTTTCCAGCTGAATTAAAAGAATCATGTTGGATGTGATGGGAGACCAGGCCTGGCAGCAGTCACAAAGGAGACGCCTTGTTTGGGGTAGGCTGGCTGTTGACCAACAAGATCCTTCAAATGTGAAAGTGAAGCGCTACTCATGGCTAATATAAACATCCAAAGTAGGGAGAGAGGTTAAAAAAAGAAAAAAACTATTGACAAGAATGATTTGTTTCATGGGCGGTGGTGGCGCAGTTGGCAGAGGTGCTGCCTCTCAGCGAGAAGGTCACCGGTTCAAATCCCAGATGGGGGCCTTTCTGGGTGGAGTTTGCATGTTCTCTGAGCATTTGTGGGTTTTCTCCAGGTACTCCAGTTTCCTCCCACACACCAAAAACATGCATGTTAGACTGATTGGTAACTTTAAATTGTCTCTAGGTGTGAGTGTGAATGGTTGTTTGTCTCTGTGATGGACTGGAGACCTGTCCAGGGTGTCCCCCACCTCTCGCACAGTGATAGCTGAATATGGGCACCAGTGACCCAAAAAGGAAGAAGCAGGTAAAGATAATGGATAGATTTGTTTAATTTCATATACTCAAACTTACATTGACAGTATAATGGATTTCAATGGGTCAAGTTTTTCCTGAAGGAATGCTAGAGGACAGGAAAGTGACAAAAGTGGTTAAAACAATTCTGTCAAAATAAAATAAAAACAGTTTTAGGATTAATTGTGATAATTGACAACTCTAATAAAGTAATCACAAAGCAAAAATAAATCTGTGGCTGAATTTCCCCTGAAGACTATTTGAGGGTTAAGATTTGATTGTCATGTCACTGTCACCATGAAACTGGTTGATCCACCATGAGGAGGAGCTCTTTATAAGACTGAGTTTGCTGCAGCTCCTCAGACTGAAGACGTCTTCTGGATGAAAGAAGAAACGTTTCAACAAAGAAGGAGCTTTCCAGAGGACCTGACTCAACCTTGTTAGACATGAATCAAACAGATTAACAGTATATGAACTGCAACTTTAAATATACAGGAAAGGGTGATTACTGAGTGAGTGCAGCTGAGGCCAACGAGCAGGTGTGAATATTTAACTGAAGGCAAAGATGACTGAGGGAAACAATGACAGAGAGAAGACTGGAAAACATGTTGCAAACAAAAAAATATGACTGAACTAAAAACAAATGAGAAAAATCCTTTAAAACACAAAAATCCCAAGATAATTACACATATACAGCCTACGTAAAATGTATGTATTGTGTGTACCAGTATTTGTGTGTGTGTGTTTCTGTCTGCCTGTCTTACTAAGAGTTCTGTCAGGGAGTAGGAGACACAGCTGTGTGGTTACCATGGCGACCCTAATTAACCACTGGCTTCAGTTTTAACATTACCTTTAATCGTAGTTCTCTTTCCACTTCTTTTACAGTTTACACGTCAAAACGTTGTCTTTTTTCTCAGATTAAATTACGGCAGAAGCGAGTCTCAGATTACTGCTGGACTTCAGAGTTTGTCCAGCGGCACACTTCAACATTTTCTCTGAAGTCCTGGACGTTTCAACAACTGAAGCTGAATTGAAGCAGTAATAAACAGATCAGCCATTAGACATTAAAACATATTTACAGTTTAATGCAGACGTGGGCAACATATGACCCGAGGGCCAAAGGTGGTCCTTGGACAATCGACATGCGGCCCCCAGTTTACTTAATTGAAAAGAAAACAACTTTTAAATAAGTTAGTGAAAACCTACATTTCATCAGTGAAACAAGGAAGTTGGACTGAACACCTTTGGATTAAAATAGGTTAAGAATTTTTTTCTTTTAAGTCGTCGTGTTTTCAGAACTAAGCAGGACATTAAAGACAGACCAAGCATACATGCTGTATTTAATTTTTGTATATTTAGGCTAACTTATGTTGAAGAGCCAGTTTACAGAAAAAAATATCTAATGCTCCTAAAGATTATTTGTGAGACACATTTTATTATTAAGCATGCTAGCTACGCTACAACAAGAAAAAGGCCGAAAAAATGTCTTCCAGATTATCAGTGTTAAAAGTCATTTTCCAATTCCCTATGCAGCCTTTTGAAACATCTTGATGTGGTCCTCTGGAGACAACTGTTGCCCAACTCTTGTTTAGTGTAAAAAACTTTAAGAAGCCTAGGAAGAATTTGTACAATAACTGTTGTGGAAACCCTCACAGAGTTAACCAACTAACATGAAAACAACATTCTGGCTTGAACAACCAATGCTTCTATGGTCTCTTCGAGCACGAGCGCTGAACAGACCACAGATGTTGTCTCCTCTCTTTGAATCACTGACATCAGAGAGGTTGATAATAACATAAATTCTCTGAACATATAAATGCTCGGATGGGTTTTGTGGATCCAACAAGCAGGTAAAATGCAATCATGTTTCAAAATGTTTGCGCAGACCAAGGCCCCAGCTGTTGTTATTAACCGTGTGCTGAAATGGACATGACTAAGAACATTCATGGAGCTATTAGCAAGAAGGAAAACAAATCGGGTGCACATAAAATGCACAGAGAAACCCACGCAAGAATTTTCCTTTAAAGCAATTACGAGGGGGCTGTTTTTAACAATCCAACTGAAACATTTAGATGGAAGTTCTCGTAAAAGCTTACACTAAAACAGCAAAGCAGCGTGTTATTCTACATCGTGGTTAATTAGTGAAACATGTGTTCAGAAGTCTGAACCGATAAAGCACCGGCCACAGAATGGATCATTTGTTTTGTTAACTCATTTTGTTGATAGCAGGTTTTTATATTAGTGACTACCAGTGTTCTGTGTCCATGGTGAACAAGTTAGAGTATTTTTTATGTTTTCAGCTCTGAGCATGAGTGGTAAATAGTCTGTACTTGTAGCACCTTTCTATCTTATCAAGACACTCAAAGTGCTTTACACTACAATCTGTGTCCTCATTTATCCATTCATTCAGCACTCTACTAGATCTATACAAAGACTAATAAGTGATTTATCACATTCATACACTGATGGGACACACATCGGAATGTCTTGCCCAGGGACACTTCGGCACGTGACTGCTGGTGGATTCGAACCCCCAACTCTTGCATTGGAGGATGACTGCTCTAACCACTCAGCCACAGCCGCCCACGAATGAATGAAACTTAAATTAAAGTCTTAGTGTTCTTTAAGAAAATATCGTAAATTTCCATCAAGATCACTGAAAAATGGCGGAGCTGTAGCTGTAAAGGTGAAAAGTAAAAAAATGTATATGAACGTGCAGAAGATAGTTCTGACATTTAGAAAAATGTTGAAGTAGAAAAGTCTCTTTCTTTTATTATCTTATTATTTTGAACTTCACTTTGGAGAAATAAGCTGTTCGATTGGTCCACTCATCCAGTTTAGATAAAATGTGAGACGTTTTGTAGTGTCCTGTTGTAAAGCAGCTCACTAAAAGGTTTGCACACAAACTGCAACTCTTAAATCAGTTGTTCTGTACTGAAATGTTTCGCTCATAATTTTAACTTATAATTTGAGTAAATTGTAGGATGTGAAATAGTTACAGCTTTGGTTTGTGCAAATAGATTCATCAAAAATGTATGAGAATGACATTTACTTGTATAACTATAATTCATGTCAGTGTCTCAATGAAAGGTGTTGCTGTCCATTAGCTGTAATTCAGACGTGTTTACCAGCATATTTTACTGGCGTTTATTTATGCAACACCTTACTTTAAATATTCAGTGCCTAATTATATGGCGTATTGTTGCTTTCAATAGTGTTTGTAATGTAAAATACCAGAATGCCCACAATTCCCTGATTAGTTGAATTGCTTGCTGTTTCTCCATTTTCCTGTCTGACCTTGACTTGCTTCGCCTCTACTCGGGACTACACTGTCTCATGTTTCTTTTATTTTATGTAACCTGAGTACCATAGCATGGCAGTTCGATACTTTCACAATGTAATTTTCAATCCAAGGCAAACACAACACAGGAGTGGGCACACCTCCGCCACGATTTCCAAAAATTAATTCATTCAACCTTTATTTATACAGGTTAATCCCATTGAGCATCAGGGCTCATTTACAAGAGAGACCTGATTTCTTAACAAAGGGTGATGACAACAGTGAGTAACAATGACAACAATAGACAGTCACAAAAGAGGCCTACAAAATTTTAATTTTTTTTTCTTTCTTTTTTACAAAAAATGTCATGGCCAAGTCGAGGCCACCTTTTATCTCTTGGTCAGAGACTGTAAATCCATTCAAAATTCAATTTAATTCAAATTCAGTTCAAAAATACTTTATTAATCCCAGAGGGAAATTATATGTTGTTGTAACTCATCATCCTGGTTTCATTAAAGAGTTGTTCTAGATGCTGATGGCTGTGGGCAGGAAGGATCTCTTGTAGCGTCTGTCCTACAACGGATCTGAAGAAGCCTCTGACTGAAGACTCTCTGTTGTTGTATGACAGTCTGATGAAGAGG
>NC_056512.1:18843661-18844090 GCF_014905685.2 Nematolebias whitei
GTTTTTTTTTCTCAGGCAGGAAAAAAAAGTCTGATAGGAATTTTTTTCGCCTCCAACTCCTACATGTGTCCAGTTTACCATTTTGGTTCTTAGGACCTATTCGGCTGCAGTTCCAAGTGAGTTGAATCAAGTCAAATTGAATCATAAATTTAATGACAGCCGACTTCAGGTGATTGATTGGCCAGAGAGAGTCTCAGGAGAGCTTTTCCTTTATAAGAATCAGACCATAAACCAACACTGTGGTACTACGAGGAGCCGCAGACATTTCTGTACTTGATGACTGAGGACAGGATTTAGACGGAGCTAGACCAAATGGAATTTCTAGAATTGCGCCGCTCATGGTGGCTGCATGTTGGAGTAGCTCTGTTACTTTCATTCTGAGATATTACTTTTGAAAACTTTAATTCCTCTTTTTTTCTGGATATAAAT
>NC_056512.1:18844190-18847119 GCF_014905685.2 Nematolebias whitei
ATTATTTCCTCTGGTGTCGGATGCTGTGCAGCTGGAAGGATTTTTACAGAAATATCTTTGCTTTTGGACATTTGTCATGATGCGTAACCATAACAACAAGGTTGTTTTTTTTACAACCGGGAGAAGCTGATTAACATCTCCAAAGCTCAAATAATATCTCAACTACACCCCCAAATCCCAAATGAGTTGAAAAGGAGGCGTTGTGGATGCAGAGCAGGAGCAAAGAAGAGGGAGAAAGAGAGAAGAATGAAGTTTAAACCATCTCTTCCATCGATCATGATGGGCAATGTGAGATCGCTGGGAAACAAGTTGGATGAACTTCAAGCCCTAACAAGGACCCATCCAGAGTATCGGGAATGCAGTGTTATATGTTTCACTGAGACATGGCTGCAGGATCATATCCCCGACTCCAGCGTTTCTCTGCCAGACTTTCTGACCATACGAGCAGATAGAGATTTAAAGAGGAGTGGCAAAAGGAAAGGAGGTGGGTTGGCAGTGCTTGTGACCAACAGATGGTGTAATCCTGGACATGTTACTGTGAAGTGTCATCTCTGCAGTCCAGATATTGAACTGTTAGCACTAAGTTGTCGTCCATATTATTTGCTAAGAGAGTTCACCAGTGTTATTTTGGCAACTGTTTACATTCCACCCAATGCTGTTGCCGAGACTGTGTGTGATGTCATCAGCTCCGAAGTTGCTAAGCTACAGACACAACACCCTAGTGCGTTTGTTGGAATATCTGGAGATTTTAATCATGCCCCTCTCTCTGCTACACTTCCAACATTCCAACAGTTTGTCAGCTGCTCTACCAGAGAAAACAAAACGCTGGACTTGTTTTATCCAAATGTCAATGATTCATACATCGCTAAAGCAAGACCTCCTCTTGGCAAATCAGATCACAATCTTGTGTTTCTCTGTTCAAAATATAAACCCCTTGTTCAGAGGCAACCTGCAATAAAGAGAACAGTGAGAAAATGGTCAACGGAAGCTAAAGAAGCCCTGCGGGGTTGTTTTGAGGCTACAGACTGGGATGCACTGTGCCAGCCACATGGAGAGGACATCAGTGCCATGACTGAGTGCGTGACCGACTATATAAACTTCTGTGTAAACAACACCATCCCCACCAGAACAGTGAGATGCTTCCCCAATAATAAACCCTGGATTACCACTGACCTGAAGGAACTGCTAAACCAGAAAAAAAGAGCCTTCAAGGAGGGAGACAGGGAATTATTGAGGAGCACACAGAAGCAAATAAAAGTCAAAAAACAGCAAGGAGGTGTACAAGAAGAAGCTGGAGAGCAAGCTCCAACAGAACAATATCAGAGGGGTGTGGTCAGGGATGAAACAGATCACAGGCTTCAAGCAGAAGGAGGATCAGAAGGATGGAAGCCTGGACAGAGCCAATGAACTGAACACATTCTTCAATAGGTTCAGTTCAGGAACAAGCTCAGCATCCTCCTCTCTTGCCCACAGCCAAACATACATACCAACCTCCATTGACCCAAGGCTGTCCTGTCACACCTCAAATACTGTATCTACCACCTCAGTCATGGACCCTTCTTCTACATATTGATCTTCAACCAAATCAGAAGATGCTGATACCTCCTTTGCCTCCCCCCTCTGCGTCTCCAGAAGTCAGGTGAGGAAGCAGCTGGAGAGACTGAACTGGAATAAGGCTGCAGGTCCAGATGGTGTCAGTCCCAGAGTCCTGAAGGTCTGTGCAGAGCAGCTCTGTGGGGTTCTGCAGCACCTCTTCAACCTTAGCCTGACCCAGGAGAAGGTTCCAGTGTTGTGGAAAACATCCTGCCTTGTTCTAGTACAAAAGAAAACTCACCCATCAGTCCTCAATGACTATAGACCTGTTGCCCTGACATCCCACATCATGAAGGTCCTAAAGAAACTTATGTTGGCCCACCTGACTAAACAAACAAGCACATATCATGACCCACTGCAGTTTGCTTATCAGCATGGACTTGGAGTTGAAGATGCCATCATACACCTGCTTCAGCAGACTCACTGTCATCTAGAAAAGTCAGACAGCACTGTGAGAGTCATGTTCTTTGATTTCTCCAGTGCATTTAACACAATCCAGCCTGATTTGCTTTGTCAGAAACTCCAGAAGACTCAGGTGGAGGCCTCAACAATCACCTGGATCAAAGACTACCTGACAAACAGACCACAGTTTGTGAAACTAAAGAGTTGTGTGTCTAACCAGGTGGTCAGTAGCTCAGGAGCACCACAGGGGACTGTACTCTCACCATTCCTTTTCACTCTGTACACCTCAGATTTCCAGTACAAAATAGACTCCTGTCATCTGCAGAAATATTCAGATGACTCTGCAGTGGTCGGGTGTATCAGAGATGGACAAGAAGCTGAGTACAGGGAACTGGTGGACCACTTTGTGGCATGGTGTGGAAACAATCATCTCATCTTGAATGTGAACAAAACAAAGGAGATGATTGTAGATTTCAGGAGAATCAGGAACAGGTCCAACCCTATTTCCATCATAGGAGAAGAAGTGGAGGTGGTGGAGAATAATAAATACCTTGGAGTTCACCTGGACAACAGACTGGACTGGAAATGCAACAGTGAATCCGTCTACAAGAAGGGACAGAGCAGACTGTACTTCTTGATGAAGCTGAAGTCCTTCAGCGTTTGCAGCAAGATGCTACATATCTTCTATAAGTCTGTTGTAGAGAGCGCTATCTCTTCTGCCATCATCTGCTGGGGGAGCAGCACCAGAGCAAGTGACTTAAAAAAGATCAACAAGCTCATAAAGAAGGCTGGCTCAGTTCTGGGGACTACTCTAGAACCTTTTGGAGATGGTTGTACAAAGAAGGATTCTTCATAAAATGAAGAACATTATAGACGACCCTCAGCATCCTCTTCATCAGACTGTCATACAACAACAGAGAGTCTTCAGTCAGAG
>NC_056512.1:18847219-18847636 GCF_014905685.2 Nematolebias whitei
AAAAAAAGAGGAATTAAAGTTTTCAAAAGTAATATCTCAGAATGAAAGTAACAGAGCTACTCCAACATGCAGCCACCATGAGCGGCGCAATTCTAGAAATTCCATTTGGTCTAGCTCCGTCTAAATCCTGTCCTCAGTCATCAAGTACAGAAATGTCTGCAGCTCCTTGTAGTACCACAGTGTTCGTTTATGGTCTGATTCTTATAAAGGAAAAGCTCTCCTGAGACTCTCTCTGGCCAATCAATCACCTGCAGTCGGCTGTCATTAAATTTATGATTCAATTTGACTTGATTCGACTCACTTGGAACTGCAGCCGAATAGGTCCTAAGAACCAAAATGGTAAACTGGACACATGTAGGAGTTGGAGGCGAAAAAAATTCCTATCAGACTTTTTTTTCCTGCCTGAGAAAAAAAAAC
>NC_056512.1:18847736-18851427 GCF_014905685.2 Nematolebias whitei
AAACAAGCACATAGTGACGTAGACATTCTGCAGACGGGGGAGACGAGAGTGGTCAGCAATGTTCATAGATGCTCTCAAGGTCACTGTAAGAGTTCTGATAAGGATGTAATAATCAGCTAATGTCCTCCAGTGAGATCCATAAACATTCTCGAGGGATGTCGAGGAATGACCAAGAATAACGTCTATGAGAATCCAAGAGTCCTGAAATGATGATACAATGTTTATTCAGCTGGTTTCATCTGGTTATCAGTTGGAAATTCCTCAGGGAGAGGGTGGTGAGCATCAGATCACATGTTCTCCAGGCAAATTCAGATAAGATGGTCTTCAAGGCCAGCCAAGGGAGCCAAATTCAGGTAAACACAGTTGTTTTGAGGACAGGCAGAAATTAATGACATCTACCTTGAGTCTGTGTTGGTCTACTCGGTTCCGAAATGTCCAAATTACATGGCCACACCGATGGAAAGTGACTGAGTAAAATCCACAATATCTGATCCATTCTGCCCAAAGCATATGAATCCGGGTACTCAAGACATGAACCAAGCCATCATAAAGGCAAGCAGAGTGATCGGGTTCAAATTTGCTGCCGACGACGTCCTTGATTGTAGATAAAACCAGCAACCAGCCGAATCCAAAAAGCAGGAACCAGTTATCGTAAATCAAATTAAATATGCGTCCTTAAAATCCACAAATGGCAGCAGAGATAGACACATCATCAAGTCTTCCAAGTCGATGAGATATCCAGCATTTGTGTGTGCCAACAGGGCAAATCGATTCGCCTAAAGCCTGTCTTCTCTTCGAAGAAATGTCATCAATTGTGTTGAGGGACCAACTGATCAAAACAAGTCCATAATTATAGTTCGGAAGATATGCAAGAGAGGCTCAGAAGCAGTTTCACAGAGAAACAGAGCAGCAAAGCAAAGCGGAGAGGGAGAGGAGGGGAAAGCGTCCGACCTCAGCAAGAGCAAGTGGTGAAGTGAAAATAGTTATTGGATAAAGTGTTTACTTATGTAGGTAAACGTAGATGTTTAATTAAGATACACCAGAATGCAGGAAATGTTATCTGCTTTATTCAAAATTTTCTGAGGGAGGACTCCCAGACCTCCCCCACCAGTGTGCCCCCCCCCCATGTAATATCCACTTACTGCTATACAGTATATCTAAGCTGTTATGTTCTCAAAGTGCAATATACAGTGCTGCTATTTTTTGTATTCTCTTCTAAAGCTCCCTGATAGCTTAAACTCTGTTCCCATAACTTTGTTATTAAATGTTTTGTTTGTTTTTTTACCTTATGTCTGACTGGCGAACTCTGCACAACAATTCCTATGTGCCTGAACCTTGTGTGAAAGTGCAGATGACATAAAAGACTGACTGACTCCACACATCTTCAGCTACAGAACAGAAGTCAAGTTGTTTCACATTTCTTCTTTTTCATTTCCCATGTCCTGGATGACGGAGAATCTACAGCAACATATGATACCAATGTTAGTGTCAGTCTGTATCAGATAGATAGACGGACAGACGGACGGACGGTCGGTCGGTCGGTCGGTCGGTCGGTAGGTCGGTAGGTAGGTAGGTAGGTAGGTAGGTAGGTAGGTAGGTAGGTAGGTAGGTAGGTAGGTACTTTATTGATCCCGAAGGAAATTATATGAAAAAGATCAATAAATAATTTTAAAACAACCCTAAAAGGAGATAAGGCAGCATTTATGTTAGGGGACATAACTTGCTAGCTTCTCTGGTTCCTGCCAGGAGTGGCGGTATTATGCAGCCTAATGGCACGAGGGACAAATGATTTCTTTAGTCTCTCAGTAGAGCACTTCAATGAACGGAGTCTGGAGCTCATTGAACTTCACTTGTTAGAGAAGACAGAGTTCAAGGGGTGGCCCTGACTGGACATGATTGCCCTGATCTTGGAACATGCCCTCTGCTCCACCACCTTTTCCACAGAGGCAAGGCCCAGTTCCACCACAGAGCCCGCCTTCTTAATGAGCCGATTCAGCCTTAGGATGTCCTTCTTCCTATGCTGCCCCCCAACACACAACACCCAAAAAAAGTATACTGGACACAATGGATTGGTAGAACACATGCAATAACTTAGAGCAGACCCTGAAAGAGGCCAGCCTTCTGAGAAAGTGCATTCTGCTCTGCCCCTTCTTGTACACATCGTCCATATTTTCATTCCATTTCAGCTTGTTGTCCAGCTGTAGCCCCAGATACTTATAGATTGACACCACCTCAACCTCCGATCCATCAATAATGATGGGCTGCAGAAGGGGTGGAGCTCTGCAGAAATCCAGCACCACCTCTTTGGTTTTAGTGGCATTCAGCGAAAGCTGGTTCTGATGGGACCATCCAACAAAGTCCTTCACAGGCCCCTGTACTCCCCCTCCTCCCCCTTGCTAATACATGCAGCAGTGTCATCAGAGAACTTCTGCATGTGGCATATATCAGAGTTGTCCTGAAAGTCAGTGGTGTAGAGAGTGAAGAGGAGGGGCGAAAGCACTGTACCCTGAGGTGCTCCAGTACTGCTGGTCAATGTTGAGGACCTGCAACCCCCAACTCAGACAAACAACTCAGAGACAACTCAGACTCAGACAACTTGTTGGTCAAATAGTCCACTATAGTTTTGCTAAAAGTATCCTAAGCTGCACCAGAAGTGCTACAGCTACCTGCTGCTGCTATTGATGCTTATTTTTTCATGTAAATACAATTTAAATACAAAAATGATAGTGCAGATTAACCATTGTGTTGCAGATTGTCAGAAATAAAATGCTTCTCCAAGCTTGTATTGATCAAGAGCTATCTACAACAGGTAAGATGTTAACTTTTCTAAATTGTCCACACAACTTCACTAAAATGAGCAAAGCAGTCCACATTTTTTGTTGTTGTTGTTTGTTTGTTTTATTTGTTTTTTTATATATATATTCAGAACCAGAAAATATTCTCCACTCAAAAAAACAACACATAACAAAACCAAGTGAGAAGAAAAAAGTAGTTTTTGTTTGTTTTAGGAGTGTTTGCATAACCTCACTTTCTCTTCCTCCATCCTCTGAGATTTTCTTCTCCAGTTAAACTCAAACCTCCTCCTGCTCCTCCTTCTCCTCCTCCTCCGTGTTTAGAGACATTTCCTCGGCCTTTTATTCGTCTCCTGATTATTGCTCTCTCCACTCTGTCACACCATGCCTCTGGCCCTCCCATTGCCTCAGAGCACAGGTCTTTAAAGCTGTCCATGTCCAGCTCAGTGCTGGCCTTTCAGTTCTGTTCACAACTGTAGCATACGTTAGTCACCTGGCACGAGGCATGGCTGAAACCTCGTTAAATTCCTGATAGATGCTTTGAAACTGTGTGTGTGAGTGCATGTGTGTGTGATTATGAAATGAGGGGGGCGTGTTGTATGGAGGGCTGAAATCAGCCCCCAGCCTGAGAGACTTTGGGAAACATTCAGCCTTTTCCCTCAGTGAGACACAACAGGTGAGTCTGATATTCATCATCTTCTTTTCTACAAGTTGAGGAGAGAGATGGCTTTTAGAAAACTTAAGTCCACTTTATTCGTAACTGAAATACAAACAATGAGTTGAATTTGTTAAATACATTTTTAGATTTTTGTTGTTTGTTAGTTCAATAACCTGTATAAATAAAGGTTGAATGAATGAAATATGCAATATAAATTTATATATATATATATATATATATA
>NC_056512.1:18851527-18856171 GCF_014905685.2 Nematolebias whitei
AGTGTATTCTTTATTTCTTTTCTTTTTTAAAGAACGAAATTCAGGTATTTTAATTTGTAATTTCATCCTTTGAAGAAAATATATATTTAAAGAAACTGCTTCTTTGGGTCAGATGAGTGCAAAAGAGACTTTTTTTTTTAGAATATGCTTTAATATTTATTTCATTGGTAAAAGATTTAAAAAAATATTTTGTAAATAGTTGTATTAAATGCCAACTGTTACAAGAGTGCATATCACCCGCTGCCCATTGTGTTTTAGAAATTTATCTCATTTTGAGAATGAGTTGTAGGCATTATGATCAAACCTTGAAAATAACTTTATCCACAATCTAATGCATTGACATGACAATCAGTTTGTGTTGTGAATGACACTCAGCTACCACCACACCAAACTTTAGCCCAGTATAAAACTGGCTGTTATAGAAATTTTTGTGTTTTTAAGATTAGTTGGCTGTGGTGACCATCTTAAATGGGTATGGGTCCATAAATGTATATCAAATTATTATATCCTGATTTATTTATTCATTTATTTGTTTATTTATTTCCCATTGGCTGATGAGATATTTTGCTTGATAATTTTAATCGAAGAACACGAGGAGGGAAACGTGTCAGGAGACAGAGGGAGAAGAGGAAAGTGAAGTTAGTACTGTAGGACTGAGGGTTGCAACTCTAAATGCTGAGACAATGACAGGCAAAGGTAGAGAGCTGGCTGGCATGATGCAGAGAAGGAAGGTAGATGTTTTATTCAATTTAATTCAGTTTATTTATATAGCACCAAAATTACAACAAAGTTGGCTCAGGGCACTTTACAGGAACATTCACATACATAGAAAAGCCAGTTAGTAAAGTTCTCTAAGGAAGTCAGCAGACATGTTGAATCTTCACTTCGTCACAATCTCCCATCCTGAGCAAGCACAATTAGAAGTAGAAGGGTAGCAAGGCTCTCAGCATTGGAGCAGGGTTTAAACTGTTTAACCATGGTGTGGATAGAAAGAGAAATGGAGTAGGTGTAGTCCTGAAAGAGGAGTTGATAAAGAATGTAGTAGATGTGAAAAGAGTGTCGAATAGGGTGATGAGCCTGAAGGTAAATAAGGTCTGATACTAAACATTGTCAGTGGTTATGCTCCACAGGTTGGATGTGATGTGGAGATGAAAGATTCATTTTGGAAGGATCTGGATGAAGTGATAGAGAGTATTCCCAGGGAGGAGAGAGTGGTGATCAGAGCAGACCTGAATGGACACGTTGATGAAGGAAACAGAGGAGATGAGGAAATGATGGGTAGGCTTGGTGTCAAGGAAAGAAACCAGGAAGGACAGATGGTGGTGGAAATTGCCAAGAGAATGGAAATGGCTGTAGTCAACACCTATTTCCAAAAGAGGGAGGAACATAGAGTGAGCTATAAGAGTGGAGGAAGGAGTACGCAGATCGACTACATTCTGTGTAGAAGAGGAAACCTGAGGGAGATTGGAAACGTGTTGTGGCAGGGGAGAGCATGGCCAGACAGCATCAGATGGTTGTGTGTAAAATGACTGTTGTTGTGAAGAAAATAAAAAGAGTAAAATCAGAGAAGAAGACCAAATGCTGGACGATGTAGAAGAAAGGATGTTGTGAGAACTTCAGAGAGGAGCTGTTAAAGACTCTGGGTGGTAAGAAAGAGCTTCCAAATGACTGGACTACTACAGCAACAGTAATTAGAGAGACAGGTAGGAAAGTACTGTGTCATCTGGACAGAGAATGGATGATTAGGAAGCCTGGTGGTGGAATAATGAAGTGCAGGAAGATGTTCAAAGAAAGAGGTTAGCCAAGAAGAAATATGACAGTGTGAGGACTGAAGAGAGGAGACAGGAATATAAGGAGATGCAACGTAGAGCAAAGAGGGACGTGGCGAAGGCAAAGCAGGAGATGTTTGATGAGCTGTTTGGGAGGCTGGACACTAAAGAAGGCGAGAAGGACTTGAACTGATTGGCAAGCCAGAGGGATCAGGCTGGAAAGGATGTGCAACAAGACTTGTTAAAGATACGGATGGTAATGTTTTAACAAGTGGGGACAAAGTGACGGGAAAATGGAAAGAGTACTTTTAGGAACTAATGAATAGAGAATGAAAGAGGAAGAAGAGTAGAGGTCATAAAAACTGTGGACCAGGAAGTGTGGAAGATTAGTGAGGGTGAAGGTTGAATAGCTCTGCAAAGAATAAAGATGGGGAAGGCAGTAGGACCTGATGATATACCAGACATTTCCAGGTTTGGAAATGCCTTGGAGAGATGGCAGTGAGGTTTCTGACTCAAATATTCAATTGTATATTTGAGGGTGAGAAAATGCCTGAGAAATGTAGAAGAAGTGTGCTGGTGCCCATTTTTAAGAACAAGGGTGATGTACAGAGTTGTAGCAACTATAGGGGAATTAAGTTGATGAGTCACACGATGAAGATCTGGGAGAGAGTTGAGGAAGCAAGACTTAGACGAGAGGTGACTATCTATGAGCAGCAGTATGGTTTCATGCCAAGAAAGAGCACCACAGATGCCATCTTTGCTTTGAGGATGCTGATGGAGAAGTACAGAGAGGGTCAGAAAGAACTCCATTGTGTCTTTGTGGATTTAGAAAAAGCATGACAGAGTGCCGAGGGAGGAGGTGTGGTATTGCATGAGGAAATCTGGAGTGGCAGAAAAGTATGTTAGAGTGGCACAGGACGTATGAGGACAGGACATTGGTGAGATGTGCTGTAGGAGTGACAGATAGCTTCAAGGTAGAGGTGGGAGTGCATCAAGGTTTGGCTCTGAGCCCCTTCTTGTTTGCTCTGGTGATGGACCGACTAACAGATGAGGTCAGGCAAGAATCCCCATGGAATATGATGTTTGTAGATGACATTGTGATCTGTGGTGAGAACAGGGAACAGTTGGAAGAGAACTTGAAGAGTTGGAAGTATGCACTTGAAAGAAGAGGAATGAAAGCCAGCCTGTAAAACAGAGTACATGTGTGTTAATGAGAGGGAGGAGGTGGAACAGTGAGGCTACAAGGAGCAGAGGTCACAAAGGTGCAGGACTTCAAGAACCGTAATTTCCGCCATACTTGTCGCACGGCCTTATAAGTCGCATCAGCCCAAATATGTCTAAAAAAGTGGAAAAATCCATAAATATGTCCCTTCACCATATACGTTGCATCTATTATGTGTCACTGCTCACGCATCGCGTTTATTATTTGTTACCGCTGACAACCCGGAAATGTGGGCCGAACCCAGAAATGTGGGCCGGTGTTGTGCCAAAAATTGATGGGCTGACAAATGGCAGCCGCGGGAGCATGTATGGGAGGACTTTAACAAGAATTTAACAAGATTAACACTTAAAAACAATTATTTGTTTGCTCGAATTTATAATAAAGGTGTGTCTCAGTCTAACTTTTGCTTAATAAATGCACTTTGACGGTCAAGTCAACTGTATTTCAAAAGCCGATACACGGCAATAAATGTGCTCATGCGACAAGTATCTGTGCAAATTTAACAAGAGAACCACCTCAAAACAATAATTTGTTTGCTCAAAATTATAGTAAAGGTGTGTCTCAGTCTAACTTTTGCTTAATAAATGCACTTTGACAGTCAAATCAGCTGCATTTCAAATCCCAATTTGCGAAAGCGTGCACGAGCAAAAGGACAAGCCGCTGTTCATTTCTTCGAAATTTAACAAGATAAACACCTAAAAGCATTTGTTTGTTTTCTTGACTTTATAAAAAAGGTGTGTCTCAGTCTAACACTTGCTTAATAAAAGGACTTTAACGGTCAAATCAGCTGCATTTCAAATGTATTCACTGCCTCAGTGCTCCAGGAGTGCGCAGACAGAGAGGAAAAAAGAAGAACGCTGCTCGTTTCTTTGAAATTTTACAAGAAAAGCACCTAAAACAATAATTTGTTTGCTCAAAATTATAGCAAAGATATGTTTCAGTTGAACTTTTACTTAAATACACTTTAATGGTCAAATTAGCTGCATTTTGCCAGGGCAGTGCAGCAAAATGAAGCTGAGGTTGCTCCAAGCAAAGAGCAGAAAGAAGGTGTGTGTGTGTGTGTGTGTGTGTGTGGGGGGGGGGGGGTATGGCAAGCCGATTGTGTCATTAAGAGCTGGTGAAGATTCTCAGTCATCCAGGACATGGTAAATTCACAAAAGTTCAAGACAAAAATAATAAAGTATAAAGTATAATAAATAAAGTCCAGTTGTTTTTGTCTTGAACTTTTTTGAATTTGTCATTATAGCCACATTTACTTATTACATGACACAATGGCATGCCTTACTGCTACTATTACTCTGCTGCCATCAAGTGGCTGAAAGTGGTACTGCTCTTTTTTTTTCCAGTCAGAATGAATGAAAACGGTCATATCTCAGCCAGAAAATGGTTTATAAATATGGGGGGAAAAAAATCATAAATATGTCACTTCGGCCTATAAGTCACAGGGCATGTAAATTATGCAACAAACCTTGACATATAGGATGGAAAATACGGCACTTGGGGTCCACTGTCCAGGAAAATGGGGAATGTGGTAAAGAGGTGAAAAAAAGAGTCCAGATAGGATGAAGTGGACGGAGAAAAGTTTCAGGAGTGATTTGTGACAAAGGGGCGTCAGCAAAGGTCAAAGGAAAAGTTTACAGGACAGTGGTGAGA
>NC_056512.1:18856271-18858460 GCF_014905685.2 Nematolebias whitei
GAAAACGGTCATATCTCAGCCAGAAAATGGTTTATAAATATGGGGGGAAAAAAATCATAAATATGTCACTTCGGCCTATAAGTCACAGGGCATGTAAATTATGCAACAAACCTTGACATATAGGATGGAAAATACGGCCCTTGGGGTCCACTGTCCAGGAAAATGGGGAATGTGGTAAAGAGGTGAAAAAAAGAGTCCAGATAGGATGGAGTGGACGGAGAAAAGTTTCAGGAGTGATTTGTGACAAAGGGGCGTCAGCAAAGGTCAAAGGAAAAGTTTACAGGACAGTGGTGAGATCAGCTATGTTGTATGGTCTGGAGACAGAGACATGGACAAAAAAACAGGAGAAAGAACTGGAGGTGACAGAAATGAAGATGTTGAGGTTCTCCTTAGGAGCGACAAGGATGAGACATTAGGAATGAGATCATCAGAGGTACAGCACAGGCTGAACAACTGAGAGATAAAGTTAGAGAGACCAGACTGAGATGGTTTGGACATGTCCAGAGGAGGGACAGTGGGTATATTGGTAGAAGGATGTTAGAAATGCAGCTGCATGAAAAAAAAACAAAGAGGAGATATATGGATGCAGTTAGAGAGGACATGGAGGTAGATGGAGTGAGGACAGAGGATGCAGAGGACAGAGTGAAATGGATGGAGGAGGATGACTCGCTGTGGCGATCCCTGAAGAGGGGAAAGCTGAAAGAAGACGAAGAAGGTTGACGAGATAGTTTGCCAACAGAAAGTCACAAGCAAAAAGATTATTGTTCATTTGCCTTTTGAGAGCGGGAAATGAAAAGCAGCCGAGTGTGATTTAGTCATATGGTATTTTATTGAACAGATATCTGTTTTGTAATTTATGAGTCAAATATTCACTGTTTTTATTTTTCAGGATATTATAAGTGGTTCATCATAGTTCATGTCCACGATGCCTTCACTGACTATGGTTCTATGGAGTGCTTTCTGCCTCCATTTGCTCTGGGACAAGTTGACAGGTGAGACGTTTTGTTTACAGAGAGATGATAACTCGTTAATTTAACAGAATGTGTCAAATGTGATTTTCTTTCATTTAAATCGTTTTATTTTGGGTCAAACTGAAGCGATCACATTGTTAATCTGAGATGTTTTCCACTCCTCTTCGGCACAAGTTTAGGCAAAAACATAAAAATATATACTTTAGTCTAAAGAGCTTGTAAGTTTTCATTCATGTTAATTTATTATTTTACACTATGGACCATCAGACATAATAATAAAATATATTATTTCAGTCTTACAGTCATTTAGAGTGAAGGTTTTCACACTTTCTGCTCCTCCTCAGCTCCAACTCGGGTGTGCTCACCGACTGATCCGATGGGAGCGCAGCATCCAGTCCTGGCTCTGCTGGAGAGGTTTCAGACAATTCAGGGTTGTGTGGCAAGAGAGCACGGCCACAAGGAAACCCATGTTGTTGCACTGGAGAGGGGAGACAAAAGCTCGGAGAACAAGGTATAGATAAACTGTCTCAAATACCACACACTAAGAACTGATGGGTTAAAAACAACCCAATTAGCCCAAAGCTGGGTAAAGCTGGGTGGTTTAGGGTTAATTTATGAATTTGACCAAACATACTGGGTTAGGTTTTCTATTCAAACAGTAGAACAAATAACTAATTTGTAAAATTAGATATAATAAAAAGTTTTGTTAAAAAGAACAACCCAAAATCTACCTTGCTAGAGAAAAAAAACGCTTGAGTTAATCCTAACTAGCACTAACCGTTATTAGCATCAGATTTGCAATGACTTTGTTACTACTCTGAGCGAAATTTTGTTTTGTGAATTTTGAGACATTTTGGAAACTCCCTTCTGAATTCTGTTACAATTAGTTGCAAGATTGACTTAAGTCATGTAACTACATCGTCTTCTCAACAAATGCTGTCATTTTGTAAAACCCTTGTATTCAGTTTGTGGTTGAAAAGGTACATCTGTAAAAAGTTCAGTCAGTTCAAACAACGTTCCAAAAACAGTAATTTTATCCACAAATCTCTAATTAAACATCCAGATGGTAAAATCTAAATCAAATTTTTAACAACAAAGAGTTTTGTTTTGCTTTGTTTTGTTTTACTTTGAGAATATATAAACCAGGGCTATTCTGCTAAACTGCTCAGGGGGCCACAGTTTCTGAAAGCCAACAGCTCGGGGGCCGGACATCCAGCA
>NC_056512.1:18858560-18858814 GCF_014905685.2 Nematolebias whitei
GGGCGTCAGCAAAGGTCAAAGGAAAAGTTTACAGGACAGTGGTGAGATCAGCTATGTTGTATGGTCTGGAGACAGAGACATGGACAAAAAAACAGGAGAAAGAACTGGAGGTGACAGAAATGAAGATGTTGAGGTTCTCCTTAGGAGCGACAAGGATGAGACATTAGGAATGAGATCATCAGAGGTACAGCACAGGCTGAACAACTGAGAGATAAAGTTAGAGAGACCAGACTGAGATGGTTTGGACATGTCCA
>NC_056512.1:18858914-18859790 GCF_014905685.2 Nematolebias whitei
GATGGAGGAGGATGACTCGCTGTGGCGACCCCTGAAGAGGGGAAAGCTGAAAGAAGACGAAGAAGGTTGACGAGATAGTTTGCCAACAGAAAGTCACAAGCAAAAAGATTATTGTTCATTTGCCTTTTGAGAGCGGGAAATGAAAAGCAGCCGAGTGTGATTTAGTCATATGGTATTTTATTGAACAGATCTCTGTTTTGTCATTTATGAGTCAAATATTCACTGTTTTTATTTTTCAGGATATTATAAGTGGTTCATCATAGTTCATGTCCACGATGCCTTCACTGACCATGGTTCTATGGAGTGCTTTCTGCCTCCATTTGCTCTGGGACAAGTTGACAGGTGAGACGTTTTGTTTACAGAGAGATGATAACTCGTTAATTTAACAGAATGTGTCAAATGTGATTTTCTTTCATTTAAATCGTTTTATTTTGGGTCAAACTGAAGCGATCACATTGTTAATCTGAGATGTTTTCCACTCCTCTTCGGCACAAGTTTAGGCAAAAACATAAAAATATATACTTTAGTCTAAAGAGCTTGTAAGTTTTCGTTCATGTTAATTTATTATTTTACACTATGGACCAATAAAATATATTATTTCAGTCTTACAGTCATTTAGAGTGAAGGTTTTCACACGTTCTGCTCCTCCTCAGCTCAAACTCGGGTGTGCTCACCGACTGATCCGATGGGAGCGCAGCATCCAGTCCTGGCTCTGCTGGAGAGGTTTCAGACAATTCAGGGTTGTGTGGCAAGAGAGCACGGCCACAAGGAAACCCATGTTGTTGCACTGGAGAGGGGGGACAAAAGCTCGGAGAACAAGGTATAGATAAACTGTCTCAAATACCACACACTAAGAACTGATGGGTTAAAAACAAC
>NC_056512.1:18859890-18861805 GCF_014905685.2 Nematolebias whitei
GTCCCCTCTCAGGACCATCCACTTGGTGCTCAGCTCAAAGCACCGAGTCTCCTGGTTACTGGAGGCCCAACAGCTGCCACCAAACCTGCCAGTGTTTGTGCAGGTCAGTCGGAGAGGATTATGGACATCCTTAAAATATTCACAGATTCTCTTTTGCGTGAGCGCACGTTTCAACTAAACTATCTTTTAGGTGTCTGCAAACTCAAGCGTCGAGTCACACGCTCTACGCTTACATGTGCGAACGGTTCATTTGTTACCGTCACGCCCTCGTCCACTGCACCGCTGGGCCCTGAAGCACCATGGCAACCTGTCCTCACTGATGTACACGAAACGTGGTAATCGTGTCTACATTCAGCTAGGAGAAGGTGGGCCACTGAGAAACAATCATTTGATGAGAAATGTTCAAGCATGAGTGATGTTTTGTTGTATCCTCAATAATTAGATGATTAACCTAGAGTGTTACTTTGAACAATTTACAGGCGGGTTCATGGAAAGGTTATAGAACAGACGTGGGCAACATATGGTCCAAAGGCCAAACTGGCCCTTAGACAATCTCCATCCAGCCCCCAATATATTTATCTCTAACACACGTTTTTGTCCTTTCATGTGGTTGAGCATGTTTAAGCTAACAAATATTTTATTACAAGATCCAGTTTTGGGGAGACAGAGAGAATATTGGTGAGGTGTATTTTTGTCAAGCTAACTGTGCTACAACAAGAAAAAGGCTAAAACAAGTCTTACAGATTATTAATTTATTTTCCAATTTACTATGCAACATTTCAGTTGCTTTAAATATCTTGGTTTGGGCCTCTGGGCGACATAGTGTCCCACCCCTGTTATAGACAATAGGTATAGATGACTTTTTGAATTACTCAGTTTGGAAAAGTAGAGTTTAAGTTTGCAGGACATGAGCTAATGATTAATCTGAACCAAAGCCAAAGTGGATTCCTGCCGTTTTAAATCAAGTGGTCTAAAAGATTTATTGGAGGTTCCATCAAAATATGGTTCATAGATCTTTTGCACACTTGTCTTTTGTTATTTGCAAGTACAAACAGGGGCAGCAGCTGCTAGCTGTAGCTGGACCTTTAGCTGGGGATGCTGTAAAGAATAGAACATTTCTGCCATGAAATAAAATGAAAGCAATGAAATGTAGCAGATTGAAACAGATTTCAACTTTAAAACTTGGACTCGCAAAAATTTAAACTGTTGCTGTTTCAAATAACTCCGATTTTGTTTATATAGTTGTTTATGCATCAAACAAAAAATGGCGTGCAAAGTGTTTTTGCCTCCTTTTGCTGATCAAAATGTCAGACAGCAGGATTTGATGTATGAGCACTGCCTTCTTCTATTTGTTAGCATCAGCTTAAACTTATACTGCAGCCAGCCAACCGAGGGCTCCAGTTCTGGTTCAGCTTCATCGTCCACTTTCCATTCCTTCTTGTTATAAACAAGAAAAGTATGTTGATTTGTTTATGTAATTGTTATCATTGTAACCTTTCCAGAATTGTCAGTTCACATTGCACAGTTGCTCCCGTAGGAATAGTAATGACATTCCTGCCGGAAGTGATCCCTGACTGCACAGGAAGTGCTACAGCTAACTGCTGCTCCTGCTATTTATACTTGCAAATAACCTATATAATGACTATGTAGTGTAAAATTAATAGTGGTTTGGGATGGACCGAGCAGTAAAAGGACAGTCAGGCACAGGTTAAGTCCAAAAAATAAATATTTTTAATAAACCCAAAAAATCAACTTGGGCAAATCATAACAGATAACAAAATTGGGCCCATTAAAGAGGTCAGCATAACTGGACTCTACTCAAACAAACAGAACACTTAGGTAAAACACACAAACAACTAACTGGAACTAACATAAGGAAATCATTCCCCCCTGTGGTTTTACCTGTGCCTCACTA
>NC_056512.1:18861905-18864795 GCF_014905685.2 Nematolebias whitei
CCCCCCGATCTTGAGTTGTGGTATGACCCAATCTTCAGGTCTCCATATAGGCTTGCTCCACCCTTCCTCCACCTCTTTGTTCCCCTGAAGGACTGGAGCAGCAGGCACTGAGGTAACTCAAAAAACAGAAAAATTAAATCTAATCAAACACATAACAATGTAAACTAGAATGTGCACACTTATTTTAGCATACAGTGTTATATGATTATGTAAATAAATTCTAAACAAAAAATGCAATTCTTTGTTACTCTGGAAATCATATCCTACATCTAAGGAAACGAAAGTATGGTGAATTATACAATAATCTATTGTAGCGGTGTGATGATGAGACATTACCCCATTTGTGTGGCTGTAACTGAAGCCATCATGGTTAAAATATTTTCATAAACTACCTAAAATTTAGAAGATTTCAGTTGTTTTGAGATGACAGCAATCCACTTGGTTTTTTGGCTGTGTTCAGACTAGCCATTAGCTCATGAGTCCTGATGGACCTAAACACTGTTCTTACAAATAAAGCCTGCAGAGAAGACTTTTCCACACAAACCCCACTGCAATATGTCCAAAATATCCTTTTAAACATCTTTAGAGCTCAAATTCAGGGAGAACCATGTCGTTTGTTTTCTGTTGTCGTCAGATATAACTTCTGGTGAAAAATCAGAGGGTCTTCCTTCTTCCTCTGTATTACAGATCCAACCCGACTTGCTGAGTGTCAGCTGCAGTCTTCATTTTCCTGTCCCAGCTTCACGATCACAGATCTGCAGCCACAAAAAGTGTGGGGATGCATCCATCCCACAGCAGGTGATGCTAGTCCTGAAGTCCATGTGATCCATCTCCGTTCAGCAGGCTCAGAGCGCTGTAGGTGAGAGAGCTCAACCCGTTTAGTCTTAAAACCTGTTTCACTGTGTTTGCACCCAAAGGTAATCCTTGTTCTCTTACTTTAGCTCTTTCAGTTCTCAGCGGACAGAGGTGATTGTCTCTCTCGTGTCTCCAGTGGTCTCTTTGAAGGAGGAGAAGGTGGTGCTTATCCTCAGCAGCTCAGTCCCGGTCAGCTGGGTTATCACAGCTCATGATGTCCGGGGTCACATCTCTGTTCATGTACGGACCACATCCAGTTTTAATATTAAAATATTACTCATTCTAATCACGCATGATCACTAAACTGAGCTCAGATGTTGCTTCAGCACAGAACATTAAAGCCTGGTATATTTCTTTTTTGGTTTTTCTGCTTCTGAAATCAACCTGGAGCCTTTTTACCTGCTGAAAACTTTTACACTTGATTGGACTCAGGTTGTTTACTTGTATTATGTCCTTTCTCTCTCCCCAGTCCTCCAGTGGTGTGTCACCACCCTTTCCAGCTGAGCCTAACCTAACCTTGTCCAGCACACTTAACTCCGACCTGTCGGATGTTTCTGATCTTCTTGTCTGGGCCAATGAGAGCGGCTACTTGAAGGTGACCTCATACACCGAGGCTCACCTGGCCAATCGCTTTGTGATCCACTTGACTGAGGGCAGGACAGGTGTGTCTCATTGGTCCGTTCAAGTAAACTGAATTTTTAATTTATTTTCAGGTGCTTCAGTCTTTGACTTCTTGTTAGTGGTAAGTGGAAGAGGATTAGGTGGGTGTCTGGAGTGGACACCTATTCATGGACGGGTTCATCACCAAGTTATAATTGGCTTCACCTTGATGGGCATGAACAGTTTTGACAAATATCCTAGACAGGAGCTGGATTTTATTCTTGCTGGAGTCAACATGTACATGAGCTTGGGTTATTTGGAACTAACTTTTCTATGCCTAAATATTAATGTTTTCCCTGGTGTCTTTGAATTGGGAAACAAGCTCTGACTAGGTATGTGCCCAGTGACAGTTTGAAATAGCTCAGGAGAATGTTGTTAAAGTTTATCGTATTCCTAAGATGCCAAGATCACAAACCCACAATCTTTGTCTAAAAGAAAGGGGAAAAAAGAGATTTTTGTCATTTAGAATTGTCTCTAAAACAAGCCTGTAACATAAGTAACTGAATTCTAGTTTCATTGATAAATATAAATATCATCTGCATAGCAATAACATTTTATCCCACGCTGTCTAATAATGGAATGGCAACATCTATTCAATTAAATTCAAAAATACTTTATTAATCCCAAAGGGAAATTATTTGTTGTTTTAACTCGTTATCCTCATTTCATTAAGAGATGTTATAGATGCTGATGGCTGTAGGCAGGAAGGATCTCTTGTAAAGGTCCATCCCACAGTAGATCCTAAGAATCTGGCTGCAGATGCCGTCAGATCCGTCCGCCCAGACTTGGCTGGCCTCTCGGTTCCCCCAGGCTGTAGGACCCCCTGAATGCCGGGCAGAACTCCTCCCAGAACGATGGCCACTCCTCCCAGCAGTCTGCTGAGCTCCTCGTCGCTGCGGACAGCCAACTGTAGGTGCAGAGGGACGATCCTGTCCTTCTGCTGTTATGAGCTGTGTTTCCTGCTAGTTCCAGGATCTCAGTGGTCAGGCACTCAAGCACAGCTGGCAGGTAGATGAGAATGCATCCACAGAACATCCTTTCAACTCATTTGAGATTTGGGGCTGTAGTTGAGATATTATTTGAGCTTTTGAGATGTTAATCAGCTGCTGTTGGTTGTAGAAAACTGCCACTGATGGCGAAAACAGCCATCAGTGTGCTAATGATCCGTCGTTAGGCTGATGGTCCTCCTTGATTATGTGAGCAGCTGGTTTGGCTGTCAGCAGAAAACTGGTTGATCCACTGCAAGAGGGTGCTATTAATAAGACTGAGCTGAATACAGCACCTCAGACTGAGGAAGTCTTTCAGATGAAAGACAAAATGGTTCTACTTTTTTATTTTATTTTTATGTCCAGAGGACCAGATTTAACTTTTTTAG
>NC_056512.1:18864895-18867010 GCF_014905685.2 Nematolebias whitei
TTTTTGTTTTTTGTCTTTCCTCTTATAGAAAGTACACCTGGACCTGTCATTCTGTGTTCATTTCTCCTTCCTGTCCTCTCAAACTCAGCTGGTTGAAGCAGATGGCCACTCGTACCGAGTCTGGTTCTGCTGGAGGTTTCTTCCCGTTAAAAGGGAGTTTTTCCTTTCCACTGTCTCCTTTGTGCTTGCTCAGGATGAGAGACTGACGAGGTGAAGATTCAACTCAATCTGCTGCTTCCTCAGATAGATGACTTTTAATAAGTGGCTTTTATAATGTACAGTATGTGAATGGTTTTGTACAGTTAGGAGCTGGGTGAGACTGCAGCATGCATGTCTCCAAGGACACCTCCAAGTTCTACGAACTTGGCTGAATTGATAAAAGGTACTGTATGCCGAGAAGGTGGCTCGAGGCAGATTCTCATGACTGGTCTTCATGTATGTACTTTATGTATATTGATGTAATGTCCTGAAAATCTGACCTTGCAAGTAAATACTGGTCAAAAATATTCACCTGTCATCAGGTGTGGTTCTTTTTGAGTAAGTAAGATAAAGTGAGAATATTTTTCTCCAACAGTACTCTTGTTTATTTTCTTACTTTTATCAAAAGTCAGCTGTTCAAATTAAACTTGCATTACCAGTTTAGCAATTAAACATTTTCAGGCTTTGTTTCAGCTTGTTCAGCAGCTTTCAGCAAAAATCATTCATCAATAAACGTTCACACTGCATTTTCACCAAAAATGCAATTTCTCAACTTTCTTGTTTATTTTCAGAACAACAACATTTTGTGGAAACCACCAACCTTTTCTTTCATGTAATGCTGGATCTATTAACTCTGAGCTTCTGTGAAAGGTGTGGGCGGTGTGGGACCTGGCTGTTCCAAAACAAAAGAAAAAAAATCAAATAAACATTTGAACATTGATAAATTAGTCACTCCACACTAGATAGATAAATATAAACTAAATGAGAAACAAACAAAATGTGGCAACATTGTTTTTAATAGAATAATTGTATGGAATATATAACGATAGGTTTGACATTGGTCATGAAAATATATATTTTTCATACTCCAGAGTTAATCATGGAGTTCCTCAGGGTTTAGTATTTGAACCGACACTCTTATTTATAAAAATTTCCAGTAGGAAACATAGAATGTTCTACAGTTCATGTTCTAGAATTGCGCCGCTCAAGGTGGCTGCATGTTGGAGCAGCTCTGTTACTTTCATTCTGAGATTTTGTTTTTGGAAACTTTAATTTCTCTTTCTGGATGTAAATCATATTTTTTTTGGATGATTGTTTCCTCTGGTATCGGATGCTGAGCAGCTGAAAGGATTTTTACTGAAACTTTTTTTTAGTTTTGGACATTTGTTATGATGCGTAACCATGGCAACAAGGCATCCTGATGCATGCTCAATATTCCATGTAAAAAAATCTAAAAAAGTTAAATCTGGTCCTCTGGACATAAAAATAAAATAAAAATGTAGAACCATTTTGTCTTTCATCTGAAAGACTTCCTCAGTCTGAGGTGCTGTATTCAGCTCAGTCTTATTAATAGCACCCTCTTGCAGTGGATCAACCAGTTTTCTGCTGACAGCCAAACCAGCTGCTCACATAATCAAGGAGGACGATCAGCCTAACGACGGATCATTAGCACACTGATGGCTGTTTTCGCCATCAGTGGCAGTTTTCTACAACCAACAGCAGCTGATTAACATCTCAAAAGCTCAAATAATATCTCAACTACAGCCCAAAATCTCAAATGAGTTGAAAGGATGTTCTGTGGATGCATTCTCGTCTACCTGTCAGCTGTGCTTGAGTGCCTGACCACTGAGATTCTGGAACTAGCAGGAAACACGGCTCATGACAGCAGAAGGACAGGATTGTCCCTCTGCACCTACAGTTGGCTGTCCGCAGCGACAAGGAGCTCGGCAGACTGCTGGGAGGAGTGGCCATCACTCTGGGAGGAGTTCTGTCCGGCATTCGGGCGGTCCTACAGCCCGGGGGAACCGAGAGGCCAGCCAAGTCTGGGCGGACGGATCTGATGGCATCTGCAGCCAGTTTCTTAGGATCCACTGTGGGATGGACCTTTACAAGAGATCCTTCCTGTCTACAGCCATC
>NC_056512.1:18867110-18867340 GCF_014905685.2 Nematolebias whitei
GACGGCATCTGCAGCCAGTTGCTTAGGATCCACTGTGGGATGGACCTTTACAAGAGATCCTTCCTGTCTACAGCCATCAGTATCTATAACATCTCTTAATGAAATGAGTATAACGAGTTACAACAACAAATAATTTCCATTTGGGATTAATAAAGTATTTTTGAATTTAATTGAATAGATGTCGCCATTCCATTATTAGACAGCGTGGGATAAAATGTTATTGCTATGCA
>NC_056512.1:18867440-18868448 GCF_014905685.2 Nematolebias whitei
ACAGGTCCAGGTGTACTTTCTATAAGAGGAAAGACAAAAAACAAAAAAAAAACATGTTAAGGTAGAGGGCAGCACGGTGGCGCAACTGGTAGAGCTGCTGCCTCTCAGCGAGCAGGTCCTTGGTTCAAACCCCGGTCCAGGGGCCTCTCTGGGTGAAGTTTGCATGTTCTCTCCGTGCATGCGTGGGTTTTCTCCGGGTGCTCCGGTTTCCTCCCACAGACCAAAAACATGCATGTTAGGCTGATTGGTAACTCTAAATTGTCCCTAGGTGTGAGTGAGAGAGTGAATGTTTGTTTGTCTCGTTTGTCTCTATGTGGCCCTGTGATGGACTTGCGACCCGTCCAGGGTGTACCCCACCCCTCGCACAGTGATTGCTGGACATGGGCACCAGCGACCCCCGTGACCCAAAATGGAATAAGCGGGTAAAGAAAATGGATGGATGGATGTTAAGGTAGAAATAATTACAACCACAAACAGGTAGAGCAGAGCAAGTAAAGACAGCAGCAGAGAGAGAGGAAATGTGGTCAATTTGTTCTTCAGCAGTCCTATAGCAGCATAACTAAGGGATATCTCAGGAAACCCAAGCTGACCCTAACTATAGGATTTATCAAAAAGAAAATGTAAGGATGTTAGTTTTCTGTGGCCCGGTGTGTCTGTTTTCCTCGTGCTCCTCGTTAGTTTCCATTGTTGCCACCTGTGTCTCGTCCCAGCTGTTTGTCATCATGTCTCGTCTTCTCCTTGTATTTAAGTCTCCCTATTCTGTCTTGTCCTTTGTCGGGTCGTCTTCGTTGGGTGAGTCTCCTGAGTCTCTCTGTTTTCCTGGTTCCTCGAGTTCCTCGTGTCTCCCGAGTTCCCCGTGCCTCCCTCCTTGTTTATGTAAGTTTTGCTGCCCCGTCAGCATATTTATTTTGTACTTTTTATTTATCATTAAAAACTTATTTTTGTATAACTGCCGAGTTGAGTCCCTGTTCTGCACTCTGGGTTCGCTCCGACCACAAATCCTAACAG
>NC_056512.1:18868548-18878976 GCF_014905685.2 Nematolebias whitei
AAACTGGAATTTGGTTCCACAAGAGAGGAGCCTGATAACTGAGAGCTCTGTCTCCCATTCTGGAAACTATAGGAACCACAAGTAAACCTGCTGTCTGAGAGCAAAGTGCTCTGTTAGGAAAGTATGAACAATAAGATCTGTAATATAAGATGGGGCTGGGTTGTGGAGAGCTTTGTGTATTAGAAGTAAGATTTTGAATTATATTCTGGATTTGCAGGGAGCCAGTGGAGAGAAGCTAAAACTGGAGAAATATGATCTCTCCTATCAACTCTCCTTAAAACTCTGGCAGCAGCATTTTGGATCAACTGAAAACTTTTTTAATTTTTTGACACCCAGATAATAAACAATTGCAATAGTCCAGCCTAGATGTGAAAAATGCATGGACCAGTTTTTCTGCATTCTTTTTGGACAAAATGTTTCTAATCTTAGTGATATTACGCGGGTGGAGGAAAGCGGTTTTGGTAACATTTTTGATATGGAGGTTAAAAGAAATGTCCTGATAGAAAAATAACACCAAGATTTTATTTTATTTTTTACATTAGAACTGGAGTCCAAATTAATGCCATCCAGAGGAAGTGAAAGTCTGCAAATTTATTCCTAAGATGCTCAGGTCCATAATCCACAACCTCTATCTTGTCTGAGTTTAAAAGCAGAAAATTAAGGGTCATCCCAGCTTTTATGTCTTTTAAACATGCTTGTAATCTAAGTAACTGATTGGATTAATTGCGTTTCATTGATGAATATAACTGTGTATCATCAGCATAACAATGAAAATTTATCCCATGCTGTTTAATAACTTTACCTAATGGAAGCATAGATAAAGTAAAGGGTATTGGTCCAAGCATTGGTGAACCCTGAGGAACTCCATGACTAACTTTGGTGTATAAAGAAGATTCTGATGAGGTCCTTTCGATGAAGGACGCAAGGTCTCAAAAAAAAAAAAAAAAACCTGACCAGATGACCTGACTGAACTTCGTTGGAAGAAGATTCATTATTTACATTTACAAACTGGAATCTATCAAATAAATGTGATTTAAAACATTTTTAAGCCATTCCTGTAAACCCAATATCATATTCAAGTCTCTGTAGTAGAATATTATGATCAACTGTGACAAATGCAGCACTGAGGTCTAACAGGACACAAGTCCATTGTCTGAGGCCATGAGAATATCATTAGAAACTTTCACCAGGGATGTTTCTGTGCCATGATGAGCTCTAAACCATGAAAGAAACTCTTCAAACAGATTCATTCATTCATTCATGTTAATTAGATATAGGTCTATAACTGGCCAGAATTCCTGAATCAGTTAGATCAGTTTTCTTAAGTAAAGGTTTAATTACAGCACCATAAAGTGCTGTGATACATAACCATTCATTAAAGACAAATTAAGCAGATCCATTATGGGGATATTAATTAAGGGATATACCTCTTTAAACAGTCTGGTTGGGATGGGATCTAGCAGAAACGTGGATGGGTTGGATGAAGCTATTATTTTGGACAATTCAGAGAGCTCAACAGGACAAAAATAGTCCAAATGTAATTCAAGTTCTAGTGACATTTTTGAAGTTGTCTCATCTGACACAGAACCAGAGGCAATAGTAAGAAGAATGGTTTGAATTTTCTCCCTAATTGAAATAATTTTATAAAGAATTTCATGAAGCCATCACTGCTTCTAGCTGTAGGGATGCATGGTTCAACAAAGAGTGGACTTTGCCTTAATACTGAACAGAAACCTGGGGTTATTTTTATTCTCATCTATTAAAGAAGAATACACAGTTCTTTCATTACATCATAAAGACAAAACTTGATTCCAAGCAATTTAGAGATGACTGTTTAAAGTACAAGGCAAGTGATGAATACTAAAAGCTCTTAACATCCCCAGGAGTTCTAGTAAATCTATCATCAAAATAGCAAAATGGGGCACGTGTAAATCTACCAAGAGCAGGTCATCCTCAAAAATTGGGTGGCCGTGCTAGAAGAAGAACTCAACTCAATTCAGTTTGTTTATATAGCGCCAAATCACAACAAAGTTGTCTCAGGGCACTTTACAGGGACGTCCACATACATAGAAAAGCCAATTAATAAAGTTATCTAATGAAGCAGCAGACTCGTTGAATTTTCACTTCTTCACTGAAATCCAAGATGGCCGTGCTCAGCCGAGTCGCAGCTTCACAGGCTCCCGGTGAACTTGATCTTCTTTTGTTCCTGTTGTTTTTGTTTTAACCTTTTTGCACCTACAATGCACATCCACAGTACGGGTATGACCGCGACACACTTGTGGAGTTTTTTGTGTTGCTGCCTTGCCATCCTGCCATTGTGGTTCAGTCTTTCCATCCTCTGGCTCCAGCCTGTCATGGCGGCTGTCTCCATGATCCTCCATCTGCCTGCATGGACCAAACTCTATGGACCCGTTCGGTTCCGCAAAGAAACCTGGATGTTCTCCGTCTGCCAGACCCGGTTCTGGAGGGCAGTCTGGGAGTGCAGCTGCTGCGGTCGTTATTATCATCGTTCTGCTGTAGGGACCTGCTAACACTGTTAACCAAACCACGCTGCTAACAGTACCATGGTGCCAACTGGACCCTGTTGCTAAAAGAGAAACCTCATTGCTAACTGAACCTCGCTGCTAACAGTATCATGCTGCTAACTGGACCGTGTTGCTAAGATAACCTCACTGTCATCAGAACCACTCTGCCAATAGGACCATCCTGTTATTTCTTTTTCAATTTTGACGTCTTGTTTCTGTATTTTTGTTGCAGACTTTGAATAAATCACAGTTTATGTTAGATTAGTTTATGTTAATGCTCGCATTAAGCGTGTAAATTATAGCCTAACAAAACCTATGAGAATCGCGCTGCTACTGTTGGGTGTATTGTTTTGCACCATTAGTGACTGGTGTATGTCTTAGATCTTTTAACGTACCGTCTGGCGTTCGTTTAACGTATATCTTAGGTTATATCTTAGATCCTTATTTACTGTTTCTTTTTACACGTTATATTTTGCTATTGTTTGATGTTACTGGGACCCTGTGTACATAATTTCGTTCCACCTCATGTATCATATGTGATGCGAACGACAATACCTGTAAAGAATCTCTGACTCTGACTTCGTCACAGTCTCCCATCCTGAGCAAGCACAATGGAAACAGTAGAAAGGAAAATCTCCCTTTTAAAAGGAAGAAACCTCCAGCAGAACCAGGCTCAGGACAAGCGGCCATCTGCTTTGACCAGCTGAGTTTGAGAGGACAGAAAGGAGAGGCAAACGAACACAGAATGGCAGGTCCAGATGTAGATGCAGAAGAAGAATGGTGAAAGAGATCCCCAAGAAATTTGTAACCACTCTGAAGGAGCTACAAGTTTCAGCAGGTGAGATGGAAGAGACTGTGCATACGACAACTGTTGCCCAAGTTCGTCACCAGTTCAGGCTTAATAAGAGAGTGGCCAAAAAAAGATACTGTTGAAGAAAACATGTTAAATTTCAGCTAGTGCTTGTCAAACGGCATGTGGAAGGCTATACGGTCAAGTGGTCTGATGACATGAATTGGAGCTTTCTGGCCATCAAACAAGACGTTGTGTTTGTTGGAAACCAAATACTCCACCACAAAGTCACCATCCCCACAGTGAAGCATGGTGATGGCAGCATCATGCTGTGGGAATGCTCAGTAGCCAGCCCTCGAAGGCTTATAAAGACTAAATGAATGCCGAAAAGTGCAGAAATGCTTTAAAAACAACAAAGTGAATGTTATGGAGTGGTCGTGTCAAAGCCCACATCTAAATCCAAGAGAATTTGCAGCTTGACTTGGATGAGAGTCTGTGACGGCTAAACTCAAAGCAGTCTGCTCCTCAGATAAATAATGTTATTAACTTACTTTTTATGTATATGAATGTTTCTGTGCAGTGCCGAGATGACTTCTGTTGTGACTTGGCGCTATATAAATAAATTATATTGAACTGTTGAATTGTAAAAGGCCGTTAATGGCCGAACCCAGTGCTGTGATTGCAGCTAAAGGTGCTTGTAAACGATGATGGGAAGGAGGTGAATGCCGACACTTATTTCACACTGCATGTTTTTATTTAGCTTGTAATATTCTGTAGAAATTTGGTTTCATTTTGACATTGAAGAAGGTGTTGGTACATTTTTTTATAACAATTTATATTGACTGTGATTGATTTATGACTGCAATGAAAGCATCAAACATACATGGGGTTGAACCCGTTAAGCACTCGTCACAGGCATTTACATGATTGCCTGGTTTTCAAATTGCACCATGTAACTTGAAATAAATTCTAGTTCCAATTAGACAATTTTTTTTTTCGGTGATCCAAACTTTGTCGTGTTTCTGCTTTAGTACCAAAATTCAAGCAATTATTGTGTCGACTTCAGTGCTGTAAATATTCTCAGTGCATGGTTGTCTTTGTTCTGTTTCTGCAGGACGAGAGAGTTTGAGAGTGAACTGTGAGGACGGACTGCTCAGCATGACGGTCGACCAACAGCTACTGCAGGTCCTCATTCAGTCAATGCATGATAAAAGTTGTGGTACTGTCACACTGTTGTGTATTTTACGAAGTAGACTGATTGGTAAGTGTAAATTGTCCCTAGGTGTGAGTGAGAGAGTGAATGGGTGTTTGTCTCTGTGTCCCTGTGATGGACTGGAGACCTGTCCAGGGTGTCCCCCACCACTTGCACAGTGATGGCTGGATATGGGCACCAGTGACCCTTGTGACCCGAAAAGAAAGAAGGGGGGTAAAAGATAATGGATGAATGGATGAAGATTGAATTTTTTTTTCATGTGGGTCAAAACAAGAAGAAATTAAATCTATTTTGTAAAAAAAAAAAAAAAAAAAGTAAAAATCATCATGTGTTTTTGTGATGTCTATTGCACATGCATTAAGTTGAAGGGTGGGAAACATATAGTCTAGCGTAAGTATGTTTGTCATCAGGGCATAACCGTCTCTTTCTTTTCATTGGAGTGTTTTTTTGCTCTTATGGGTGACGTTGCAGTCGATCTGTGATGTTGAGAGATAACGTATAAAGGGGCGGCCCAAGGGATAGTTTCCCTTTAAAACCTGTGGTGTTCTTCTCTGTTGTTGTCCATGCATTATGCTTTCACACTCTTCATGTTGGGTTTCCCTTTTGACCCTCTTTTCCCCTGTGTGAGTATTTCTTTGAGTTTTTGTCATCCTTTTGTTTTTAATAAATTGCTTTTATTTTTTTTACCCCTGAGCGTTTTGAGCTTTGTCTGTGCCCGGGGTTCACCTCCTCACCAAACATGATACCTGAACTGGAAAAGTTGTGTAGAAGTTGTTGGTACTCTTACAACCCCACATTTATTTCAACACATCATGTGAGCAACAGCAACCATGTGACGTCTTGAACATACATCCATTATCTTTACCTGCTTCTTCCTTTTTTTTGTTGCGGGGGTCACTGGTGTCCATGTCCAGCCATCACTGTGCAAGAGGCAGGGGACACCCTGGACAGGTCTCCAGTCCATCACAGGGACACATAGAGACAAACGAGACAAACAACCATTCACTCTCTCACTCACACCTAGGGACAATTTAGAGTTACCAATCAGTCTAACATGCATGTTTTTGGTCTGCGGGAGGAAACTGGAGTACCCGGAGAAAACCCACGCATGCACGGAGAGAACATGCAAACTCCATCAAGAAAGGCCCCGGCTAGGATTTGAACCAAGGACCTGCTCACTGAGAGCCTGCAGCTCTACCAACTGCATCACCGTGCTGCATACATCGTGAACAGTGTCATGTTTTTGTGGTAAATCTGCCAAGAACAGAAAGAAGAACGTCGGCTATAAGCAGCTCCAATAACACGGAAAAGAAACACGAGCAACGGCAACAAGTTTTAATAATTAAAGCACCACAGGCACAACGCAGTGCTGTGGCAGGGCAGGCAGAGCGTTAGCATAGCTTAGCATTGTTGAATGTTCATTTTGACCACGTTGTTCATGGTTAAAGTTCTTTATTGTCATTCGCACCACACGTGGTACATGTGGTGGAACGAAATTGTGTACACAGGGTCCCAGTTACATCCAACAAAAGCATTAAAATGTAAAAGTTGCGATGAATTTGAGGTATATGTGACGTTTCAAAGATGCTTGTTTGTGCTACATATTCCAGCTTATCAGATAAATAAACTGTGAAGTTGTGAGGTTAGTTCAGAAGATGTCCAGAATCTAAACGTTTTAACATCATTTATAATCAGACGGGTTTTATTCCCAAGAATTCACTCATCTGTGCAGGGTTTTAACTTTTGTTTTGTCATTTTCTGAGCCTTAACAGTTTTGAGGTCTCCTTTAACAGTAAGAAGCCACTTTGTGCAGAAAAACTGAACAAGCCATCACGTTGTACCCAATAAGCTTTAAGCAGAAAACTAATCATGTTTATAATCATCCGTATGGCTAACAGTGTGGAACATTAACTTTGGTATTTCTAAGGGTTAAAAAAAACTTCTTGTTACTTAAAGGCAGTGACTGGTAATGTTACCCTACTTTATGTGTGCGTGTCAAATATAATGAAACTTTTTATTTCATGAACACAGTTTCAACCATCTTCCTCATGAAGCTAAGGTTTTAGCTTTTCAAGTGACTGCTCAGAGTTTTTATTTGTATGTTACTCTGACATGAGTCCTCTCCTTCAGGGTTTGTCTGTGCCAGTTGCTGCCGTGACTCTGCAGGACCACAAGTGCCAGGCTCTGTCTAATGGGAGCCATTTCCTGCTGACGCTTCCCGTCATTTTCTGCGGCACGGAGGCTGAGCTGGTGGAGGAGCCCAGAGGGGTGCTGTACAGAAACAGGGTGAGATAAGAAACGCTCACAGGAAGGACCGAAGGCAACAGAAACCTGCCTTTTCATCTGGTTCTTCATTAAATCCTCCAAATTTTTGTCCTTATTCTGACTTCATTATATTTTAATTCAGGAATTCTGTGTTCAGACAAATTAAACTGAAAAGCACTTGTCAGATTTTTGGAGATGTGGTTTATCAAACAAAACCAAGATACAAAATTAACTTTTACATGTGGGGAAAATGTCTTGTTTTATCATATTATTGACATATTTAGACAATATAACAAAAACTCGCATTTTTAAATAGATTTTTTCCCCCAGTTCTAATCATTGCTTCAATTGTTACTCTAATATTCCTTCACATACAAGTATTTCCATCCTAAGTAATCCAGACTTGTAGCTGAAGTAAAGAAGGAAATTTAAAGGGATAATTTAGATCTTTTTATGTAATCAGTATCTTACCTGCAGCATAAATAGTTTAAAGTGCTATAGGTTTATCAGGCAGAAGTTTTTTTTTTTTTTTTTAGAAGATGAGAGCTGGTTGAGTGAGGCTGAGACCAAAGCCATTCTAACACAACTCTAATTTTTTTTTTTTTAATTAATAGTGTTTTGTGCAAATTCATAAACCTTCTGTCAGTTTTGCATTCATTAAATATTTACATTAATGGTTATTACTAAAGGCTGAGCAGACTGTGTGTGCACAACAGCACATGTCCAGTGTAAAATATAGTAACTGCAGCCTCCTTCATGAAACAGTTTTGTGATTTGATTCTTTAATGTGCCTCGTTCAAAAATCCGTCGAGCCGGCCACGTCCCGCAGAGATGCAAGTTTCATTAATGAAGCCAACATGGCTGAACCAAAGGAAGTGTGTGTGGTGCGACTCGGTGCTGTTTGAGCGACATGCATTAGATGTACGTGTCATTCTGAGACTCCATCCACATGGAAACACAGTTTTTCCAAAACAATCTTTTAATTTATGGTTGCAGCCTGACATTTTGAGCTCCATCGCCATCAGTTTCAACAGTGAAGTAATTTTCTTTGCACTTTCATCAACACATGCAAAATACAAAACAATTAAAAAAGCATAATCTTATAAAAGACAAAAATGTTGTCTTTCTTACAAAGAGTCTGAACTGGTTGATTTAGTACTTTTGTTTTAGCACAAGTGCGTTTTTCTCCTGTTACTGACAAACTGTCTAACTTGGTGCAGCACAGAGCTTTGATCAGTCCTAGTCGGGATGTAAAGCACACTGTCAGCAACATGCACGAGACAAATGATTAAACACGTATTATGTTGTCTTGATGACATTAACTTTGTAAGTTTCAACGATCAGAAAACTGAAGTCATTGTTTTTAACACTAGCTCTACTGCTGGTTCTGTTCCTGTAAACCTTTAACTCTCTTGAGCCATATCTTAAGCAGTCTGTTACAAATCTTGGGATGGTTTTAAAATCTGACTTTAAGTTTAATAAACAGATTAACTCTTTTCTGCAGAAAAGCTTCTTCCAGCTAAGCTTAAATCCATGTGGACCAGATCTGACCTTGAAAAAATAGTCCATGACCTCATTACAACTCGACTTAACTCACTTTATGTCGGGGTCAGTCAGGTCTCTCTTCCACATCTCCAGCTTGTCCGAAATGCTGCAGCTCGGCTCTTAACAGGAACTCGTAGGTTTGAGCACATTTCACTGGTTCTGTCCTCCCATCACTGGCTCCCTGTGCGTGTCAGAATAGATTTTAAAATTCTCCTGTTGACCTTTCAGTGCATTAATGACCTTGCACCCTCATATCGCTGACCTACGTCAACCTTATGTTCCTTCTCAAGTGCTGAGATCATCTGATCATCTTTTGGTTGTACCAAAAACCAGGTAGAAGCTCAGAGGAGATCGAGCTTTTTCAGTCACGGACCCTAAACTCTGGAACAATCTACCCCTCAACATTAGACAGGCCGCTTCACTTCCTGTTTTTAAATCTCTTTTAAAAACACTTCACTGACTTTTAGTGTGATTTGATTTAATATTTTATTGTTCTGTGTTTTCATGTTTTTCTTTTGATGCTTTAATTAAGTTTTGTTTTTTTTTTCATTAAATTACTGCCATTGATTTTTATTGTTCCGCACTTCGGTGACAGCTGCTGTTTTTAAATGGGCTTTATAAATAAATTTGACTTGACTTATTAAAGTGTAGAGAACTCGAACGTCTTCATCTTCAGATTGGAGCCGATTAAAACTGAGGCCACAGCTGATCGAATATGAGTTGACTAAAAATTAATTTCTGTAACCAACATTAACGGAGGCTGGGAGGGGGGGGTGACTTTCCCTTATTTTCACTGCATTCTCAGTAGATATGAGTCATGTGGAGCTGTCCTTCATGTAAACGAGATGAGCAGTTTGAACCCACCTGTGTCATGCTGCACTTTGTATTCTTTCTGGCTCAAACATCTTAAAAGACGAGCAGCTCCTGTATCTGTAATTTACAATAAGTACACCAAGTTGTGCACCGTGAAGAGGTTAAACAGCTGCATGTGGTTGTTGTCCTCGTGCGACCCGTGTCGTCTTGACATCTTGTCTGGATGAGTTTAAACCTAAAAATACGCTTCTGCTCTGAGCAAACGAAGAGAAAATCTTTAGAATCTTTCGATGAGAAGAAAATTGGAGAAAATCATTTTAAATGGGGATAAAAAAAAGAGAATGAGGGTAATATTTTATAATGTTCTCTGTAATGAGGAAAGCTCTTTTGTCTCTCTCCTTGAAAGCCTTAAATGACGTTACTGTAAAATACATGACAGCTGTGTCCCCTGGCAACTCACTCCATGTCACAGCTGGTAATAAATGGAGTCCGGGCCTTTTTCATTCATTCTCTATTTGATGAGTCATCATTGTCAACCTCCAGCTTCAACATAAATAAGCACAGACTTCTCTGCAAATAACAGTTTAATATAAAAATGACAGCAACATAAAGGCTTATAAAATGGTGTTTTCATGAACTACCATGATTTTTTTCATGTGTTGTTTGAAGATGACAGAAATCCTCTTTGGTCTTAGCTGCGTTCAGACTAGACTACAGGAGTTACGTTCTCATCTGAGAGAACTTCAGTCTGATAGTCCAAACTAATACAGCTCTGAGTGATTTCTACTGCAGGTAAGATGCTTATTACTGATAGAGATTCAGAACCATCAAAATGTCTGAACTGGACTTTGCAGCGCAACTTTTAAAGTGTCTGTGACGTGCATATCCTCTAATCAATCATATCATAAAACCATGTGTATTAAGCCAAATTAAAATTGTTTTCTTAAACTTTTTGTATAATTTTAACCTTTTTGTCACATAAGTGGCAGATTTTCTTTTGACTTTGGTTTGACCAAAGTGAAACAAGAAGTGACATCAAAGGGGAACTCTCTGATCTTTGTTTATTGAAATAATTTTTATTAAATATTATATTTATATTATATGTATTAAATATTTTCTGAGCTCTGACTCTTCTTTGTCTCTCTGATGGTGACTCAAATTAATCTAAAGAAACATCAGATTTTCCTCTACTGTCTGTGTTAGCCACATATCTCTGACATCACTTCCTGTTACTGTGCATGATAATATCTCAATAACTATTCATATCAGTTTTTTTT
>NC_056512.1:18879076-18884707 GCF_014905685.2 Nematolebias whitei
ATTAAAGTGTAGAGAACTCGAACGTCTTCATCTTCAGATTGGAGCCGATTAAAACTGAGGCCACAGCTGATCGAATATGAGTTGACTAAAAATTAATTTCTGTAACCAACATTAACGGAGGCTGGGAGGGGGGGGTGACTTTCCCTTATTTTCACTGCATTCTCAGTAGATATGAGTCATGTGGAGCTGTCCTTCATGTAAACGAGATGAGCAGTTTGAACCCACCTGTGTCATGCTGCACTTTGTATTCTTTCTGGCTCAAACATCTTAAAAGACGAGCAGCTCCTGTATCTGTAATTTACAATAAGTACACCAAGTTGTGCACCGTGAAGAGGTTAAACAGCTGCATGTGGTTGTTGTCCTCGTGCGACCCGTGTCGTCTTGACATCTTGTCTGGATGAGTTTAAACCTAAAAATACGCTTCTGCTCTGAGCAAACGAAGAGAAAATCTTTAGAATCTTTCGATGAGAAGAAAATTGGAGAAAATCATTTTAAATGGGGATAAAAAAAGAGAATGAGGGTAATATTTTATAATGTTCTCTGTAATGAGGAAAGCTCTTTTGTCTCTCTCCTTGAAAGCCTTAAATGACGTTACTGTAAAATACATGACAGCTGTGTCCCCTGGCAACTCACTCCATGTCACAGCTGGTAATAAATGGAGTCCGGGCCTTTTTCATTCATTCTCTATTTGATGAGTCATCATTGTCAACCTCCAGCTTCAACATAAATAAGCACAGACTTCTCTGCAAATAACAGTTTAATATAAAAATGACAGCAACATAAAGGCTTATAAAATGGTGTTTTCATGAACTATCATGATTTTTTTCATGTGTTGTTTGAAGATGACAGAAATCCTCTTTGGTCTTAGCTGCGTTCAGACTAGACTACAGGAGTTACGTTCTCATCTGAGAGAACTTCAGTCTGATAGTCCAAACTAATACAGCTCTGAGTGATTTCTACTGCAGGTAAGATGCTTATTACTGATAGAGATTCAGAACGATCAAAATGTCTGAACTGGACTTTGCAGCGCAACTTTTAAAGTGTCTGTGATGTGCATATCCTCTAATCAATCATATCATAAAACCATGTGTATTAAGCCAAATTAAAATTGTTTTCTTAAACTTTTTGTATAATTTTAACCTTTTTGTCACATAAGTGGCAGATTTTCTTTTGACTTTGGTTTGACCAAAGTGAAACAGGAAGTGACATCAAAGGGGAACTCTCTGATCTTTGTTTATTGAATTTTTTTATTAAATATTATATTTATATTATATGTATTAAATATTTTCTGAGCTCTGACTCTTCTTTGTCTCTCTGATGGTGACTCAAATTAATCTAAAGAAACATCAGATTTTCCTCTACTGTCTGTGTTAGCCACATATCTCTGACATCACTTCCTGTTACTGTGCATGATAATATCTCAATAACTATTCATATCAGTTTTTTTTACATTACAATAGAATGTTATCTTTCCAATAAGTATTCATATTTATTAAGAAATTTGATGTCACCAGCACTTTAAAACAACAATGTCTTCATTCAAACACTTATTAGTTTCATTTGTTTATGTTTGTTTCAAAACAATCATGCATTTTTATTAATCTTTCAAAGTGGTCAGGATGAGAACTCAGAATATCTGAAAGGTATTCATTCATTTTATTTATTAATTTATTTGGTTTTGGATTTTTCACCTATTTTCTGTTCAGTCCTGTGACAGTAACGTTTTATCTGCTTATCAAACCTTTAAACTCAGACATATGATTCAATTTAAAGTGTTGACACACTTAATGAACTACTTTGAAAAATAATCTTTAGGCTCTTTGCTACCAGCCTTTTGTCACAATTTCTTCACATTTTTTGGTTTAATAAATGTACAAAATAACAACAATAACATAATCTGGCACATAAAATGTTACCTTAGCAAGCTGCGGATGGTATTTTGTTTCTTCTTTTGTCCTCGTCTCGTTCGCTCACCTCACACAGCGCTCATTATGTCATGGTCAAGGACTGGACAGAAAATGAGTGGAAAAAGCAGCAAAAGTCCAAACACAACATTCGAAGAACCTCCACAAAACAATCAATTAACCAAAAGCACAATCAAAGGTTGACAGGAGGTCTGGTTTCTTGGAATGAAAGAAATTAATTTTAAAAATGCACTCTTCTGCATTTATATGTATTTATTTGATCTAAATTAGCTTTTTATTTTCTCTGATCAGGTGTTTCTGTGGAGAAACAAACCTCAAACAATCAAGTCTCTTGAAGAGAGGAACTTCAATCCTCCTCTCAGCATGCCGGTGAGGAGTCGTTGCTGTTGGTCCAATCCACCCAGCATCAATTTGTCTTTTGACACATTTCATGTCTGATCTGTTGGTTTCTCTCAGATCAGCTGCTTTGCTGCCAGCCCGTCACGTTCTGCTGCTGATGGTGATATTGTGGCCCTCCCTCTGGTTGGACGGTTCACACGGGGGGTGAATCAGGGTCCAGAGTCTGTTCCAGGGCTCGGGCATCTACCTTTTCCTCGACACAGATCTGAGCCTGTTGTAGATTTGAAGCTTTTTGTCTCAGAGAGCTACGAGCAGACGTGGATCGGGCCCTGCGTCATCCCTGCTGGACAAAGGGTCTTTGTTGAGGTCTCTGTTTGAGTTTTTTATACTCTTGTGTTTAGGTTTGGTTTCTAAACTTATATATTATATATGCTTTTTTTTTCTGATCTGCAGATTTCAGCCAAAGCGTCCTTCGTGGATGGTGTGCAAGTAAGGTCATGTTTTGTCTCTCCGCTGTCTGACCCTAAGAAATCTCCTTTCTGGACCGTGATAAGCAATGGATGTTCCTCCAACCCCTCGCTGACCTTCGATGCAAAAACAAAGAGCAAGGAGGAGGACAAGGATGAAGACGAGGGTGAAGATGAAGAGGAAACTGCTGAAACTGATGGATGGGAGAAGGGCAGAAATCATCCTAAAGAAATAAAAAGCATAAGGATGGACAACGATACCCAAAGAGTTGCAGAAGAGGAGATCCGATTCCTCAGATTTAGTTTTATCCTTCGTCCAGTTTTTAAGGAGCCCATGCAGTTCCTCCACGTCAGCCTCCAGCTGTGCCTCTCCAACTCAACAAGAGGGCCGCCCATGAAGGAAGCAGTGAAGGAAGACTGCCAGACTGAGACACAGATCCCTGCACTCATAACTAGATCCTCGAGACAACAGGTAACAGTAAAACAATGAAAACATGTTAGATCAGCGATCAAACAGGAAAACTTGATATGACAATGAAAAACCCTAACTTGAATTTTTCAGATGTGGAAAGGTTATGAACAATCAATATCTTACCTGTTATAGATCATCCTTTGGGTGGCCTCATTTTCACTTGATTGAGGAGTTAATGGCTAGTTCAAGTGGGACCAAGCCCAAAGTTAATTGCTGCCTTCCTAAAACAGCCTCAAAGTCCCAAATTTCATAGTGATTTATTAAAAGCTATTTTGTAAATGTTTCTGTTATATACGTATATGTAGTTAAAAGATGGCCGTGTTTGTGTGTTTATCTTGCCTGTCTCAGCAGACTTTAGTTATATGTTTTTTTTATATCTATTGCCAACTCTTGGCTAGTGTATAATCACCAAATGCTTTTTTACTCTTCTACACTGTTTTGATCATTTGGGACAATTTGTGCAAGAAAGTCAGAAACATTTTTGCTTTCCATTTCTGTCCGATGTTCTGGCTCACCTGTGCCACCCCCCAGCACCATCTGTGGCTGCACCAGCTGGCTGATGAGAGTGAAAGCTCATTTGGTGTGCTCGCTGACCGCTCTTCCTGAAGGTTTTGGAAAAAGCATATAATCGCTTCATTTTGTGGCGCTTTCTGGATCCTATAAACTTCTCTCTGGTTTCTATGGTCCGCCTGGACGAGTGGCAACCAACCCGTCGCCTCTCCTTTCCCCACCTGTGCAGGTGCAGGACGAATCATCACAACCTGCAGCAGCTGGATCGGGCCCCTCGGGCAGATTACACCCTGGCTCCCTCTCATGATCATGTGCTCGCTCTGGTTGATGTTGGATCGCTAGCCAACAGGAACTTTGTTCTAAAGGATTTCTTCACCTCAAGCGGCCTGGATTTTCTGTTCATACTTGAAACATGGATGACCTATGGCGAGTCCATCCAGTGCTTTTTGTGAACTTCTGCCACTGACCTGTTCTTTCTTCAGCCCTCTGAGGACAAGTCGTGGAGGAGGAATAGTGACTGTTTACAGGTAGAGTTACATCTCTGTAAACAGATCACACGATTGCAAGAATTAGAGCCCTCATAATCCCTCCTTCCTATGACTCATCCATTTCGGTCACATGCTGCTGTTTTCAGTCAGTTTGAACCCGTCACCCTGCCTTTTTTTAAAAACCACTGGTCACATGAAGCCTGCTCCAAACGATCCAATTCTACTGTCTTTTTAAAGATCCAACAATTTTTAGTAAGGTCATCTGGACAGGTTTTTTTTTTTTTCTTTCTATTTTTTTGTGCTGAAGCGTTTCAACTTCCATCCAGAAGGCTTCATCAACAGCACACATTCACATTGATGAAGACTTCTGGATGGAAGTTGAAACGTTTCAGCACAAAAAAAACAAACCTGTCCAGATGACCTGTCTATAAATTGTTGGATTGTATACCTGGATTATTGAACATGGACTTTGTTGTTTTGAACCAGTTTGACATGACTGTCGACGAGGGAGAGGGCTGGCACCGGAGTAGGGGACGTGCCAAAGAGACCATCTTAGCACCAACAAAACTGGTTTGTTGCACTTTGGAGTAAGCTGTTGGGGGAAGAATCAGTTTTGTGTTGTGTGTTTCCTTGACTGATGAAACCTTCTGGATGGAAGGTGAAATGTTTTAGAAAAAAAAACTGTCCAGATGACCTGACTGAAAAATGTTGGATTGTATACCTGGATTATTGAGCATGGACTTTGTTGTTTTCAACCAGTTTGACTCCTGGAACAATTTGTCTCAGTGAAGGTGTTAAAAGCAGAACTAACAGAGAACCTTGTCCTGTTTTCCATCTCAGTGTGGGATCAGAAACCTCTCTAGACCCATGGTGGTCACCCAACCCATTGGTCCACTGGCACCCAAAGTGCCGCCCCCTAATGGCCAAAGAACCAACAGGCTCAGTGTGGCTCCAGTGGCGGATCCAGACCCAGAGACCAGCAGTGAGCATTTGTTATTACTTTATTATTAGTAGTACTAGCTCCACCACAAGTTCATCTCCCACTCTGTCTGTAGGTCTCGGTGTGCAGACTGGGCCACTGATGGGAATCGTCTTTGCAGCGTTTGTGATTGGAGTCAGTCTGATGGGAGGGCTGTGGTGCATCTATAACTTTACAGGTAATAATCTCCTAAATATTCTGCACCAGCTTCTACAACAGTTAGATTGGATGAATACAGCACATAATAAGATTATTTAAACAGCAGAATAAAGCTGGCCAACATAATCTCAAAACACAACATACCAGTTTTAAATAAGAACAAAGATCCACAAGTAACATAGACTGGCTCCTAATTATAGTGTAAAGACTGGAACACTTCAGAGGCAATTTAATTGAGTGTATGCATTTAAGTTTTAATACCATCAATAGGATAATCATAAATGCTGTGTTC
>NC_056512.1:18884807-18899768 GCF_014905685.2 Nematolebias whitei
TACTTAAACTAATTAAATGAGGTTTAGAAATGTTTTCTTGACACCTGAGGCTGGAATTATAGGCAAGTTAATTTAGAAACCAAACTTTGTTTTTTTTATTACAAAATTGTTTAGTTGTAATTTGTGCAGAATGTGTTTTGGCTATATGAATAAAGATCCACATTATGAATTGTTAATTAAAGTATATTTTCGTACATTTAAGTACAGTGTTACTGAACTCTGTAATTTACCAAAGACAGGATTAGCACTTTCAGTTTACGTGCACTGAAATGAAACTATGTCAATCTGCATCAGCTTCTTAGAAGAAAAAATGCAGCTTGAATTGTAAACTCTGAAAAAAAAACCCCAGCTGTTCTATTTAATCTGACACTGTGCGCACCCCTACAGCAGCCAGTTATTATCTCTAAGATGCTGCCAAATTATAGAAACATATATGAAACATAAACCACTTGATTTGATAGTGTGTCTGTTAGAGGTTTAATAGACTAGTCAACTAGACTATTCTAGGACGTGTCGCAAGTTTTTTATATTTGGCATCGACTCGCTGTCACCACCGCCCGCCCGCTGTTCCCAGCCCTATTCCACCCAATCCACGTGGTGGATTAAATAAAATAAAACTAAGAACAGCGGGGCGGAAGAGCTGTCATTTCTAACACGGCAACGCCCGGCTTGAGCCAAAATAATGTGCTGGACGGGCGGGCAGGTTGGTGTCGGGCTTTTGATTGTATCTGCGGACGTGCGTGGCTGACGATCCAATTTGGATCACCACTGGTTAAAAGACGTACAAAAAAGTCCAAATGAATCACTTCCACTGACCCACCTGACGCTCACCAGCAGCTGCATCAGCTGAGCCCGGCTGTTCAAAAGAGGGACAGAAAAGAGCTTTTCACTCAGCTACAGAAAAGTCCAGATGGATGACTGCCAGTGACCCACCTGCGGCTTAACTGGACCCAGCCTCTGTGTCGGGGGACACGCGCGGCCGACAACCATAAGGTGCTCCATCATCATCCACCCTGCTGCCCTCAGTTCCATTCCACCCATCCACGGTGGTGCATTAAATAAGATACAACTAACAGCGGGGCGGGTGGTGGTGGACTCCAGGACCACCCGCTCCGATGTTCTTAGCCTTGTTTTTTACGTGCCGCACGTTTCTTTCACTTTTGCAGCTTGATAGTAGTTTTGGTTTTCCTGTGACTTATTTGCAGTATGGCAAATGGTAGGAGCATAAATATACACCCACTGTTTGTTGTTCTTTTTTTTGTATAAATAATAAATGACTTTTTTTTTTGGGCCAATATGACATAGCATCTTGAGTTCCTATGATATCATCAACTAGTCAACGTCGACTCAACTTTTATCATCTTAGAGTCAACTTTAAACAATATGTAGTTTAACCCCTAGTGTCTGTGCTAATATAAAAACATTAGCGTGTGTGGAATATTTTACAGGAAGAAGACCAGAGAGTTATTTAACAGACCAGACAAGTGGAGGCCACAAGATAAAAAATCCACCTTCTCCGTCAAATCAGTCATCAAGTTCAGTTTAGAGGTAAGCCTGATGACCAGGGTAAATTAAATTTGTGTTACATTGACATTATACACATTTTTTTATTTCAGGTCTAAGCATGCTCAGGTGTTTTAGGGGTCCGTAACACCCTGAACATTGGGGTGATTCCTGTATGGAAGCCATTAAAATCTATAATGTTTTTCTGAATTTGGGCTTCCACACGGATCAATGTGTTTACTAGTTAAATTAACTTTAATGACTAAATAAAGTTGTTGCTTTTTTAATTAGCAACCTAACTATGTTTGTTTCTTGCCACTTGAATTTTTTTCTGTTACTTCATCTTCAACAGCTTGACAGGTTTGGTGGCGTGCCTCAAGGCTCTGTCATCGGCTTCCTTTTGTTTTCTTTTCATACGCTGTTTCCAAGCCAACTTGTTTAAAAGTATATATACCATCATTTTATATGCAAGTGACTCTGCTGTTAAAACAACCTTATAAACCTCACAGAAGAGCATCCTTCACACTACAGTTGCGGAACATGGATGCAAAGAAAAATCCTCTCAGTCGTAATTATTGTTCACACATGAATCAATCAAGCTGCCCAAGTTCCTCAATACTGTGTTTTTAAAGTTGGTCATGCACTTGGCATATGGAGGGAGTTTCCATAAAGTCTTGTGACGTTTGAAAAGTTCTTAACTTCTCATGAACTGCAGAGGTGTAGAGCCCTTCGGCTTAAGTTTTGAACATGTTCATAAAATCTGTGAGGCAGTCTTTCTTACAAAATAGTCTCAAAGTTGTTGTCTCTAAGCCATCTGAATTTTTGCCACAGGCATCTCCAACACATCTCCAAAGTACTAGAACTGTATTTTTCCACCTGCACAGGAGCTCTTTGACAGAAACTCTGAGGCAAATGTTCAGGTCTAAAAATCTATGTTGAAAAATACTGGTACTGGTCCAAAGCTGCATTAAAACGTGTACTTCAACAGATTAAATCCTAGTTGTTGGGGCAGCTGCAGAAGTGAGCCAAGGTGGGCAGAGGTGAGCAACAAAATAATGAGCACAGGTAATAATACAGGTGTGTACACAAACAGGCCATGATATTTAAAGGCCGGCTATTCAAACTGTGGTCAAATGGCTTGTTGGTCCCAAACACTTTGAGGTCGAGAGAATACACTTAGGTACAACAAAGCAGAAAATCTTTTCCAATTAAGTATTGTGCCTAAATATTTTATTGTCATCCTTTGAATAAATGTTGTATTATGGATATTTACTTGATGCAAAAGTAATGTGGTATAAAATCTTACTATTTTAATTTTATGATAATTACTTTAAAGTCTCAAGTTGATCAGAAATAAAGGCAATGATGTAGGGAGGGACAAAAAGGCAAAAACCCAGCAACTAAAAAACAGTTTGGCTGCAGCTACTTTTAAATCTGTTGTTGATAACTTTTTGAACAACCCTAGTTTATAAAAATGGAGTTGAATTCTGAGCAGAGTGATGAGCGAATGGCTAGTCCAGGCGGGGCTAAGATGAAAGTGGACTGATGCCGTTTTTTTTTTTTATTTCATACTTGTTCATGCAAACGCTTTTCTGTAAACCTTTACGTCGCTCTCACTTTTGTATTGCATAGTCTGAAGTGCCCCCATGTTAAACTGGAAGTGCTACAGCCAACTGCTGCTACAGCTAACACTTAAAAACACCTCCCAAAATGTTATGTAAATGACTGTAATGCTAAATAATTAATAAAATAGTGTTTGTATGAACCATTTTAAACTTTTGAAGACTGGAGCTCTTCTACGATGGCAGCAATCCACTTTGGTTTCATGTGTTGAGACTAGCCATTAGCTCATCAGTTGAGAGCTACACACCACAGGTAAGATATTAACTGTCATAACCTTTCCCATAGAACCCCACTTCAAAAGATCTGAATTATCACAATGCAGATATGTTCCTGTTTTTAGTATTTTTACCTCATTTCATAATGTAGCTTGATTTTATTTTTGTTTTTACATCACAACTTCGATTTAATTTTTTATTTTATAGCTGTTTATTGTTGTGGTTATCTGTGGTTTTCAATCAGGTGTCTCTTGTAAATGAGTCCTTGTGACTCAGTGAGACTAACCTGTATAAATAAAGGTTGAATGAATGAATTTAACTTTTCTTTGTGTTGGCCTTTGATGTCTTTGACGTCCAAGTAATCATCTGTATTTTAAGGAACATTATTTGTATCTTATTAATTTTATTTTTACTTTAATTAGACTGAAGGGACTGAAGGGCAAATTTTCCAAAAAATATTTAGTTTTTTGGGGATTTTTTTTTTTTTGTGATGGCTTAGAGATGAAACATTTTCATTCTGTAGAAGAAAAAAGCAAACGACGCCAACAAAATGCTAAAATTAGTTCGTCAAATGTTGGGAGTTTAGCTACTGCTTTTGGTTTTTGCTCAAATTAAAAATTAGAGCCGTGTAGCAGGTGGGCGGAAAAGAGTGAACCCAAATTCAAAGCTGTGTGTTTAAAATAAACCGAAGCGGTTTGAGAGGCGCCGTCAGTTCCAGAAAATTCACCAACATTAGGCGAGCACCTGGAGATTTCAGCTCTGATGTGTCTGATAAGTCAAAACTGTTCTCTTGTTTTATCTCGTTCTCAGGGTTTCCTCCTGCAAATCTGAGAGGGGAGAACTGGGACGCACACTTTACCAGTTTGTGTGTTTGTGTGAGTGTAGAGTCAGTTGTGAGCTTCTCCTGAATGTTGTATTTCTTCGCAGCGGCCTGTCACCTTGTGAATACAGTAAGATCATAATCAGTGCAGTTCAGTTCTGTAAAACTAACAAGTTTGTCTCAAAGTGAAACTTTTGCTGGTTGAACAGAGCGGACCATTCAACGCCACGTCGTTTCAGAAGAAACGACAGGATCAGCACATGAGGAGACCCGCTTCTGGGTTCAACTAAGTCTAAACACGTCTGGAGTGACTCGCACAGAAAGAGCACTTTTCTGGTAGTTTGTGTGGTAAACACATGATGCGTTAAATGTCCTGAGCTTGTGTTCTTTTGTCTCGTTACTTAAAAAAAAGAAGAAAGTCAATTTGTTTTACTAAATTGATGAAACTGGATGTAATTATCGTGTTCGCTTGATGCTGTAATAAATTGCTTTTAGCCGCTGGGCAGATGATGTGAGCTGCATTTTTCTACCCATTATGACGACCCCGCTACACTCCATGACCTACACGACCTGTGAGAAACATCTGGAGCATCTGTATTTGGAAAACCTCTATCAGTGTGAAACCAAACAGGTCAATGTAACAAGCTAAGCCCTGGCCAATATATTTACATATATATATATATATATATATATATATATATATATATATATATATAATATATATATGTGTGTTTGTGTGTGTGTATTTATTTTCTGCATCCTGTTGCTCCACTGCTCTGAATACTTCAGCATCACATGACTACCAAACATGGCCACAGTCTCACACCTCGAGCCTCACCCTCGCACGACTCTCTGACTGCGTCAGGATGCAGCAACGAGCTAAAATATTAGCCACATTCGCATGACGTTATCATTTCAGGTGCGTGCTAAATTGGTTCCATGATTTTATCATGATCTGCTGAATTTTCCTGTTTATTTAGGAGCCTTCTGGGCCTCTTATATCAGTTTCAGTTTTACTGTAAAGGAAGAAACACAGCATGACTCCAGCAGGCTCAACCATAACAAGAAAAAGAGCTTCTTGATTCGTGTCCAAAGACAAATCAAGGACGGTTCTATTAGCTGTTGTAACATGGGGAGAGCTTGGCAGTCCTACTGGTTGTATTTAGAGCAGCAACGGGACGTGTGTAGCAGGAGAGCCACTAATAGAGCCATTATTTCTAACCCGGGCACGAAGCCCGACCCGAATTCAGGCTACGCCGGGCCATAATAATGTGCTGAATGGGCGGTCAGTGTTGGGCTTTCGATTGCGTCAGCTGACGCGTACGGCTGACGATCCAATTATATGGCAACATAGCTTGCCATACAATTGCCACCAGCGTTAAAAGAGGTAAAAAAAAAAAAAAAAAAAGTCCAGTTAAGCTTCAGAATCAGATGGAACTAGTGACAGGCAGCGATCCATCCAGCCTGCACTCTGTGGATGCGTGTGGCCGACGACCCAAACAGGTGAGATCACAAAATATCCTGCAGACATGTCAGAGCAGGGTCCAAGTCTGAATAATGCAGAATTCAGGCAGAACCAGGGACTTAATGCGCTTTGACAGCCATGAAAGGACAAACACCCCCTCAGCTCTGATCTTCTGCCCCCTTTACTCAGCTATACGCATCTGCCGACCGTTAATAACTATATAAGCAGTCAAAGCTTAATTAAAAATGTTGGGGGTGGAGGTTCGGACCTGTAATTACTGTTAATTCGTCAGGCCACGCTGGGTTCAGAAATGATGGCTACAGGCTGGGGCCGGGTCGGGTCGGATTTTATGGGCCCAAATGCAACTCTGGCCACTAAGAGTGTTGTAATAACTGACTGGGAGCATTCCCAGTATGGGTGTGATGGGACTAGCTGAAGCATGAGGTCAGTCCTGATTCAACTTGTCAACAAACAAAAGATGTCAGGTTATGCCGGTGCTGCATCCTGGTGACGCTCCTTGACCGATCGTGCTCCATCACCCTCAGCGATGGACCCACTGGTTCTAAGTACGTCCCTGAAGATCTCACCAAGGCCCTGCAAAGACCACGATCTGTCTGATTGTTGTATTGGGGTCATCATCCAGGATGGGGTCTCAACTCCAAACTAAAAAGCTTTGTGGCAGCTAAGCTCTACAGATTGCAGTGGTTGGCTGCTCTCACTCACTTTTTGAACCTTTATAAAAGACAACCTTAATGAGAAGATTAAACTGAAACACAGTGAAACACAACTGACTGATAATTATCTACCACGAGTGACTCAACTCAACTTTAACATTTTTATTGTAGATCAGTGCAGCTTTTACATTTGGCACCTATTGGGTTTTCAATTAACTTCGCTCTAAAATATCATTTCTAAATTCTGCCCCGCCAAATAAAGGTCACACTCAAATGTTTCGTTGGACCACCTTCAGCTTTGATTTCGGCACACATTCACTGCGGCATCATTTCCACAAGCTTCTTCAACATTTATCTCTGTCCAGAGTTACATCCATTTTTCACCAAGATCTTGTACCGATGACGGGAGATTCAGACCACTGCTCAAAGTCTTCCCCAGCACATCCCAAATATTCTCAAAGGGGTTCAGGTTTGGACTCTGTGGTCAGTCCATGTGTGAAAATGACGTCTTGTGCTCGCTGAACCACTCCTTCACAATTTGAGCCCGATGAATCTTGGTGTTGTCATCTTGGAACATGCAACATGGAATAACCAGGTCATTCTGTATTTTCAGGGATTCAGCAGACCTCGTTCTTTGGTAACATAATGTTGCTGAACTTAGACCAGACCGACTGCAGCAACCCCAGATCATAGTCTGCCCCCACAGGCTTGTACAGTATGCACTATAGGCACGATGGGTGCATTTCTTCGGCTGCCTCTCTTCTGATGCGCTCTCCCCACTGTCCTTCCAGTTTTTAATAATGCGTTGGACAGTTCTTAACCCGACTTTAGTAGTTTGTGCAAACTCCTTAGATGCTTTCTCTGATTGATGCGTGACAATAATTTGACCCTTCTCAAACAGATCAACATCTTCTCCACGACCACAGGATGTGTCTCTCCACATGACTGTTTAACAAATGAAAGCTTCTCACTGCATCAGTTAGGGTTAAATAACTGTCAGCTGAAACATAATTATCCATGCAGTAATTATCCAATAGGAGGCTCTACCTGTTAGTTAAATCCAGGTAGTGTCTTTTAAATTAATTAAAGTTAGTCATCTCATGTAAAAGAGTACTGAGGACAGCCTTGTGATAGAATATGAAGAACACAGTTGCTGGGCAGATCCTAAAAATAATCCTACTGTTATCAGAAAAAGAGTTTTGAGATTTATTTTTTTTTTTTTTACATAAAACCAAGAAGATGAAATAGTTTACAGAGAAAATGAGTTCAACTTTATTAAAGTGAACATTCAGTTGTAAATCATGTAAGAACACTTATAAATGTTTTAAAAGTTATGTACAGATGTCCTTCCTCCTTTGTTTTTATCATGTCCTTGTTGGTTCGTGCGCTCAGCTTTGAGTGTACATGTCTCCGTAGCCGCACTGCGACTCCTGGTGGCGCTGCAGGTCCGCCCTGCGCTGGAAGCTGTGCTGACAGCGTGAGCAGCTGAACGGGCGGTAGCTGCTGTGCTTTCGGCTGTGGGTGATGAGGTTGGAGCTTTGGCTGAATCCTTTCCCGCACACCTTGCACACATGTGGTTTCTCACCTGGTGAATAAGGCAGGACATGTCCTCAGGCTATTTCCATCTTGCAATGATCTTTTTACTGGTGCGCTCCCTCACCTGTGTGTATGAAGGTGTGTTTCTTCATGTCTGACTTCTGGTGAAACCTTTTGCCACAGTACAGGCAGGGGTAGGGCCTCGTGTCCGAGTGGATGAGGAGGTGAGTAGACAGGGTGGACGAGCGCTTGAACACCTTTCCACACACCTTGCAGCTGAAGCTACGCTCCTGGACAAAACTTTGAATCAGTCATAACTGAACCAAAGTACAAAACAAGGTCTTTTCACTTGACGTACCTTTGATCTGCTGTAGCTGCCACCTGCTCTGAATCCAAAGGTCACGAGGTTCATGTCTGCATCTGTGAACGAGCTCGACAAAGGTGCAGAGAGGGCGTTGCAAAGCTGATCCTGAAGATGACCTCCTGACATCAGGGCTTCTGAAAGTGTCTGCAGAAATAAGTTCAAGTTGATGTAAGTGGTTAACACGTTCCCTATAAGGAGCTTCAAGATGGGTCAGATTACTCTGGATTTAAAATCAAGGCCCTAAATCTGCTATTCTGAGTGTTTACATTTTGTTTGTGCTCATTAAAGAATCAGGAATATGTTTTTTCATCCATCCATCCATTTTCTTTACCCGCTTATTCCATTTTGGGTCACGGGGGTCGCTGGTGCCCATGTCCAGCAATCACTGTGCGATGGGCGGGGTACACCCTGGATGGGTCGCAAGTCCATCACAGGGCCACATAGAGATAAACGAGACAAACAACCATTCACTCTCTCACTCACACCTAGGGACAATTTAGAGTTACCAATCAGTGTAACATGCATGTTTTTGGTATGTGGGAGGAAACCGGAGTACCCGGAGAAAACCCACGCATGCACGGAGAGAACATGCAAACTTCACCCAGAAAGGCCCCTGGACCGGGGTTTGAACCAGGGACCTGCTCGCTGAGAGGCAGCAGCTCTACCAGTTGCGCCACCGTGCTGCCCATGTTTTTTTCATTAAGCAGTTTAATTTTTTAAAAATGTTTATAATTATTCAAACCAAATGGTTTTCATAAGAACAACAGTTCCACCACAAAAAGTGAATATTTTTGTATTAAGGTTTTATTTTTTGTGTTTTGGACGACGCATTTTTAAAACTGGAAAATACATTTCTAACAATGAGTCCATAAAGTTTACTTTTAATTTCACCCTTTTTCCCCCCCAGTCTGATTAAAATCAAAGTCAAACTGAATTATTCTTGATTCATAATTAGAAACAAACAAACAAAAAAATTGTTGTTATTAACAAAACTATGCCTCTGTGATAGAAAAATGTTTCTTTGACATACTGTATAGTAAAATATATTTACATTTAGTCACCAAAACATACTTTAAAAGTGTATAGTTCTAAGATTTTAACATTTCCGGTGTAATCAAAATGTAATTTTAAATGTAATGGAGGCAGATACTTTCTGTAATTTGTGTTCCCTGGCAGCCACCAAGAATGAAATATTACACATTTTTTAAGTTTAAAGTTTAAACCAGACATTTTAAAGATGATTGTTTTGTGGAAAACATATAAACTATTAGTATCTTGTTTGTTGTAGATAGCTTTTTGACTGACTCAATTTGGATAAAAAGGGTTTAACTTTCTCCAACGGCTGAAATCAGCTGCATCCAAAACAAATGTCTGCAATCTTAAAACAACTCGTCTCCAAAGTTTTAGAGCGTACACGTCAAAGCAATTTTATAAACGTTTTTACATAATAATTTTCACACCCCTCAATAATTTATGTCACAATATGTGGTTATTTAAAAGCACAATTAGCTGCAGCTAGCTGAATGCAATGACAAGCTAATAATGGCTAGTATCCATGTGTCATCTTAAATCAACTTTTGTCTTCATAAAGCTCCATGTGGAGACGGTTTTATAAACCTTTGCACCACCATCTGTTGTTCTGACAGAAACATCCTGGCTGCACTGAAAGTTTAGCAGCCAGGCTAGCTGCTGCCGCCACCGTGCTTTCAAATAAATGCACAATTTTATGCAAATAACCAAACATTGAGACGCAGGTAGTTGTTTAACAAAAGTTTGCATAAGTTGCTGTGACATGTTCAAGGATAGAGCAATCCACTTTGGTCTTAGCTGGGCTCAACTAGCCGTTAGCTTGATGAACTTAAACTTTGCTTCTTCAAAATGAATGGCTTTCAAAGAGCTATTTACAACGATTTGGATGTTAATTGTTCTTTTTTACTCACAGGAGCTCACTTCAAACAGTCTCAACTCACCATAACTGTTTCCCACAGTCTGTGCAGTGAGATGTTGTCATTTCTGGACTATTGAGCGCACCTGAATATAAGCCGCGCACGCTAAATTTAAAAAGAAAATTAAAATTTTACAAAAACAAAAAACAAAGCAATGCTTTGTTTTTTGTTTTTTTGTTTTCTTGTTTTTTGAATGTCCAGAGGACCAGATTGAACTTTTTTTGGATTTTTCTACCTGGATTATTGAGCATGTATCAGGATACAGTAGATGTTTGTTTGTTTTCTGAACAGTGCCTGTAAGGAGGCTGATTAAAAAAAAAGTACAGTAGTTTACCAGGAAGTCATTGATCACTACCCTCCAAGAGAGACGTGTATTGGGCAGCTATGTGAGCACCTGGGTGTGATGAAGCTAAAAGTTTTGGCAGCATGAAGCTCGTTAGCCCATCAAGAAAAATTATTCCTATTTGTGTACATAAAAAAAAAAAAAGAAGACTGCAGCATGACTTGTTATAACTGTTTATTGTTGCTGTTGTCCATTGTTGTCATCTTTCTTTGTTGAAATCAGGTCTCTCTTGTAAATGAGTCCTCGAGGCTCAATGGGATTACCTGTCTAAATAAAGGTTGAATGAATAATCCATAAATTAGCCGCAGCATTATAAGATGCCGTGTTCAAAGCGTGTGAAAAAAGTAGTGACTTGTATTCTACATCATTAAACTGATATTTTTCAAATTCAGTCATCTTCTTGAAATCTATTTCCTATCACATTCTTTAATTTGTATTTTTTTTATCCCTCATCATCGTTTGATCCCCTTTCTTATCTTGAATGAGTAAAGAAAGTGCAGGCATGAGGTCAATCCCACCTTTTCACAGAGTGGACACTCTCTGGTGGGTGATTTGAGGTCCGTATGTGAGGTGTGGTTGAGCAGCATCAGCACCAGTCGCTCCAGTTCCCTCTCTCGGTCCGATCGATGGCTGTCTGATGGCCACGATGAAACCAGTTGAGGAAAATCTCCTTTCTCCACCGTGGCTTTGGTTAGAAAATAAAAGCATGAGGAAAATAGTGATACAGCAGCCTTAAAGACCTGAGCAACTCTTTCAGTCATTCATCAACATATTTCAGTTTTCTACCTGAAGGCCAGAGCTGTTCTGTAAGGACTCTTTGTGAGCAACCTGGCACCCCATCCCTCAGCGAGCACGGTTCAGGCGCAACGTCTCTGACCCCAAGCACGGGGGACAAAGGCTGCAGAGTGTCTTCAGGGTTTCCACTCTCCTGCTCCGTCTTCTCGTCATCTGTTTGAGACCGTCGTCTGAAGCAGACCTTAGGTGAGCTGAGTGGATGGGTCCTTTTAGTCCTGACGAGGAACGAGCGCGGCATGGTGTCTGAGGGATCTGACGGGGATAAAATGCTGCTCTACAAATCTGCAGGAGTCTAAGTCGACTCTTTCATGTCACTTTTGGAGCCTGGCGCACTCAGATGCCGCGCACCTGTTGGTGCATCTTCAGTTAAAATGCCAAAGCTTGAGGTTTCCTCAACAAACGCAGCACCTGCACAAAGCTTGTAGGGCTTTCACGGTGGATAACCCTGCTGTGGTGTCAAACAGCTAAACCCACCGCTGCTGCTTCTCATTCCATCTGCATATTTATAAGAGCAGAGAGACGCAAAACTTAAATATAAGGCTTTCAAATTTTCCAAATTATGCAAGTTTATGTAGCAAGAACTGAACTTTTTAACACCGTTGCAAATGACTGAAGATTAACTATATATTAAACATGTTGTTGCACATTTGTCAACAGAATATGAGTTGAATAATATGTTAGATTTAAAGTTAAAAACTGAATCAAAGATTTAACATGGGCTGTTTTCATCATTTCGTTTATTAAACTTCTAATCCTAATCTTGAGTAAATCAAATTTACACCAAAATCCCTCTGAAATTTAACTGCTTTAATATTTTTTCTAAAAAAAAATACAATAAAGCTCGATTTAAAAAAGTCTATAATTTATGCAAACATTGACCAATCTGAGAGCACAGCGAGAGGCAAAGTGTGGATCTTACCTCAGTAGACGCAGCTGAATGTTGACGGTGTCTTGTGTCCTCTTGCGGGGGACGTCCTCATTCGTCTTCTTCACACCCATCAGCTCATGACATGTCTCCAAGTGATTTGATCAGGTTATAAAAGGCTGCAGTGGGTCTGTTCACTGGAAAGGAAGTGAAACTCCTTTAATAATTCACATAATGGTAAAGGAAATCAAAAACAGTTCTGTCATGAAAGCATCTCACCAAGTTTCATCTTGATAAGTTTCCTGTAAAGCACTCTTTAAAAGCAGAGCTGCATGTTAAAGGTTGTAACGGCTAAAGTGAATAAAGATGTCGTGATACCACACTAAAGTGTCCTTTTTTCTTTCTCACGTTCAAATGTGGCACCATTCTACCACGACTGGATTCCCTCTGCAGTGACTGTTCATGTGGGTGGATTCAGATACGCTGAGCATCGTTTGGAAAGTCTGAATACCTCTCCGTTCTCATGTGAACATGTAAACCTGTAGTTACAGGTGGGATAGTTTTAGGCTTGTTGCATGCCATTAGTGGAAATACCCTTTACTTTAATTGTCTGTCCTGGGTATTATTCATGCTTCTCATGAGTCATTTGTCAGGTTAGGTCTGTTCAAATAACTTTATTAACAAGACTGTTCAGCTGATCTGAGTCTAAAATGTCCCTGAACGTTTCTTATTTTCATTTGTTGAAATTTCCTGCTAAACTAAATTTTTACAATCAATATTAGCTGACATGCACCGAAGCGCCTGTGTTCTTGTGCACCCTTTATTCTTAGGTTTTTGTCATGAAAATGAATTGCAACTCCTCCTGCAGCATTGGAAATACAAGGAAAGGAAATCAAGAAAAATATGATTTTTTTTAGCAGCAGTCGATGTGTTTGACGTGGACAAAACAGGAATTTCAACTGTTTTTTTCATACGCAGCGATGAGATTCTGGAGAAAGAAAAGAAGCTCACTTTGAGCTCTACAGCTCAAATAAACTCGTAGTAAAAACATAATTTATTATTTAATCGTGTCAGAAAATTGTTCTTTATATGTCTGAACCTGCATTTTGATATATTTTATAGGTTTTTACACAATTACAGATTATTTTTTATAATTTTTAGAGATTTGACTACAGATTTGATGATATGATGTACTGTGTGATGATGTCACACACTAACCTTTGAACTTTGTACCCACAAATGTTACACTTTTTAAGCAGTATATACAAAATAAAAGTCCCGAACTACCGTTGGGCTTTAAAGAATAAAGCTGATGCATGCTGGGACTGTGGGCAGAGATCATCACCAAAATTTATGTCAAGATCTGTGGTTTTGCATCGTTCTTGTTTTCTGCTTTGCTTTATTCTTGTTGTTTTTCTTGTTTTCAGTGTCTCCTTGAGTTATCAGCCATTTTCCATCACCTAATATTCTCACCTGCTTTCCATGTTCATCAGAAGTGTCTACTTTAATCACTCCTCCCAGCATACTTTAACTTCCGGTTCTCATTCACTCTTCAGTCTGCCATGCTGTTTGTTTGCCTTTCCCTGTGTGTGCCTTGTTATTACTTTTGCATTTGCTTGTTGCCCTTTCAGCTGTTTATTCTTGTGATGAAAACTCTCATTTGTTTTCTAGTCCTTGTGTAGCAGTGACGGTAGTCTCTCACTACTTTGCGGTTCGTGTTTCGTGGACTCGCTCTATTTTTTCAAAGTAAGATTGGACATGACACACAATTGGCTGATTGATGGATGAGCCACTGCAGCTGATCAGCTGATCTCTGCAAAGCAGAGAAGTGGGCGTGGCCGAGAGTGCGGCCATAGGTAGGGAGCTGAAATCATGACATTCTGTGCTCTTTTAGAGTGTTTAGAGTTTAAAAACATTGTTTAGAATAATGCAAGAGTGTGGGAAGGGTTTAAAACACCTTTATATATATAAACAGTGAGGAAAATAAGTATTTGAACACCCTGCGACTTTGCAAGTTCTCTCACTTAGAAATCATGGAGGGGTCTGAAATTGTCATCTTAGGTGCATGTTCACTGTGAGAGACATAATCTAAAAAAAATCTGGAAATCAATGTAAGATTTTTTTAAATAATTTATTTGTGTGTTACTGCTGCAAATATTTGAACACCTGCCAATCAGCAACAATTCTGGCCCCCAAAGACCTGTTAGTCCGTCTCTAAAATGTCCACCTCCACTCCACTTATTATTCTAAATTAGAAGCACCTGTTTGAGGTCGTTAGCCGTATAAAGACACCGGTCCACCCCACACAATCTGTAAGACTCCAACTACTAACATGGCTAAGACCAAAGAGCTGTCCAAAGACACCAGAGACAAAATTGTAGACCTCCACATGGCTGGAAAGGACTACGAGGCAAATTCCAAGCAGCTTGGTGAAAAAAGATCAACTGTTGGAGCAATTATTAGAAAATGGAAGAAGCTAAACATGACTGTCAATCTCCCTCGGTCTGGGGCTCCATGCAAGATCTCACCTCGTGGCGTATCAATGATCCTAAGAAAGGTGAGGAACCAGCCCAGAACTACACGGGAGGAGCTGGTCAATGACCTGAAGAGAGCTGGCACCATTGGTTCCAAGATTACTGTGGGTAATACACTAAGACATCACAGTTTAAAATCATGCATGGCACGGAAGGTTCCCCTGGTTGAATCAGCACACGTCCAGGCCCGTCTTAAGTTTGACCATGACCATTTGGATGATCCAGAGGAGTCATGGGAGAAAGTTATGTGGTCTCATCTGACCACATAACTTTCTCCC
>NC_056512.1:18899868-18902026 GCF_014905685.2 Nematolebias whitei
TGTTACACTTTTTAAGCAGTATATACAAAATAAAAGTCCCGAACTACTGTTGGGCTTTAAAGAATAAAGCTGATGCATGCTGGGACTGTGGGCAGAGATCATCACCAAAACTTATGTCAAGATCTGTGGTTTTGCATCGTTCTTGTTTGCTGCTTTGCTTTATTCTTGTTGTTTTTCTTGTTTTCAGTGTCTCCTTGAGTTATCAGCCATGTTCATCAGAAGTGTCCACTTTAATCACTCCTCCCAGCATACTTTAACTTCCGGTTCTCATTCACTCTTCAGTCTGCCATGCTGTCTGTTTGCCTTTCCCTGTGTGTGCCTTGTTATTACTTTTGCATTTGCTTGTTGCCCTTTCAGCTGTTTATTCTTGTGATGAAAACTCTCATTTGTTTTCTAGTCCTTGTGTAGCAGTGACGGTAGTCTCTCACTACTTTGCGGTGGTTCGTGTTTCGTGGACTCGCTCTATTTTTTCAAAGTAAGATTGGACATGACACACAATTGGCTGATTGATGGATGAGCCACTGCAGCTGATCAGCTGATCTCTGCAAAGCAGAGAAGTGGGCGTGTCCGAGAGTGCGGCCATAGGTAGGGAGCTGAAATCATGACATTCTGTGCTCTTTTAGAGTGTTTAGAGTTTAAAAACATTGTTTAGAATATTGCAAGAGTGTGGAAAGGGTTTAAAACACCTTTATATATATAAACAGTGAGGAAAATAAGTATTTGAACACCCTGCGACTTTGCAAGTTCTCTCACTTAGAAATCATGGAGGGGTCTGAAATTTTCATCTTAGGTGCATGTCCACTGTGAGAGACATAATCTAAAAAAATCTGGAAATCAATGTAAGATTTTTTTAAATAATTTATTTGTGTGTTACTGTTGCAAATATTTGAACACCTGCCAATCACCAACAATGCTGGCCCTCAAAGACCTGTTAGTCCTCCTCTATAAAGTCCACCTCCACTCCACTTATTATTCTAAATTAGAAGCACCTGTTTGAGGTCGTTAGCTGCATAAAGACACCGGTCCACCCCACACAATCAGTAAGACTCCAACTACTAACATGGCTAAGACCAAAGAGCTGTCCAAAGACACCAGATACAAAATTGTAGACCTCCACAAGGCTGGAAAGGGCTACGGGACAATTGCCAAGCAGCTTGGTGAAAAAAGATCAACTGTTGGAACAATTATTAGAAAATGGAAGACGCTAAACATGACTGTCAATCTCCATTGGACTGGGGCTCCATGCAAGATCTCACCTCGTGGCATATCAATAATCCTAAGAAAGGTGAGGAATCAGCCCAGAACTACACGAGAGGAGCTGGTCAATGACCTGAAGAGAGCTGGCACCATTGGTTCCAAGGTTACTGTGGGTAATGCACTAAGACATCACAGTTTAAAATCATGCATGGCGCGGAAGGTTCCCCTGCTTAAATCAGCACATGTCCAGGCCCGTCTTAAGTTTGCCCATGACCATTTGGATGATCCAGAGGAGTCATGGGAGAAAGTTATGTGGTCAGATGAGACCAAAATATAACTTTTTGGTCTTAATTCCACTCGCTGTGTTTGGAGGACGAAAAATGATGAGTACCATCCCAAAAACACCATCCCTACTGTGAAGCATGGGGGTGGAAGCATCATGCTTTGGGGCATTTTTCTGCACATGGGACAGGACGACTGCACTGTATTAAGCAGAGGATGACCGGGGCCATGTATTGCGAGATTTTGGGGAACAACCTCCTTCCCTCAGTTAGAGCATTGAAGATGGGTCGTGGCTGGGTCTTCCAACATGACAATGACCCAAAGCACACAGCCAGGAGAACCAAGGAGTGGCTCCGTAAGAAGCATATCAAGGTTCTGGAGAGGACTAGCCAGTCTCCAGACTTAAACCCTATAGAAAATCTTTGGAGGGAGCTCAAACTCTGTGTTTCTCAGTGACAGCCCAGAAACCTGGTTGATCTAGAGAAGATCTGTGTGGAGGAATGTGTCACAATCTCTGCTGCAGTGTGTGCAAACCTGGTGAAAAACTACAGGAAACATTTGACCTCTGTAAGTGCAAACAAAGGCTACTGTACCAAATATTAACATTGATTTTAACAGGTGTTATTTCCAGCAATAACACACAAATAAATTATTTAAAAATCATACATTGTGATTTCCG
>NC_056512.1:18902126-18904799 GCF_014905685.2 Nematolebias whitei
TTTCAGACCACATGCCAGTCCGGTTTGAGTTCACCCTCCACCATCTAACTCCTAAGTAGTGCATTCCCGCCTATCGATCTCACGCTCCATTTTTCCCTCATTTGTGAACAAGACCCCAAGATACTTGAATTCCTCCACTTGGGGCAGGACCTCCTCACTGACCCGGAGAGGGCACTCTACCCTTTTCTGGCTCAAGACCATGGCCTCGGATTTGGAGGAACTGATCCTCATCCCGGCTGTGTTGCACTCGGCTGCGAACTGCTCCAGCGAAAGCTGTAGATCACAATCTGATGAAGCCAATAGGACCACATCATCTGCAAAAAGCAGAGACGCAATCCTAAGGCCACCAAAACGGATCCCCTCAACACCTTAGCTGCACCTAGAAATTCTGTCCATAAAAGTTATGAACAGAATCGGTGACAAAGGGCAACCTTGGCGGAGTCCAACTCTCACCGGGAACAAGCCCGACTTACTGCCGGCGATGCGGACCAGGCTCTGACACCGGTCATACAGGGACCTAACAGCCCGTATCAAAGGGCCTGGTACCCCATACTCCCAGAGTACCCCCCACAGGGTTCCCCGAGGGACACGGTCGAACGCCTTCTCCAAGTCCACAAAGCACATATAGACCGGTTGGGCAAACTCCCACGCACCTTCCAGGACCCTGCTGAGAGTGTAGAGCTGTTCTAGTGTTCCATGACCAGGACGAAAACCACACTGCTCCTCCTGAATCCGAGGTTCGACTATCCAATGGATCCTCCTGTCCAGAACCCCCGAATAGACCTTACCAGGGCTGCTTAAGAGCATTATCCCCCTTTAGTTGGAACACACTCCACAGTCCACCTTTTTGAATAGGTGGACCACCACCCCGGTCTGCCAATCTAGGGGAACTTCCCCCGATGTCCATGCAATATTGCAGAGTCGCGTAAGCCCACACAACCCTACAACTTCCAGAGCCTTAAGGAACTCCGGGCGAATCTCATCCACCCCTAGGGCCCTGCCACCGAGGAGCTTTTTGACCACCTCAGTGACCTCAGCACCAGAGATTGGAGGGCCCGACCCAGAGTCCCCAGGCTCCGCTTCCTCAGTGTAAGACGTGCTGGTGGGATTGAGGAGGTCTTCAAAGTATTCCACCCACCGACCCACAACATCCCGAGTTGAGGTCAGCAGCACACCACCCCCACTATAAACAGTGTTGGTGATATATCGCTTTCCCCCAAGACGCTGGATGGTGGTCCAGAATCGCCTCGTAGCCGTGTGGAAGTCATTCTCCATGGCCTCTCCGAACTCCTCCCATGTCCGAATTTTTGCCTCAGCGACCATCCGAGTCACATGTCGCTTGGACTGCCGGTACCCATCAGCTGCTTCCGGGGTCCCACAGGCCAAAAAGGCCCGATAGCACTGCTTCTTCAGCTTGACAGCATCCCTCACTGCCAGTGTCCACCACCAGGTTCGAGGGTTGCCGCCGCGACAGGCACCGACAACCTTGCGGCCGCAGCTCCGGTAAGCCGCCTCGACGATAGAGGCACCGAACATGGCCCACTCTGACTCAATGTCCCCTACCTCCCCCGGAATATGTTTGAAGTTCTCCCGGAGGTGGGAGCTAAAGCTCTGTCTCACAGGATACTCTGCCAGACGTTCCCAGCAAATCCTCACAATACGTTTGGGCCTGCCAGGTCTGACCGGCATCCTCCCCCACCATCAGAGCCAACTCGCCACCAGGTAGTGATCAGTGGACAGCTCCGCCCCTCTCTTCACCCGAGTGTCCAAGACATGTGGCTGCAGATCAGATGAGATGACAACAAAGTCGATCATTGAACTGCGGCCTAGGGAGTCCTGGTGCCAAGAGCACATATGGACACCCTTATGCTTGAACATGGTGTTTGTTATGGACAATCCATGATGAGCACAGAAGTCAGACAACAGAGCACCACTCGGGTTCAGATCAGGGGGGCCGTTCCTCTCAACCACACCCTTCCAGGTCTCACTGTCATTGCCCACGTGAGCATTGAAGTCTCCCAGCAGAACAAGAGAGTCCCCAGGAGGTGTACTTTCCAGTACCCTTTCCAAGGACTCCAAAAAGGATGGATAATCTGAGCTGCCATTTGGTGCATAAGCACAAAAGACAGTCAGAACCCATCCCTCCACACGTAGGTGGAGGGAGGCTACCCTCTCATTCACCAGGGTGAACCCCAACGCACAGGCACCAAGATGGGGGGGCAATAAGTATGCCCACTCCTGCTCAGCGCCTCTCACCAGGGGCAACTCCTGAGTGAAAGAGTGTCTAACCCCTCTCAAGGAAACTGGTTCCAGAGCCAGAGCCATGCGTAGAGGTGAGTCTGACTATTTCTAGCCGGAACCTCTCAACATCACACACCAGCTCAGGTTCCTTCCCCACCAGTGAGGTGACATTCCACGTCCCAATAGCCAGCTTCTGTAGCTGAGGATCAGACCACCAGGGTCCCCACCCTTGGCCACCACCCATCCCACATTGCACCCAACCCCTTTGGCCCCTCCCACAGGTGATGAGCCCAGGGGCGGCTGTGGCTGAGTGGTTAGAGCAATCGTCCTCCAATGCGAGAGTTGGGGGTTCGAATCCACCAGCAGTCACATGCTGAAGTGTCCATGGGCAAGACACTGAACCCCTCATAGCCTCTGATGTGTGTCCCATCA
>NC_056512.1:18904899-18909693 GCF_014905685.2 Nematolebias whitei
TGGAGGGGCTGTTATTGAAAACCTGCGGCCATTAGCGCACGCTAACTCCACCGGTGTTGGCTCCACTTTGGACAATATCCGGATGTGTTTGGTCAACGCAAGATCTGTTACCAACAAAACTTTTATCCTCAGGGATTACTTTCAAGAGCACGATTTGGACTTTCTGTGCATCACAGAGACTTGCATGTCTCCGGGTGAGTCCAGCGCCTTGACGGAATTACTGCCACCGAACTGTCTGTATTTTAACGCCCAGCGGCCATCAGGCCGGCGCGGTGGTGGATTATTAACAATATTCAAATCAACTTTTGACTGTAAACAACTGCCCATCCCAGTTTCCCGCGCCAGCTTTGAGCTGAGCGTCTTTGAACTCGGACATTCACCTGTGACGTTATTTGCACTTGTCTACTGCCCACCTCGGTCTAAGGATTTCATAAATGAGTTTTCTGACTTCTTGGCTGAAATCACACCAAAATATGAGCATGTTTTCATTATTGGGGACTTTAATTTGCACGTGTGCTGTCCTGAGAAGCCCTCGGTTAAGGACTTTTTATATCTATTGGACTCATTTAATTTAACTCAGCATGTAAACGGTCCCACCCAAGAGCGCGGACATACACTGGACCTTGTTTTAACTCATGATATGACTGTTAATAATCTTGTTATTGATGATAATGTTTTTTCAGACCACATGCCAGTCCGGTTTGAGTTCACCCTCCCCCATCTAACTCCTAAGTCGTGCATTCCTGCACGTAGGACTCGGACCATTAACCACTTCACTGCCACATGTTTCACAGATGTTTATAACTCTGAAATGATCATTCAGGCCCCAGTGTTTCTCACCACCGCTGAGGAGCTGACATCCCAGTTCAACTCTGTCTGCTTAAAGACTATGGATCATGTCGCACCTGTTAAAACCAAAAAATCAAAAATCAAAGCAGAACCTTGGCTGAGTGACGTCACCAAGGCCGTTAGGCAGCAATGTAGGAGGGCGGAGCGAAAGTGGAGGAAAGACAGGCTGCAGGTCTCTTTTCAAATAGTTAAAGAGTTGGCGCCGTTATCAGAAAACAGTAAAAGCTGCTAAATCAAAATTCTTCTCTGATATAATTACCTCAAACTCTCACAACCCACGTGTCCTCTTCTCCACCCTAAACTCTGTTCTTCACCTCACTGAACCATCACCTCTGGAAGCCTCGACTGAGCTGTGCGACAACTTCTTACATTTCTTTTGGAAAGAATTGCGACCACAAGGGCTCTCATTTCCCCTCCAACTCATGACCCATCCATCCCACCTCTATCTGTAGCTCCTTTTGACCATTTTGAACCCATCACTCTATCTTCTCTAGAGCAGGTCATGTGCAACTTGAAACTTTCTGGCTACCCCTTTGATGTGGTTCCCCCTCGACTACTAAAGGAGGTGTTTCCAACTCTAGGTCCGTCCATTCTTGCCATAGTAAACAGTAGTTTATCCACTGGCATGGTACCAAAATCCTTTAAACATGCTGCTGTCCAGCCTCTCCTGAAAAAAGCAAACCTTGACCCCTCAGTCGTTTCCAACTACCGGCCTGTCTCCAAACTCCCATTTCTTTCTAAAGTACTGGAGAAAATAGTCGAGTCCCAGTTGACGTGCTTCCTGGAGGATCACGCCATCTTAGAGCTTTTCCAATCTGGCTTTAAACCTCTCCACAGCACTGAAACTGCCCTGCTGAAGGTCTTTAACAACATCTTCAGATTCACAGATACCGGTGATTCTGTGCTGCTTGTCCTGTTGGACCTCACAGCCGCCTTTGACACCATCGACCATGAGATCCTCATTGCTAGGGTAGGAACGTAGATCAATCGGTAAATTGAGAGCTTCGCCTTATGACTCAGCTCTCTCTTCACCACAACAGAACAGTACAGTGCTCGCTTCACTGCAGACGCTGCACCTATCCGCCTATCGATCTCACACTCCATGTTTCCCTCATTTGTGAACAAGACCCCAAGTTACTTGAACTCCTCCACTTGGGGCAGGACCTCCTCACTGACCCGGAGAGGGCACTCTACCCTTTTCTGGCTCAAGACCATGGCCTCGGATTTGGAGGAACTGATCCTCATCCCGGCTGTGTAGCACTCGGCTGCGAACTGCTCCAGCGAAAGCTGTAGATCACAATCTGATGAAGCCAATAGGACTACATCATCTGCAAAAAGCAGAGACGCAATCCTAAGGCCACCAAAACGGATCCCCTCAACACCTTGGCTGCACCTAGAAATTCTGTCCATAAAAGTTATGAACAGAATCGGTGACAAAGGGCAACCTTGGCGGAGTCCAACTCTCACCGGGAACGAGCCTGACTTACTGCCGGCAATGCGGACCAGGCTCTGACACCGGTCATACAGGGACTTAACAGCCCGTATCAAAGGGCCTGGTACCCCATACTCCCAGAGTACCCCCCACAGGGTTCCCAGAGGGACACGGTTGAACGCCTTCTCCAAGTCCACAAAGCACATATAGACCGGTTGGGCAAACTCCCCCGCACCTTCCAGGACCCTGCTGAGAGTGTAGAGCTGTTCTAGTATTCCATGACCAGGACGAAAACCACACTGCTCCTCCTGAATCCGAGGTTCGACTATCCAATGGATCCTCCTGTCCAGAACCCCCAAATAGACCTTACCAGGGAGGCTTAAGACCATGATCCCCCTTTAGTTGGAACACACTCCACAGTCCCCCTTTTTGAATAGGTGGACCACCACCCCGGTCTGCCAATCTAGGGGAACTTCCCCCCATGTCCACGCAATATTGCAGAGTCGCGTAAGCCCACACAACCCTACAACTTCCAGAGCCTTAAGGAACTCTGGGCGAATCTCATCCACCCCTAGGGCCCTGCCACCGAGGAGCTTTTTAACCGCCTCAGTGACCTCAGCACCAGAGATTGGAGGGCCCGACCCAGAGTCCCCAGGCTCCGCTTCCTCAGTGGAAGACGTGCCGGTGGGATTGAGGAGGTCTTCAAAGTATTCCACCCACCGACCCACAACATCCCGAGTTGAGGTCAGCAGCACACCACCCCCACTATAAACAGTGTTGGTGATATATCGCTTTCCCCCCAAGACGCTGGATGGTAGTTCAGAATCGCCTCGAAGCCGTGTGGAAGTCATTCTCTATGGCCTCTCCAAACTCCTCCCATGTCCAAGTTTTTGCCTCAGCGACCACCCGAGTCACATGTCGCTTGGACTGCCGGTACCCATCAGCTGCTTCCGGGGTCCCACAGGCCAAAAAGGCCCAATAGCACTGCTTCTTCAGCCTGACAGCATCCCTCACTGCCAGTGTCCACCACCAGGTTCGAGGGTTGCCGCCGCGACAGGCACCGACAACCTTGCGGCCGCAGCTCCGGTAAGCCGCCTCGACAATAGAGGCACCGAACATGGCCCACTCTGACTCAATGTCCCCTACCTCCCCCGGAACATGTTTGAAGTTCTCCCGGAGGTGGGAGCTAAAGCTCCGTCTCACAGGATACTCTGCCAGACGTTCCCAGCAAACCCTAACAATACGTTTGGGCCTGCCAGGTCTGACCGGCATCCTCCCCCACCATCAGAGCCAACTCACCACCAGGTAGTGATCAGTGGACAGCTCCGCCCCTCTCTTCACCCGAGTGTCCAAGACATGTGGCTGCAGATCAGACGAGATGACAACAAAGTCGATCATTGAACTGCGGCCTAGGGAGTCCTGGTGCCAAGAACACATATGGACACCCTTATGCTTGAACATGGTGTTTGTTATGGACAATCCATGACGAGCACAGAAGTCAGACAACAGAACACCACTCGGGTGCAGATCAGGGGGGCCGTTCCTCTCAACCACACCCTTCCAGGTCTCACTGTCATTGCCCACGTGAGCATTGAAGTCTCCCAGCAGAACAAGAGAGTCCCCAGGAGGTGCACTTTCCAGTACCCCTTCCGAGGACTCCAAAAAGGGTGGATAATCTGAGCTGCCATTTGGTGCATAAGCACAAAAGACAGTCAGAACCCGTCCCTCCACACGTAGGTGGAGGGAGGCTACCCTCTCATTCACCAGGGTGAACCCCAACACACAGGCACCAAGATGGGGGGCAATAAGTATGCCCACTCCTGCTCAGCGCCTCTCACAAGGGGCAACTCCTGAGTGAAAGAGTGTCTAACCCCTCTCAAGGAAACTGGTTCCAGAGCCAGAGCCATGCGTAGAAGTGAGTCTAACTATTTCTAGCCGGAACCTCTCAACATCACACACCAGCTCAGGTTCCTTCCCCACCAGTGAGGTGACATTACACGTCCCAATAGCCAGCTTCTGTAGCCGAGGATCAGACCACCAGGGTCCCTACCCTTGGCCACCACCCATCCCACATTGCACCCAACCCCTTTGGCCCCTCCCACAGGTGGTGAGCCCAGGGGCGGCTGTGGCTGAGTGGTTAGAGCAATCGTCCTCCAGTGCGAGAGTTGGGGGTTCGAATCCACCAGCAGTCACATGCTGAAGTGTCTATGGGCAAGACACTGAACCCCTCATAGCCTCTGATGTGTGTCCCATCAGTGTATGAATGTGATCTAAAGCTCTGATTAGTCTCTTTAGAATGATTTGTTCAATTAACTTTGTAGAGATCTAGTAGAGTGCTGTATGGATGGGTAAATGAGGACACAGATTGTAGTGTAAAGCGCTTTGATTATCTTGACATAAGATAGAAAGGTGTTATATAAGTACAGTCTATTTACCATTTACCCATGGGAAGGGGGACCCACGTCTCCTCTTCGGGCTGGGCCCGGCCGAGCTCCATGGGTAAAAGCCCGGCC
>NC_056512.1:18909793-18915047 GCF_014905685.2 Nematolebias whitei
CGTCTCTCATCCAAGAGACTTCCTCAGTCTGAGGTGCTGTATTCAGCTCAGTCTCTTAAATAGCACCGTCTCAGAGTGGATCAACCAGTTTTGCTGCTGACAACCAAAACCAGCTGATCACATGCTCAAGAAGGACCATCAGCCTAACAATGGATCATTAGCACACTGATGGCTGTTTACTGTTCACAGAGGGCTGAGTGATACTAGCAATCACAGCATTGTAAGAGGGGGACAGTTGAACCCGGAGGCCTCCACCCCTGTTTAACGATGGACGATTTCTTTTCACAAAGATGGCCTCCTTTACTCCTCTCTCAAACCATCGTTCCTCTCTGTCCAGGATGTGAACATCTTCATCCCTGAAAGAGTGACCGCTGGCCTGGAGATGAGTGTAGACCGCAGAGTCATCAGGCCAGGACTCTGCGGTCTATGACATAAAAATAATAAAATGTTTTTTTTTTTAATATAGCAAAAATAGTGACATTAAAGCTGAAATAAAAAGATGTTTTCCAAAAACAGACAAAAAAATAAAAGATGGGTAAATGGGGTACAGACATAGAAAATACAAAAGTTTTTTTTAAGGAAGGACAAATCAGACCACAACTTAGTTTACGTCAAGTCCCAGCACATCCATGCAGTCCAGCGTCAGCCAGTGACCACGAGAACTGTACGGAGGTGGTCACAGGAGGCTATGGAGACACTGCAGGACTACTTTCAGGCAACTAACTAGGATGTTTTCTGTGATGCACATGAGAAGCATGCATTGCATGCATTGAGCATGCATCAGGATATTAACTCACTGTGTTAACTGACTGTGTTACGGATTACATTAAATTCTGCACGGATAATATAATTCCCACAAAAACAGTGTGCTGCTTTCCCAACAATAAACCATGGATCACCAAGGACATCAAGGCAGCCCTGAACAGGAAGAAGGCTGCCTTCAGGAGGGGGTCAGGGAGGAGATGAGGAGTGTACAGACTGAGGTAAGGAACAAGATCAGGGAGGGTAAGGAGCAGAACAGGAGAAAGTTTGAGAACAAAATGGCCCAAAACAACTCAAAAAAACTTTCAATACAAAAACAACTGCACTTTTTTTGTAACAGAAGACGTTTCGCTCCTCATCCGAGGAGCTTTCTCAATTCAAAAAGCAGTGAGTGAGGAATTCAGGTTACTCATTGCTCTTTGAATTGAGAAAGTTCCTTGGATGAGAAGCGAAACATCTTCTGTTACAAATAAAGTCCAGTTGTTTTTGTATTGAACGTTTTTTTGAATTCATCATGTCTTAGATGACTGAGAATCTTCACCAGCATACAGCCCAAAACAACATTAGAGAGGTCTGTAATGGGATGAGAAGCATCACTGATCAGGTGAAAAAGACTGCGGCAATGATGGGAGGAGACCAACAGGAGGCCAACAAGTTAAACCAGTTCTTTAACAGGTTGGATGTTGTACTGTCCTTCCCTCACCCACACCTCCAGCACCTCTTTGGGGGTCATCACACCTCTAGATAACCCCACCCCCCCTCCTCATCACCACCACACAACTCAGCTTCAACCCCCTCCACCTAACACCCCTCCCTTCCACCATCATTGTCCCTTCCTGACATGTCAGAACCTCCAATCACCATCAGAGATCAGACCAGATCTGTTCCTAAGGTAGCCTTCACTGCTGTGTTTCATGACGATTGATTGTTTTGGATGGGTGTGATTTGCACGTGTGGAGTTTGGCTTGAAACACAGCAGTGAAGGCTACCTATAGGACAGATCTGGTTGGCAGGCTGTAGAGTCTACAGTGTAGACTGAGGAAGTCCTCTGGATGGGGGACAAAATGTTTCTCACTTAAAGAACTGGTCCAGATGACACAGTTTAACCTTTTTTGTTAGAGTCTATTGCTCTCTCCACCTGGGTTTTGTGTCTAATGGAGGTTTTTTAAAGAGTTGGGTAATAGAAGCTTTGTTCATTGCTTCATTTCTTTGTTAATATTATGTCCAAAATGCAAATATTATTGAAGAATAGGTATCTACATGTACTGCTCTGGATGAGTAACCTGTTCACTTTTCACTGTGATGGTGAAAATACATTTTTGTTGCTTTTTTGGAGTCAAGGTATGTCCAACCCTCCCAACATTAGTGATGCACAACTTCATGAGACATTAAAAACAAAACTATTTAGGGCCTTGATCTGATGCAGAGATTGGTTACATGCTTTGTTGCCATGTTGTTGTAAGCATATTAACCATATGACAGCTACCTAAGTGGCAGCTACTTTCAAGTTCACTACAAAAAAGTACACGACTCGTAAACTCTCAATAACCCCGGTTTCAATTTCACAATATGTCTGAAAGTCATAGAAGGGATGGTGCTTGTTTCCTGACTAACAGCCGAAAATGGCTGCCATGAGAACTACAAGGAAAATCCAATTCCTAAAGGTTTTTTTTATGTTAGGTGTTCCATTTATCAAATCTTCAATACTTACTGTTCAATAGACTCTAGAAACAAAGGCTGAATCTGGCCTCAGATTAAATGACATCTTCAAGGACCACCTATGAAGTGAAACCAACACTTTACTCAGTGCGGCCATATTTTGCATACAACTCATTTCGCTCTTGATCTGAGCAGCCTGAAGCCGAGCTCCTCTTGATGTGCATGAATACATGCATGCCAGAGCACTGTGGTTGATGTGGTGGGGGGCTTGCAACCTTCTCCCAGGGGCTGTCTGGAAGAGCAGACGAGACAAGTGCAGGGAGTCGAGATGGGCTGGTGGGTTCGGTGGGTTTCTACCTCCTTTGTTTTTTGGGGGGTTAGAGGCTTCTTGTTACACCGATGTCATAAAACTGCCTTTCTAGGAACCCGAAACCTGAGGAAGAGGAAGGAAGACAAGTGTGAATGTAGTCAAAGCTTGTTTTCCATTCTCTTGAATAGTTTCAATCTTCTGAAGGGGTTTAATGTTATGTAAAACTGTTTAACCCTTAAACTGCCATCAGTCTTACATTAACAGGCACTTTGTACAAAATAGCATGAAGTTTTGTCTAAAATGCTACGGCTAGATGCCACTACTTTTATTTGTACTTGCAAATCACCAAAAAATATAGTTAAATAACTGTGAAATGCAAAACTGACAGTGATGTAAAAGTTTATAAAATAGCATTCACATGAACCACTATACAATGTTTAAAATTGGGAGTTGTTAAAAACTACAGCTATCCACTTTGAGCATTTAGCTTGTCAATTTGGTCAGAATTAAACTTTTTTTTACCTCCAAACTGTGGTTATTCAAAAAGCTAGTTACAACCAGACAGACTCAATTAGTTCATAACATTTCTACAGAATCCACATCAAAAGGTTCAAACTACCCTTTTAAATGACCAGTTTTCTTAAGTTGCTAGTAGAACAGTGCAACGTGGCTAACATGGTTTAAACATGTTATGGGAAATGGACTGTACTTATATAGCTTAGATGACCTTCCTCTTTGTTTCTTAAGGCAAGCTGCACAAATATAGCAGAAATATAGCAGTGTACAACATCTTTAACCTGCCCATAAGCCAAAATTGTCATAATTAGCGGCAGAACCCAATGGTGCAGGCAGGACTCGGAGACTTGGTGGTGAAATAAGAAATACTTTTAATAATACAAAATAATGAAGCTGTCAAGGCAGCAAAACTCACGCTCTTGGAAGACATGTAGAAAATCTCTATGAACACGTCGGAACTCAGGAGGGAAAACCAGACAATGCACAACACCAAGACACAGACTTATATACAAACACTGACGAGGACTAAACACAAAACACCTGTCAGGTTCATAGGTGTGGGAAAGGGGAAATTGCACAAGAGGAAACAGGACAGAGACACACCACTAGAGGCACAATAACCACAAAAATAACATTCCAAACTCTTGGAAAACAGCTTTTGTTCTACCTTTACTGAAGGAAGGAGACCCCACCATACTAAACAACTATCGACCAATCTCTAAACTCTGTATTCTTGCTAAGGTTTTAGAAAAATGTATAAATACTCAAGTCAAGAAGTATCTGGATTATTTTATCCTCTTATCTCCCCATCAATCTGGTTTCAGGAAACAACAGCACAATGACTGTTTCGTTGAAGGTTTTTAATGATGTTGTTGAAGCTTTGAATGCTAAGGATTATTGTGCTGCACTTAGACCTGTCTAAAGCTTTTGACACTGTGGACCATGACATCTTATGCCATAAACTCTCAGACATTTGATGATTTTCTAATTACCTCTCAGATCGGAGACAATGTGTTCAACATAATTGGTACTTCTTTCAGCTATTTAACTGTCAACAATGGTGTACAACTAGGCTCATTCTTAGGGCCCACCTTCTTCACAATCTATATAAGTAATGTAAGTCAGATCATTCCTGATGCATCCTTACATTTCTATGTCGGTGAAAGTTGTTTATTGTTGAGCTAGAACCGTTGCAAAGGTTTTCCAGCATTTACAGTCTATATTTGACATCATACAGTCAGATTTGTTCCGTCTCAAACTGGTGCTAAATTTTGATAAAACTGGTGGGGGAAGTTATGACAAGGACATGGATGTTTTCACTTACTAATGTTAAATTAATATAGAATCATGTACAGTATGTGAAGTCAAAAGAGTCTTTCTGTATACTCAGAGAGGTGTCTGATAACTGATAACTTCTGACGCCTTCAACAACTGTGAGCTGAAGCAGAGGTTGTCTTGACCTCTGCTCTGTCTGATAACGGGTATTTAAGCTTTTCTTAACTCTTTGTCTGTGGGCAGACCTTGGACCAGAGTGACATTTAAGATCTTGTATGCCTGTTTTCAATGCTGCACCCCTTGCAAGAAGTAAACTAGGCTGAAAAATCTTCTTGGATCCTTCTGTGTGGCTTATTTGATTAATGAGTTAATGTTAGGATAATTGAATTATCCAACAAAAAACAAAGGGATGTTGTTTTCAAACAGGAAGTCAGTACCAGCAGTCCTTCCTTCTACTGGTATCTTATCTACAAATGGAGTTCCTATTAAGTTTGTCGACTCTTACATATACTTGGGAATCTTGGTTGATGCGCACCTCTCTTTTAAGCCTCATGTCGAAAACTTGGTAAAGAAACTGAAAGTTAAAATAGAAATAGATCCTGTCTAACTCTAAACGCTAGGAAACACCTTGTAACTGCTACTTACCTGCCGCCCATTGACTATGGTGACATTATTTACATGAATGCTCCTACAAGCACTCTGCAATTGTTGGACGCTGTCTGTCATCATGTG
>NC_056512.1:18915147-18916198 GCF_014905685.2 Nematolebias whitei
TGTTTCATGTTGCTGCTGATCTATTTCATGTTGATGTGTTCATTCGTGCTCATCTGCTCACACAGACTCATGTTCGTGCTGCTGTTCGACATAATGTTTTTATGCTATTAGTGCTTAGTGTATATTTAGCTGTTGTTTTCTTAGTTCATATCTTAGATATTATTACTGTTTTTCTTTTACATTTTATTGTTGGATGTCACTGGGACCCTGCATACATAATCTCATTCCACCACATGTACCACATGAGATGCGAATGACAAATTAATCTCTCTGACTCTCTCTGATTTTTGCATTGAACTTAATTTATTTTTTTTTCTTCTTTTGGCTGCTCCCTATTTTAGGGGTTGCCACAGCAAACTAAGTTACACGAAGACTTGGCAGTTATTTTTTTACGCCGGGTGCCCTTCCTGACGCAACCACAGACCACCGAGCTACCACAGCCCTCTGTGTGGAGCAGAGAGCTGCTATCTAGGACACCCGGAGGAGCAGATGGTGGGGGTTAAGGGCCTTGCTCAAAGGCCAAGAGTGGGAATGAGGGTGGAGGCAGGTGTGGGTGCTTCACCTACCCCACCCACATTTTTGATGTTGTCGGTACCGGGGCTTGAACCGGCGATCTTCAGATCACAAGCCCACCTTCTCTAACCTCTGCGCCACCACTCCCCGAACTTAACAATTGTTTAAAATCCCTTAAAAAGGTCAAAGTCGATAACTTCAGATCATTTTGCAAGGGGTTCCAGGTTACAGGAGCAGAGTAGGAGAAGGCCCTTTTGCCAAATTCAGTCCGCACAGAGGGAACACTGCATGGAATAATGTCCTGAGAGTGCACGCTGTAGCTGCACTGACGAAGTGACATGTAGGAAGAGATGTATGAAGGCAACAGACCGAGAAGTGATTTAAAGATGAAAATGTGCCAGTGAGAGAGTCTGAATGACGTTTCTGATGACCAGTTAACAATACAGAGTGCAGTGATGGGTATGGTATTTACAGCCAGTTATGAATCTTAGCACATGATGACAGACAGCGTCCAACAATTGCAGAGTGCTTGTAGGAG
>NC_056512.1:18916298-18919500 GCF_014905685.2 Nematolebias whitei
CTTTACAACACAATCTGTGCCTCATTTACCCATTCATACATCACTCTACTAGATCTATACAAAGATTAGTCAGTGCTTTATCACATTCATACACTGATGGGACACACGTCAGAGGCAATGAGGGGTTCAGTGTCTTGCCCAGGGACACTTCAGCATGTGACTGCTGGTGGAATTGAACCCCCAACCACAGCTGCCCCAATTATTTATTGGTGCAAATACAGTATTATTTACTTAGTTGTTCATTAATTTGCTTTGTGGCAAAAAGAGGTAAATTCTGATAAATTAGGCCTGCAGTATCACATAACTCTTCATTCTGTTTTTGAATTTTAATTTCTTTCACTTCATTCTTTTAATTTTTAAGCCCACAGTAGACAACATCATCATTAGCGTTCCTGTTGCTAACAGTTAAAACAAATGCTACAGTCCCACTGACCCAAAGATGAAGGCACAGTTTAGGAAAGTTAAATATTTTCTTTTTACTCTGTCCTCTGCATCCTCTGTCCTCACTCCATCTACCTCCATGTCTCTACCTGCATCCATATATCTCCTCTTTGTCTTTTTCCTGGCAGCTGCATTTCTAACATCCTTCTACCAGTATACCCACTGACCTTCCTCAGCAAATTTACTTTTGTACAGTTACTAATGTGCATGCATAAAATCAGGCACCGCAACCCCAAATAGATTCTTAGCTTTGTCCTTTTCACCTGCTGTTATTGACTGTTATATACAAACATATTTGTAATTTAGTTTTATTTGTATTTAATGTTGTGAGTATGACATTCAATTTATTTAATTCAGTTTATTTATATAGTGCCAAGTCACAACAGAAGTTATCTCAGGGCACTGAACAGAAACATTCACATACATAAAAAGTCAATTAATAATGTTATTGAACTAAAGAAACCAGCAGATTGCATTGAGTCTTCATTTTGCCGCAGTCTCCCATCCTGAGCAAGCACAAGGCAACAGTGGAAAGGAAAAACTCCCTTTTAACAGGAAGAAACCTCCAACAGAACCAGGCTCGGGATGAGCGGCCATCTGCTTTGACTGGTTGGATTTGAGAGGAACAGGTAGGAGAGACAAACAAACACAGAATGACAGGTCCAGAATAGAGGTGAGCACGTCTATATCTACGTGTCAGAATGACTGCAGAGCAGCTGAAACAAAGTTAGAGATGAACACTGTTTAGACTAATTGTATTCAAACAAACCAGAAGTAGACATAAAACTATTTACAAGGCATGACAAAACGAAAGGTCAATGTGCAAACCATCTCAGTCTGGCTTCTCTAACTTTGTCACAAAAGACTTTGATGTTTTCAAGTGAAGCACAAAATTCAGGGCAGCACGGTGGTGCAACTGGTAGAGCTGCTGCCTCTCAGCGAGCAGGTCCCTGGTTCAAACCCCGGTCCAGGGGCCTTTCTGGGTGGAGTTTGCATGTTCTCTCTGTGCATGCGTGGGTTTTCTCCGGGTACTCCGGTTTCCTCCCACAGTCCAAAAACATGCATGTTAGGCTGATTGGTAACTCTAAATTGTCCCTAGGTGTGAGTGAGAGAGTGAATGGTTGTTTGTCTCGTTTGTCTCTATGTGTCCCTGTGATGGACTTGCGACCCGTCCAGGGTGTACCCCGCCCCTCGCACAGTGATTGCTGGACATGGGCACCAGCGACCCCCGCGACCCAAAATGGAATAAGCGGGTAAAGAAAATGGATGGATGGATGGCACAAAATTCACTTAAAAATGGGAAGCATTAGGAATAAAGCACTGTTAAGTGGTATAAGCATTTGCCTTCACATGCTTCATGCACAAATGAATGTGCATGAACATGAACTTGTACAGGTACATATTTCTCATTTCTGGTGACTTTGAAGGCAAATGAAACAAACCTAATGACATCGCGACATCACGTAAAAGATTATCAGTGCAGCAGGAAGAACATCCCATCATCAGGCTGCAGCAGGGTCAGACCGCAGTCTCTGCTCGTTGGTGTTTATCTGTGTACCAGTGTGGCTGGTGGTTTACGGCAGTTTCAGTCATGGGGCTCGACAGAAGAAGCAGTGTCACTTTCTCACGGCCATCAGCTTCTTTTACGTCCCATTTATTCACACACTCCCACCCATTTTGCACCAATTTCCTCACAACCTTTCCACTTTCTCTCACTTTGAATGGCAAATAAGCAAAGGTTATGATGAGTGCAGGACCTTTGTTCTATTTTTAGATGACAGGAAGGAAGTCATGAAAGCCGTGTGAGATATTCCTGTTGGTTGTTTTTACATAATAATTGTGTTAAGCACTTTACTGGGTGAGAATGACATAAAATCATCATCTCTGAGCACTAAATCTGTATTTATTACAGCCATGGGAATGGTGAACTCGACCCACAATATCATACTACATCGCAGACTCCTGTTCAAACATAAAGCCACAGCGCTCTTATTTAGGCCTGTGCCACCCACTGAACAGGAAACAGATATTTTGCTGAGGCATTTTTCTTTCGATGTTACAGTTTATCACATCCTCCCACTCATTTCAATCAATTACTGTCAGATTGATCGTGTCACAGATTCAGATTAAAACCTAATTGTGGTGTTTTTGATCTGTCACAAAATGTAAAGTTAAAATGGTTGCCGGAAAACAAGTTGCACCCATTCTGATGCCTTCAAAAATCTTAATAGATTTCTGTTCTCTGTAAACATCTTCCAAATGAACTATATGGGACTATGCTTAATGTTGGCGATGATTGTGGTTAAAGTACCGATAGAATCTAAAACGTTCAAATTAAGACGATAAATGGGCATCCCCACTCCCACACGTAAAACCAACTGAGAGATGCATCACTCCGAAAGTGCAAGGTTACAGAGAGGTACAGAGGTGTGAGAACTCTAAAAGGACATGGTACCCAGGAGTGCTGCTGACTACATCTGAACTGACTCACCGTACGATAGCGGGCACAGGTGCAGATGTAACGACGACATGGAACAAACTAAAGGAATCTGTAATCAGAGCCACAGTAGCCGTCCTCTTACAAATGACACAACAGACCATGTCCCACGTACACAATCTGTTACTAGAAAACAATCATAAAGATCTGCTGATATGGCAAACTGAATGAGAACAGAAATAAAAATTGTTCTGTAATCTGAATGTTTATGGACAGTCATCCATCCATTATCCATCCATCCATTATCCATCCATCCATTATCCA
>NC_056512.1:18919510-18925404 GCF_014905685.2 Nematolebias whitei
ATTATCCATCCATCCATTATCCATCCATCCATTATCCATCCATCCATAATCTTTTACCTGCCTTTTCCATTTTTTGGTCGTGGGGGACACTGTACCTTTTTTAAAATTAGTTAAAAAAAATTAAATACCTTGGTATTTGGGTAACTCACAATAATAAGAACCTCTATAAAACTAATTACTTCTCATGGCGATCCTTAAGCAGGACATTGTTAGATAACAGTCCCTAACTCACACACTGGGGGGTAGAATAAACTGAATGTATATTCTACCTAAATTTCTACACCTGTTTCAGAATCTGCCAATCTTCCTTACTAAATCATTTTTCACCAATCTGAACAGCCAGCTATCAATGTTTATTTAGAATAAAAAGCAACCACAGATTTCCAAGAGGGTCTTGCACCTGCCCCGCAGGCTTGGAGGCATGTCACTCCTAAGTTCATGCACTATTGTTGGGCAGCTAATATCAGAGATCTTCTGTTCTGGTTGGGTAAGGGTACCCCTTCTCCCAGTTGAGTGGCTTTGGAGAGGGCCTCAGTTAGATCCAGCTCCCCTTCTGTATTACTCTGCTCTTGGCTGGCCTTTAAACAATCAATATCAACTTACACTTCTAACCCAATTGTGACCTGGATGGTTAAGATTTGGAATCTGTCCAGGAGGGCATTTAACTTTACAGAGTTACTGTTTGTGGCACCTGGGTCAAATAATCAGATGTTTACTCCCATAGTAGCTGATACAGCTTTTGACACCTGGGTCTTAAGGGGAGTGCATTCACTGTGTGATCTCTGTGTTGATGGTAGATTTGCCTCTTTTGAGCAGCTGGTACAGAAGTTTAATATTCACAAGTCAGTTTTTCAGATATTTGCAGCTGAGATATTTTGTGAAGTCTAACTCTGTTTTCCTTTGTACCCCTCTAAACATGTTGTGGTTAAGATTTTGGAAAGTAGGTCTGATTCTAAGGGGGCCCTCAGCAAGGTCTATACACTGCTCAGTTCATACCATGAGACCAGTTTGGACTGCCTTAAACTGAAATGGGAAACGGACTTTGAGGAATCCATATCAGACTCAATCTGGCGAAAAATCATTAGGAACATTTACTCATCCTCAGTCTGTCTGCGACACGCTGTCATTCAATTCAAGGTGGTGCACCAGCTGCACTGATCAAAAGACAAGCTGTCCAAGATCAAAGTTGACCTGGACCCTGCATGTAATCGTTGTAAACAAACTCCAGCTACACTCCTGCATACATTCTGGACCTGTCCCAAACTGTGGACCTTTTGGCAATCTATTTTTTATACCTTCTCTGGAATATGTGGCAAAACTGTACACCCATCACCACTCATCTCACTGTTCAGGGTGGTCCCTGTGGATATGTCCTTCAGCAAATATGAGAAGGATGTGATTGCTTTTGGCTTTCTTTTGGCCAGAAGACTTGTTTTGTGCAATTGTAATTCATTTACTGTATGTGTGACTGATCCAGTGTGAAGTTTTTTTTTCCTGCTCTTTGTGTTTTGTATGTTCAAAATGAAAAAAATTGTAAAAAGACTGATTAAAAAAATAATATGTTCAAACCCAAAGTCTTGCTTTAAAAGTTGAAGAGTTTCTAACGTTTCATGCTAACTCTGGCTGGAGCTGATACGGAGGGCGTGTAACCGTTGGCTGTTTAAGAGTTAAAATTGTTTGTTATGTGAAAGGTCTGTAGCAAGCGTTTCTCATGACATGGACTTGTGAATCCTGTCACATAACGCAACCCCACCCAAATATCTCTGCCTGTTGGTACGGATGTAAGTGCATCAGTGCAAATGCTGCACATGTAAAGGTGAGAAGCCGCAAGTCTTTTATTTCACAGCAGAAGTTAAAAGAAACGAGGGCGTCTGTGGGATACCGTCCACTTGAAATGTTCATCTTGCCCCACCACACAGCTGCTGTCTGATTTTAAAGCCATGTTTCCCTGAAAGAGACACAAAAACACCAGTTTTTTTTCCAAAGTGAGAGCGTAAAACTATTACAAAATGGCATCTTAGCAGAAACAAGAAAACAATAAACCCTGCCTTTTTGGATAGCCCCATTAAATAACTAGCCATAAAAACACTAACTGAAATTTACACAGAACAAAACGTAAAGAATACAATATTTTAGATTTATGTTGGTTAATTTCAGCACGTTTAGCCTTTAAGCCTGGCTTTTTTCAGATTTGTATGTTAGCACTGCAAAAATTCTTTCAGGAGTGAAGTATTCTACAACTTAAAATGTAAAAGAACAATTGTTTTAGGTTTGATTTTAACAGTTTTCAAAAGTCAAACATTTATTTACCAGCAATTTGGGTTTTAGTTCATTTTTATTTAACCAGAGGAGCCAAGCTAGCTCTGCAGCTAACTATAACACCGTCTTTCTGAACCAAACGCCGTTTTTAATAATCCCACTGAGTTATTGTAGTCAGTTGCACAATTGTTTTATTTAGACTAGGGCTGTTCAACTAAAATGATCAGGGGGCCACAGTTACTGAAAGCGAGCATCTCAGGGGTCGGACAAAAATGAATGTTATTACGTAAATTGGATTTATGATTTTAAATCTTGTTTTATTTTTCATGAATGCATTGGAAAGCAGTATAACAGCTCTTCGGTGGAAATGTTTGTTGTATTTTTTTTTTTTTTTATGTTTCTCTCAGTGATATTTCTTCCTAATTTAAAAACTAGTTTTATTTTAAATGAACTCAACGGGCCCCCGGGCCACTAGTTGAATATTGAGACTTTTTAGTATTTACCATTTGTGAATTTATGCACGTTTTTATTGCTATTCTGCAAATATTCTGCTAAACTGCTAACAAAGAGCAGGGAAAAATCAAGGCAGGAAACTATAAGACTTTTTTTAAACACACGTATTGTGGGCATTTTTTTGTTTACTCGATAATAAATAATTGATGATATAATGTAAATAATTTGTTTTGTCTGTAGCTTATCTGCATGGTGGTGATACTGACCAAAAAGAACATTAAACCTTATTTACAACAGGCCAATTATGAAGAAATGAAAAAAAAAAAAAAAAAAAAAGTCCAGATTTTTAAAAGAATGTCCTGTAATAAAGGTCATGAATAGTTAATATCTTAGCTGTTGTACAACAATAGAGAAATAAATATTATTTCTGACTGGACTGACAAGCTAATTGCTTGAAAAGTGTTAAAACCACAGTGGCTATTGTGTTAAAACAATCTTTGATTTAAAAATGTGTAATTTATGTCATCACATTTATTTAAATAAAACCTTTAATTGTTCATCACGCTGTTTATGTTATATGTGAGTGCTAACGGTAGCAGCTAGCTGTAGTTATTCCAGTGCAGCTTGGGTCACTTACTGTATGTTTGGCACATTTTTAAGAACTTGGTCATATTTTGCCGGTCCTACATCAAAGAGCGGACCACCACCGACACTTTCATCTTGCGCTGTCATTCTGGAAGTGCTACAGCCGCCTGCTGCTGCTCTTTACATTTTTAAACAACCATAACTTGTTGCGTAAATAACCATACAAAGTGAAAAATATTTAAAATAACTTGTTGAACTGCTATGACATGTTTGAGATTGGAGTTGTTTCTTATGACATTGAAAGCCTTCTTGCTTGAACTAGAATACAAATAATAAATTGGAGCTACAAAACTGTGAGAAATTACCACACCTTTGCACTTTGAAGTACGACGCACATACCTATTTATATACTTTTATGTACTTCAGTTTAGTTCAAAATCCTTTAATAAAATCATTTATTTGTTTACTGACCAAACCAGATAACTAAATCTAACTCATTTTATTATAATCATTATATATTAGATACTGCTGGTATGAAGTTAACGGAAACTTGGGAGAAAATACTGCACTGATAAAAAATGATATTAATTGAATTTATTACACATAAAAAAAATGAAAGAAAAGGTTTAGAGCCTGACACGAGCTTGAGATCAGCGTGACCCTGATCTGTGATTTTATGCTCTTCACCAGAATTCAAGTAAACTGTTTGAGAATTTTTGGTCAACGGTTATGAATGTTTTTTTTTATTGCGGCTAAGAAAATTTTTCCTCTCTGCCCTGAGAACAAACAGCCGAACTGTCTCCTAAATCACTCTCTTATCTCGAACTGAAGGATGTCTCTTTGATGCCCATGGACCATATGTTTGTGCAGACAGAGTGTTGTGTGCGGCGGCTGCAGCAGGGTGTACACTGAACTCTGCTGAGCGGCTAATGTTATAAAAGTCAGCAGATAACACAGCTCGCTGCTCATTTCTGTGACTTGTTCTCATGCACATGCATTTATGGATGTAACCTGCCCTGAATGAGTCCTTGCACATAAAATGCCAGTTAAAAAAAACTTCACCTGCTGTGAGTTGTGGGTTTTCTGAGTGAACGTTAGAGAGCGAGAGAATCTCTCCAACATAAACGTTCGTGCAAAGCTGAAGCTCTTTGTCGAGAGCAAACAAAAGTAAATTAAACGTGGTCCATCTTATAGTGGACTATTTCTGTCAGACTATTTTCACATTACAGTAACTAAAGAACTGAGCTTGTCACATGGTCACACGCTTTATTTAGAGATTTTCTTCTGTGGTGTCAGTGAACGCCACATGTGTGTGCACCATCTTCTACCACTGCTGCAACTTCCCCACTTTGTTTTTCTTTGCTTTCCAAACTCAGTGCTTCTCACTCCACAATACACACAGAAATTCAAATCTTTATACTTGTAAACACACACATGGCAGCTGTGTAGAGCAGATCTCGTTGTGGTTCTTTGTCAGTTTGCATCTCAGCTTATGATTGTTAGTGGCCCAAATACAAAGGAAATAACACTAAGAAACACGCACCATGTGCTTCCTGTCTGAAGCACACGTTAATACTCATAAAAAAAAAGATTTAAGATAATTTAATAACTTTTAGCATTGATTCCTAATTGGCTGTGTGGTGTTAGGCTTCCAGCTGGAGCTACATGGGTTATTCCTCAGGAGTCAAGTGGTAAAAACTGGGGTTTTTATTTTCAAAGTGGGTTGTGTTCTTCTTTTAATGTAAAAAGAGGCTTGCCACTGCAACATTTTAACCTGAGCTGGATTCTGCAGATCTTCTGTATGAATGTTTCTGTTCATGCGTCTCCGAGGTTCATCACTGTAAACCATAAACGCACCACTGGAAGCTGTGCTCTCGGGTGGGGTGGCCTGCTTCGGCCATTTGAAGGAACAGTCATTGGTATACTTTCATATATGAGGCTGTTTTTTAGTCTGCTGCCATCTTATATTTGCACCTGCTAGTCCTTTTTATCTTTGCTAACAAGATCATTTGTTTCTTTTTGTTCCATTTTCCCACAATGAGTTGGATTAAAAAGCTTTTGTCCATTTCTGCAGATATAGACTATTAGAAGACTGGCAACTAAAGGACATTTAAAGCTAAACTGAGGTTACTTGAGGCTGTTAAAATTATTTTTATTATTATTATTTTTACCATTTTCTGTGTTTTAATTGTCTAACTATCTTGGCCAGATCATCCTTGAAAAATAAATGATTAATCTCAAAGCAGTTGGTTACTGTAAATAAACATGATGTTGTGGGTGTCATCACAGCTCCCTCTGCTGGTCGATGGAGGTAACTTATTGAGCCCTGAAGCCTGTAACTACCTGATAACATGATGGGAGCCCAGTCCATCTGGTTCAATAAAAGAAAAAACAAAACACACAATGCAGTTGTACACAAGAAAATGTTTAGGGGAAAAATAAAGGTTAAGTAAAGGACATGGAGGGTCTTTCGCAAGACTTCAGACTGGAATTTTTCTAAATGTCAAAAAATTAATTTTAGTGCCTTTACTTATAAGGGAAAATGCCCCCCACACCCAAAAAAATTGCAATTAAGTAATTACTTTTCAAGTAAATAA
>NC_056512.1:18925504-18928212 GCF_014905685.2 Nematolebias whitei
TTACTCAGCGCTTTCTGGCCCAGCATCCAGAAGTGTCATTTAAAATCACACGAGCACCTCTGGACAGAAACGTTGTCAAATTTACTGAAGACGTGTTTTAGTGAGCAGAGGATCAGAAGTTATGAGTTCACGTGTGAGAGACCATCCAGACTTTTATTGGAAAGCTTCTTTCTCTCCTAACATTCAAATGGCTGCATTTTATAAAATCAAAATAAGGTTTTAACACACCTAAGAAGATTTATTTGTAATCCTCTCAGATGTTTTTGTAGTTCAGTTCTGAAGGAGTTAAAGTGTTTAGACGCCCTCGGTGGGCCTCAATCAGGCTTCCATTTTTCAGCCCCTCATCCTCTGCAGCCATGGCAACTCTTAAAAAGCTGCGTGTTCGGCCAACTTGAGAGTTTGTTGTTCCGGGAGGTCGTCACCACAGAACCGGACCGCACCGGCCTGGAGCTCCTGCAAAGAGGCTGCAAGGTAAAGAGAGCAAAACTGTGGGACGAGTTGTTAAACAGGTAAGCTGCTGTCAGAATACTACAAACTGAAACAGAAGCAATAAACTGTCTGCTCTGAAGCCAGACATCTGAGTTTCATACATCAGAAGCTGGAATTTATTGAATTTAGTTTATCTGAGTTTATCTATTTGTCCCTTTAAACTTTATGGACTTTCAAAAGACAAACAGACAGACATTTTTTCATTGGCTTTTAACCTACAGGGAGCTATCATCTGTGTCTTAATGTTGTATTCTTTTACTTGTGATTTTCTGATTATTTTTTATATATTTAGTTGTTTTATTGTTTTACTGTTGTTTTTTGTTTGTTTTTATTTTTGCACAGCACTTCGGACAACTGCTATGTTGTATTTTAAGTGCTTTAGAAATAAATTGGTATGGTATGGTATGGTATGGTATGGTATGGTATGGTATGGTATGGTATGGTATGGTATGGTATGGTATGGTGGAAAGTCAAGAAAATGTATGTATGCATTTGTGTGTGCATGGGTTTAAATGGTCTGTTAGCAAAATATCCTACAAAGTATAAACCACTGGTTAGATTAACAAAACTCTCACAAAGTATTTATTGGATATACATCTACAACTGATAACTATTAGAGCTAACCTGTTTCTAGGTGATTAACACAACCAGCTGATCTTAGAGAACACAAACGTGGCTACAATTCCATCCATTTTTTTGAGATATGGAGCTGGAATTAAATGTGGAAGTAGGTGAGGGTCATCCCCAACACATACTGGTAAAGTCCACCATATTCTGCAGGATATACTATACATCAATGGTTGGAATTCAATTAAACTTTTATTGACAGTTGATCTACAATTAATTAGTTTTTGGAGTCAGTCCAGTTCAAAATGGCTGAACAGCTAATAGACTAACAACAGAAATTACCATAACTTGGTGAATTTTCTGGATACTGAGGTAAAATTTGATGTGAAAATAGCTGAGTCATCATCAACACCGACAGAGTTTTGAGTGAGATTCTGCATACTAATATTTTTAATATTTTTATCTCGGGGCTGAAATGGGGTAGAGGCAGGGCACCTGGGACCAGAAAGTCGCGGATCGATTCCCCGCCATGCCTACATGTCGTGGTATCACACACAAGCCCTCCCTAACTGCTCCCTGGGCACCCACATAGCTGCCCACTGCTCCACCTGGGTGCATCTCACATGTGATGGATTAAATGCACAGAACTAATTTCATCATTGTATGCTCCCATGCAATGGTGACAACACATAGCACTTTACTTTTTAAGGTTTGACAAAAATGGCTGTAATATTTTCTGTTTTCATCAGAAGATTGTTTTAGTTTAGATCTCAGGCATAATAGCAGGAGATATGCAGTCCTTCAAGAAATGCTCAGCCTTAAATACACTTTATACGTCCCGAAGTATAGATCACTCCAAAATTCTGCTAATTTTAAAATCAGGACTTTTGTTAAAGGTTCACTATGTAAATAAGTTTTTGTCCCCTTCACAAAAAGAAAGGGGGAATTGGAAATACTGTCAGTCCATGAAAGTTGTGAGCGCAATAACTTCCATTTTCAAATTTAGAACCATCTTCTATTTTGATGTGTGGCTACATATAGGAGTAAGAAATTATCTTTTTGATATATGTGATACCACATCAAAATCCAAGATGGCCACCACCTTATATATGTAAAATGTCCACCTTGAATATTTGAGGAAATTATATTTTCCAGTTTTTATTTTGCTTAACAGTACTATAGTTTCAAATGATTGGGGTGGCCAGTGGGGTGGCAGAAGAATAATCAATGGTGGCCAAGGCCCCCTGGCTCCATCATTGTCCTTGGTAATGAAAAAAATTGCTCCCCCCACTTGCAAGGATCTGTCACTGCACCGCCTTGGACAAGAAAAAAAAAAATTTCTTCTACAATGTGTAACTCACCTACTTGAACATGCTGCACCAAAAACATTAAGGTTTACTTACATTTCCTGTTTAACTCCAGTCCAGAAAAACGCTCATCTCAGAAACTAGAAAAAAGTCATTATTCAAACCCTTCAGTGATGGGGGACATTGGTGTATGCTTGTCCAACTTGTCATGTGAAACAAAAAATCCCCTTTGTTTGCATAGAAGCATTTAACCTAAAAATCTTTTCCCTCTTGTATCTTCAGTGTTGTTATCCAGGCGGCACCATGTTTACCCTGTCAGAACTGGCACCTCTAAATCAGCATCAG
>NC_056512.1:18928312-18932758 GCF_014905685.2 Nematolebias whitei
AATATTGAAAATGTGCTTAAAATTCATATCACCGTTATTGAATAAAATTATATTGTGATATATATCGATGTCCAGCCCTACTCTGAACCAAACGCAAAGACACACCCTCCCTGTGAACAGAGCTAAAGATGGCTTAAACAAACCAGTGGATAAATCAAGAGATGAGGTTGGTTTAGAGTGGAAAATTAGTATGTCAATGAACATTTAAAAAAAATCTAAGAAAATGGGCCAAATGGCTCATGATACCTCAGGAGAAATCAGACTGACAAGCTGACACACTAATGCCATATGATAAGACTGAAAATTCTTACAGTACTGACACACTGCTGTTCTCCCTCCACTGTAATTCACAGTAAGCTGTTTGTGGTGTACTGAGTCTTTGCACACACAGTTAATCTGCCAAGCTGGATCTCAGGCTGAGGGCTTGGATAATCACACCCAGTCAAAATACACACTGAGCTAAAGTTACCTGTGTGTCTAAAAAAAAACACACCAAAAGAAAGAATCAGCAGGACTGGCATTTTTTCTGGGGGTTCATCTTACATTATTCCAGAAAAAAGCAGTTTTTCCTCAACAATCAGGAAGTCAAGTCTGCAGTATGCACATCGCAGTGCTGCAGAGTTTACTTGCAGTTACTGTAAATAAAACTACAAAACAAATTCTCTAAAAAAAAACAAACCCAAATACAGTTTCATACTTATTGTGAAAGGTATGTTCAGAGGTCGACCGATCAATCGATCAGCCAATACATTTGACCAATTTCTGAGCGTCGATGAGCATGTTTCATGCCCATGTGTACGAAGCTGATTAAAAGGCAGGCACATTTGTGGGCAGCACAGTGTTGTTACTTAACACTGCAGCCTTGTGTCAATCAAACAGCTCCTTCAGTGACAAGGTTTTCTCTCATGACGGGTACTTTTTTAAAGAACAAGCAGACCCCAAAACATGTCACGTATTAGATATGTAACAGGGAACATGTTAACAAAAGACCAGTCTCTTGTCTTGCACCCGCCACACAGTTATAAGACCACAGGCAATAGAAAACCCAATTAGTCTAATTTCTGCTTGCTCCCAAATCACCTCCTGTAAATGTTACTCGTACTTGATAGGTGGAGGCCTGATTGTGTGACACTTGGGTTGTTTTTTTCCACAGAGGTGACATAATCAGCCCACGCCTCGTCTGTGACAATGACATCTCACAGTCTTTAGTCAAAGCTCACCTTCGTTCTGCTCGAACTCGTCCAGCACCTTGTCCAGGTTGAAGGCCTCGGCCTGGAAGTAATTCTCCATGGGTCAGGAAACTCCACCCTGCCGACGGCCGTGTGACCCTAAAATCAGGAGGAACCGATTCTAAAAGACAATTTGTCTCATTACATTCCTGTGTGTAGATGCTCTCAGTAGACTTATTCAAAGCTTGCTCTGATATAAAGTTTGTCCATTTTTCATACTTCTCATTTCCTTCCAGTCTTGTGTAATTACTCAAGAGGTCAAGGAGATGACAGAGAAATATGGTTATGATCAAAGTCATTTTTGGAATTAAAAAGCTCCCTGAGTGAATTAACCATCTAAAAGTACCCTAAGAGGAAGGATGAGGTGTTTTTCCTCCTTTTATCTCTGTTGGAAATGATCACCGTCACATTTTCTGCAGCAAAACTGAAATAAAAATGATATTAAGAGGGAAATAACAGTTTTTGTTACAGATTTTTCAGCATGCCAATTCCATTTTTGATTAAACAACAATATATTGTTTAAACTGATGATCATATTAGATAAATTGTATAATTTTTATCTAAAAATAATATTTCAACTCTAAATGACAGTAAAGGTAAGTTATTAAACACTCAAACTAATACGCAGTAGTATGGTATTTTTTCCAAAAGATAACTCATTGTACGTTCTCATTTGTGTCTACATTAACAACCGAAACAGTAAAATATCATGCAAAAATCCAAATGACGAGCTGATTTGCAGCTAAAGATTATTATCTGTACTCGCTGTACAGAAACAGGCGAATGTCAGCATCTCAATGACAAGTGAATGAACTGCTTTATAGTAACTTAACTGTGTTCGTATTTCTCTATAAACTCAAGGACAATGCTGCATAAACAGTTAAAGAAATTAAAAGCTTCTTTTTCAGCGAGTCCTCACCTGCACAGCAGTCCTACTCAGCAGGCCCTGGTGGTAGATTTTGCTCTGCGGGTTTCCCTTTCAGTTCCAACTTCACCCAGTCTGGCAGTCACCCAGCGCCCATACCTGAGACACAAGAAAGGAAAACACCTTTCAGTTAAGACAGATTTCTATGGTGCCATTGGAGAGCAGAAAACAAGCGCCCCCAGTTTGATCAGTCAGAGCGTTAAAACTACTGGCAGGTGTGTGGTGATCCAACTGGAGCCTGGTTTTTGCATGAAGGCATCTTTTTTGCATCATTCACTTACTGAAAGGAACCCCTCCCAACCCCCCGGTCAGGACAATGCACTCTGTCCACACTGCAAAACCTGCTCAAGAATTGCTCAGCAAACACACCAATGAGCCAAAGGCGTTGACCAATCCGATAAAGAAAAACAGGAATGCAGCTCGAGGCCCCAAAGGCCCCATCAGCAACCCAGACAGGAACCAAAGCATTTACTTTTCTTACATTTTACATACATTTTATACGCAAAATAGTCACTAACCAATGTGCATCATCCACTAATTACAATGCTGCATTTATAGATTTTAATTAAAAGTGATCCTGATTCATGAATCTTGCTAGCTGCTTAAAAAAAAAAATAAGAATGACCATGCAAAATAGTTAGGGAGGTGGTTTTAATGTTATGGCTGATTAGTGCATTTCAAGAAAGTTGAGACTACTTATATGAAATATTAATTTATGCGTGTGATCTCTTGCTTTGTGTCCAATGTGTCTACACTGCTGTTTTATATCGTATAGATTTTCATGTTCATTTGTGTACAAGTAGATTAAGTCTATGTAATATTTCTATAACTTATTTATATTACTATTGTATTATTAATAATTATTTCACAGATGGATTTAAAATGTATGAAAAGTTCAATTTACGGTGGCACAACTGGTAGAGCTGCTGCCTCTCAGCGAGCAGGTCGCTGGTTCAAATCCCGGTCCGGGGGCCTTTCTGGGTGGAGTTTGCATGTTCTCTCCGTGCATGCGTGGGTTTTCTCTGGGTACTCCGGTTTCCTCCCACAGACCAAAAACATGCATGTTAGGCTGATTGGTAACTCTAAATGGTCCCTAGGTGTGAGTGACAGAGTGAATGGTTGTTTGTCTCGTTTGTCTCTATGGTTCCCTGTGATGGACTTGCGACCCGTCCAGGGTGTACCCCGCCCCTCGCACAGTGATTGCCGGACAGCTGACTGACTGAACCTCCTGACTGACTGGTACTCCTTCACCCTTCACATGGACCTCTCTACTAAAATCCTCAGATGAGCCTGGGTCTTCAGGGTGTCCTCTTTGCTGAGTTACTGCTGCTGAGAAAGATGGACACAAGAAGAAAGTAAAAAGAAAAATTATTAATCATCAGAACATGAAAATGGTTTGACATATAGTTTTTAATTCAATATTTAAAATGCTATTCTAAACAATGGTGTTGGTAGATGTCAGAGATTTTACAGTAATAGATAAAGTAAGCATTTTAATGTTACAGCACTGACAGGCTGCAGCAGTGTAGAGTTTAGCTACCTGTTAGCTGCTAGCTAGCTTACTTTACAACTGGAGGCTGTTTCCTTACACAGTTACAGAATGGTAAATTGATAGAAATTGATAAATTGAACTTTGGTGTACCACAAGGCTCAGTCTTAGGACCCACCCTCTTTAAAATCTACATACATAATGTAGGTAAAAACATCCCTAATGCATCCATACATTTCTATGCTGATGACACAGTTTTTTTTTGTCGAGCTAAAACTGTTGCTAAGGCTTTCCAGCTTTTGAAATCTGCATTCAACATCATCCAGACTGATTTGTTTTAACTCAAACTTGTCCTAAATGCCGACAAAACCAAAGGGATGCTTTTTTCAAATAGGAAGTTGGTCCCAGCAGTTCTTCCTCCGATTTTATCCTCAAATGGTGTCCCCATTGAGTTTGTTGATTCCTATAAATATTTGGGTATCTTGGTCGACTCACATCTTTCTTTTAAGCTCCATGTGGAAAACTTTGTAAAGAAACTGAAAGTTAAACTGGGTTTCTTTTTCAGAAACAGATCCTGTCTAACCCTGAATGCTAGAAAACGCCTTGTATCTGTGACTTTCCTTCCCTCCATTGATTACGGTGACATTATTTACATGAACGCTCCTACAAGAACCCTGCAGATGTTGGATGCTGTCTATCATGGTGCACTAAGATTCATAACTGGCTGTGATTATCGTACCCACCACTGCACCCTGTATTCACTGGTTAACTGGACATCATTAACTTCATGCAGACTCTCTCAC
>NC_056512.1:18932858-18934337 GCF_014905685.2 Nematolebias whitei
ATCCTGTCTAACCCTGAATGCTAGAAAACGCCTTGTATCTGTGACTTTCCTTCCCTCCATTGATTACGGTGACATTATTTACATGAACGCTCCTACTAGAACCCTGCAGATACCATACCATACCAATTTATTTATAGAGCACTTAAAACAGCAACAAGGCCAACCAAAGTGCTGTACAAAAGAAAACAAACATGCACAGCGGACAGGAAAACATAAAATAAAAATACAGATACAAATGTCTCTGCGTGAGTGCAGCTACAGCGTGCACTCTCAGGACATTATTACCTGCAAAGTTCCCTCAATGAGGACTGAACTAGGCAAAAGGGCCTTCTCCTACTCCGCTCCTGTTTCCTGGAATATATGGCAAAAAGATTTGAAGCTCTCGACCTTGACCTCTCTAAGTGGCTTTAAGAATCTGTTGGACTCCTGGCAGGGACCAACGCAGACATGTTCCTGTTTTTAGTTTTCTACATTCGCCTTATAATCTAGCTGTTTGGTTTTTTTTTTGTGTGTGTTACCTTTTCCTTTTAGCCATCCTATTTGTAAAAAAAAAAAAAAAAAAACCTGCAGTATGACTTTTTATAATTGTTTATTGTTGTTGCTGTTGTCCATTGTTGTCATCTTTCGGTCTCTCTTGTAAATGAGTCCTCGAGGCTCAATGGGATTTACCTGTCTAAATAAAGGTTGAATGAATGAATGATAATGATGGATAACATTACCACAGCTAACTAACACGTAAATACTGTTTTTATTAACGTTACTATAGATACTAAACCTTTAAACGTTAGAGCACTGACAGCCCATGTTGTATATTTTAGCTACCTGTGGCTAAAGTTGCTGCAATGATAGATAACGTTACCACAGCTAACGAGCACGTAAATACAGTTTTTATTAACCTTACCTTGCGCTATATCTTGTATTTTAACCTCTATAAATAAAGGTTGAATGAATGAAATTCCGTGAATTTTCCGGGCAGGTCTGTGGTTACTCGGAAGTACAGCATCCAGTCAGAACGGAAGTTCTCTGACGTCATGTGAAAAGGGCCTATACTCGCTTATCAGCCATCACAGCTCACAGACAGTTCATGATGACCTTGGCCTTCCAGCTGTACATGCAGGATCAAATCAGCTTCTTTCTGAGAGAGAAAAGAACTCCCTGAACTCACACACTTGTTTCAACATTAATTTAACATTAGAAACTAAACATTTCTCACTTAAAGAAATTGGTCCAGATGACATGATTTAACTTTTTTTGTTGACCTTAATTGGTGATAAACATTCGTGACCTTGACCAAAAATCCCCTGACAACTATATGTTTAAGCAATATAAAAACCAGTATAGCTTTTTCAAATAATTGAGGTGGCCAGTTCACAAATATATATGTTGGTAGCCATCTTGTATTTTGATGTGGCAATCCAGTTTTTAATGGTGACTTTTCTTACACATGCATATGTAGCTACAGACCAAAATGGAAGTTGG
>NC_056512.1:18934437-18937852 GCF_014905685.2 Nematolebias whitei
CTCACACACTTGTTTCAACATTAATTTAACATTAGAAACTAAACATTTCTCACTTAAAGAAATTGGTCCAGATGACATGATTTAACTTTTTTTGTTGACCTTAATTGGTGATAAACATTCGTGACCTTGACCAAAAATCCCCTGACAACTATATGTTTAAGCAATATAAAAACCAGTATAGCTTTTTCAAATAATTGAGGTGGCCAGTTCACAAATATATATGTTGGTAGCCATCTTGTATTTTGATGTGGCAATCCAGTTTTTAATGGTGACTTTTCTTACACATGCATATGTAGCTACAGACCAAAATGGAAGTTGGTGCTTCACTTATTTTTCAAGTTATTGCGCTCACGACAGGCATGGATAGATGGACAACGAAGGGTATTACCGATTCCCCCTCTATGCTACGCTCGCTTCATTTATGTGAGTTAAACTGTCAGGATGGTGCCCAGTGGTGGTGTTGTGGGTTGAATTAAAGGAAAATAAGGCAGACACGTGGATCAGCTTCATCTCTCCTGTTTGGGCTTCCGGCAGAATGGCGATCCGGGCAGGCAGCTTTCTTTAAACCAGGGGTGTCAAACCCACTTACAAAAGGGGGCCAAAATTAAAACCTTTCTCAAACTAAGGGCCGGTTTCAGGATCTACATTAACTCAAGTTAAATACCCAACATCTTTTCTTGGTTGCAGGTTCCTCAACAAGAGTTTGATTGGTCTCATCTGACGTTCTCTGTTGCACTTTTGACATCATAATCAAAGATTACTGAAAAAAAATTTAAAGTGATAAAAGTATTTATATTTAAAATAACATCTTGGGGGCCAGATAAGATGTCAACGAGGGCCACATTTGGCACATGGGCCTTGAGTTTGACACATATGCTTTAAACCATAACGCACTAATCCCAATTTAATGGTTTAGACCTCCGTTTCTGAGCACCAAATAGGTTACTAATTTTGCCTATAAATCTGTAGTGACTAATCCTTTATTTAAATATTTTTCTTCTCAAACTTTCAAACGACGTAAGAAATGAAATGGAAAAAGCTGATACTGCAACCAAGCTAGCAGTAACTGCTAAAACGTGCTCCCCAGTTGATGACCACGGATACTCTGGAGACTTCAACATCATCAACCCAAAGGAAATCTCCGCCGACCCCCATCAAGACTCCAACACCACCCAGCAAGGTAACTGTGTCCCAAAATGAGGAAGTCAGCAACTCGATTGTGGAAGCCATAAACAAGCTAACAAAAAAGATTGATGACTTCAGTGTGCAGCTACATGATAATGATAGCTAATATTTGCAAGCTGAAATGAACGCAGCCGATATAAAAGACTAAAACTAAACTATCTGGCCTAGGAAAAGATATTCCTGCTATCATCAAAGAACATGTGGAGATGAAGGAGAGATTTCTGGAACTAGAACACTATAAATGCCACTGGAATGTGAAAATCCAGGGCTTGAAATAAATAAATAACGAAGATACACCACCGAGATGCCTTCTGGAAACTCACCAAAGATTCAGACGTGCAAGGAGCTGCGTGTCTTCTCTTCAAACAAGATTTCTGCAAACAAGACAGGGAGGCAAGAGCTGCAGTTTGACCCAAAATGGAACAGGCCAGGGGCGAGGGAAAGAATGTCTACTACCGAGGGCACGTCGGCTACATCAATGGAGCTCGGGTATTCCCTGATTGACTAAAGAACCAATTTTAATAATCACACATAACTGCAGCAACATAAGGTGTTAGCTTGTGGTTCAATAAGAGCTAATTTCCGTTATTTATTTCTAAAATGCTTGTTGGTTAAATAGGCTAAATAAGGAGAAGGGGTTCTCTGCAGACTAAAAGTGAGCGTTTCTGGACCATAGGCATTTGTAGAGGGCAAACATTGATTGGTTAGCTGTATTTGCTGGCTCTTTAGGTAAGTTACATCAGCTCTTTTTTTAAAACTGAAGGTTTCTAAGAAACAGCACTATATCTGCTATCAAACACAAGAAGATTCTCGTGTGTTCTTGCTTGTAGCTGCACCTGACACAGGTTGCCTTGAGTGTGGTCTGGGTACAATGAAATATGAAGTATCTGAAGCAAAACCTGCTCCCATTTGTCAAAAAGTCTGGTCTCAATTAAAGATCATGAGTCCTGTAATGAGATAATGGCCCCAAACAAAAGTAAAAAACAAATTTTGGTCTTTAGAAGTGTCTTCTATGAGATCTGATCTATGAAAGGAGCTGAAACATGGAGTAGGATTGACCCTTATAATGTGAGACAACTGAGGAAGTTAACCAGTAAACAGAAATATCTGCTCCAGTTGCAGAAATCTTACAGAAACTGACAATCACTCATCTGCAGTGACTGCTTTAATTTTAATTTTATTTTATTTTAGTTATGATGATGAAGCCTTCCGGATTGAAAGCGAAACGTTTCAGCACAAAAAAAGAAACTGTCCAGATGACCTGACTGAAAAATGTTGGATTTTATACCTGGATTATTGAGAATGGACTTTGTTGTTTATTTCGGTTACTTTATTTATTTATTTTTCTATTTACAAATTGATTTTAACTATTTTCACATTTTTCAACAACCAAACCGGATTTTTTTGTTCTTGTTCCAGTAACACCTTGTTTTTTATTGTCCAATCAGATGTGGCCGTCCAGATACGCCTTCCGAATTTGTCTGCAGAGATACCTACTTGTAAATAAGTAAATAAGGCTGTTCTAAGTTTTAATAGGCAGATTCAAAGGTCACATGTTTGATAAAACTTATTTGGTAAGTAATAATCATGATTTTTGGTTAGAGGTCAAGTGCTCTGTTCTAAGTAAATTCAGTTTAAGGTAGTTAGTGTTTAGTCATTACTATGAGCTTTACCTGAGCACTTCAAGTTAATTTACCTTCTAGTTATTATCTTTTTTTTCCTGGTGCTTTTATGTCAGTTCTATTTCGTATAGGCTTCGCCCTATAAGACTTTTGCTAGTGGGTTTATCCCTTCGCACGCAGCGCAGCACTGAAAACTTTAGTCCACGCCCACCTGCTGTGTGTGGGCCTCACCCCCGGTTCGTATAAATTACGGTGAGACCGGGTAATCGGTTCCCATTTTTTCTTCAGCCAGCTAGCTAGCACTGTCAAAAGAACGAAGAAGGAAAAGTTGTCCAGCTTTGACCGGCACAACCTTTGCTAAGGATGCCTGGGTCTCCGCAGCGCCATCCTCCTGCCATCCCAGAGAGCTCTTCCTCCCCAAGGAGAGGCAGACGAAAATCCTTGTTCAAGGTAAGTGCCGAGGAGTGCTTTTCCGTGGCTGGCTGCTACCCACTGGACGACGCCATTGCCTTTCTAAAAAAAAAAGGCGATGTTAGCAGCAGCCCCACTGAATGCTTTTCAGTGGAGGGCCGCTACTCGCTGGACGACGCCACCACCTTTTCTCACAT
>NC_056512.1:18937952-18943459 GCF_014905685.2 Nematolebias whitei
GTGGAGGGCCGCTACTCGCTGGACGACGCCACCACCTTTTCTCACATGTTTTTTTCTCGAGGTAAAGCGGATGATTCCCTCGAAAAAGGCCTTGTTGGCAGCAGTTCCGCTGAGTGTTTTTTTCTGTGGTGGGACGCTATGCGTGGGACGACACCACCGCCTTCTTTGACGCAAAGTCACGCAGTGAATCAAATGATTCCTCCAAGAAAGGCGATGCAGAGCTGCCCCTTCCCTCCTGGAGAGCGTAGTGACGAAGGACAAGTGGCCGAGCCAATGCTCAGCCACCTCGGATCTTCCCACGTCAGCAACCACACCGCTCCCAGCCGTCGGTGGCCTCCTCTCGAAGCTGCCCGGCATAATCCAGGAGGATGTTAACACAAGGGACTTTCCGTCCCTTGCCTACCTCCACCCTGATCGGATGATCTGGCGGCAAGGTTGGCTCCGCCCCGGCTCGTCGCCCTGACCCCATCTGGCCTCGCTGTCCAGCTGTGATGTCACACTGGAACGAGGCTGCAGCTGGGCCGGTGAGCTGAAGACATCCGTCTCCACCTTCACCTGCATCTCCAGAGTGGAGGGTTTTACCGATAGGTGTTTTTTCCCTCGCCTGGGAAAAACTTCCGTTCATCCGTCCCAGATAGTTATTTATCTGGAAGTGGAGCTAAACTCAACTACAATGAGAGCCGTTTATCACAGCTGAGAGTGGAAGTTCTGTCAGCTCAGCTCCGCCGTGTCAAATCCTGCAGCATAGTGACAGTTCTGCCTGTCATGCAACTCCTGGGATGATGTCAGCGGCCCACATCGTGGTTCCGCTGGGCCTACTTCACATGAGACGCCTTCAGAGATGGTTCGCCCGCCTGCGCATAGATCCTGTGCGCCAGAAGAGGTGGATTATCTTTGTGCCCCCCCTCCGTGAGAACCGATCTGAATCACTGGGGAAACCCCTCATTCTGTCAGAGGGAGTTCCCATCAGCAGGTCTATGTCACACGTCTCAGTTTTTTCACAGACGCGTTCCTGTCAAACTGGGAGGAATGTTTCTGTCCCAAGCAGTGGGAGCACAGTAGCTGGACCATATGTAGCTTTACATAATGTGTTGGAATGTTTTTCACGGTCTGAAACGTGACTCAGCATTTTGCCCCTGCTGCGGGATCAGCATTTTCTGATCCACACTGACAACAAGTGATGACAGTTTACATAAACCGTCAGGGAGACATGCGCTCAGCCCAACTGTTACGAATCGTGAAACAGCTGTTGTATTGGCCACACGGAAACCTGCTCTCCATCAGAGCAGTGGACTTTCCCAGCGTTCCTGAACAGGCGAGCGGATATCATGTCGAGGGGCGGTCCCTGCCACAGCGACTGGAGACTCCATCCCGAGCTGATTTCTCGGATTTTGGAGCAGGTTGGGCTGAGCAGCAGTAGATCTGTCCGCCACACGGGAAAACGCCCAGTGTCAATTATGGTTCTCACTGAGCCCACGAGACAACCCACCGTTAGGAGTGGACACCTTCGCTCACAGCCCCTGGCCAAAAATGCTCCTTTATGCGTTTCCTGCAGTCCTGCAGATATCACAGACCCTGGACCGGGTCCGGGAGGAAGAACTGTCAGTCATCCTCGTAGCTCCTGAACACATATGCGCTCCGTGGTTCCTGAATCTGCAGCGACTGATATCGGGTCGGCTGTGGAAACTGCTGTGGAGGGGCGCTCTCCTCCAGGCAGGAAGAGCGATCAGGATTTACCCAGAAATAGGCCAGCATCTTTGGGTCTGTCCGCTGAACAGATCCGTTAAGAAAAGATGGGCCTCCCACAGGATGTGGTGCATACGTTCAGGGTGCACGAGCTGCTTCCACCACAACGCTGCACACATCAAGTGGGAAGTTTTTTCAGCGCTGGTACACAGAGAAAGGCATGGAGGTCATCTCATGTCCACTAGGTGGCATGCTGTCCTTTCTGTAGCAGCTGATGGACAGAGATCTAGCATTCAGCACAATTCAAACGTATGCTGCAGGTATATCTTCCTGTCACGAGGGTTTCGGTAACAAAACAGTTCTTAATCACCCGTTGATGAAGCGTTTCCTAAAAGGTGTACGGAGACACAGACCGGTGTCATGTCCACTAGCTTCACAGTGAGACCCAACGATGGTCCTGCACGCTCTGATCAAAGCTCATTCTGAGTTTCTAGATCAGGTTTTACTTAAATTTCTGTCATTGACGTCGGCAAAGACAGTGAGTGATTATCTGCTCTCTCTGTTACTCCCTCATGTCTCAGAATTCAAGCTGACGGCAGTTCAGCTGTACTGCGTTTTAACCCTGCTCTGAAAAGCATCACAAGCTCATTCAGATCGATAGTGATAACCTCAGATGGGTTTTATCCTCTTCCTCATAATTCTGAGGAGGAAGCAACATCTCACCTCCTTCTGTCCCATGCATGCATTTTTCATGTTACGTGGTGCACACGGCCACACAGCGTCACTTTCAGCATATGTTCGTGCATGCTACAGCTCTTCAGAATGTCCTCTATCCACCCAGCGCCTCTCACACTGGTTGTGTGAGGCTATTTCTGAAGTTTACAGTTCATCTGGACTGGATCCTCCACCAGAGGGTTTTCATCCTCCATGGCTCTGCATGGAGTGATGACAGAGGAGAATATTTGTATGGCGACTGCCTGGTCATCGTTCAATTATTGTCATGCCATGTTCAATTATTCGTTTTTATCTACATGATGTTTTTACTTTCTCCATGACCCATTCTGTTCTCAGGGTTCTGACAGAATGATTATTTGTTTCATGGAACCTCACTTTTGAGCTCACACCTGCCTGCATGCAGTTGCAGTGTGAGATATTTATTATCAGTCACAAGTTCATGACTACTGATTTCATTGTTTTTAACCAGTTCATCCTGAGGAGCTGTTGTCTGCTCTGTTGATTGTTACACTGTTACAATTCGTATCCTCTGTTGTTCCTATTCACAGCAGCAGGTCTGCTATCTCAGCCTTTTTTTCCTCACCAGAGATCATCTCCGGTGTGCTGCGCGTAATTACGCACACAGAAGTCTGAGTGATGAAATGTTTTTTTTGTGCAAGCAGGTGCTTCATGTTGTGTCTGAGTGGACCCAGTGAGGCATAGATTACATCCTGCTTCGCCTTTAACCCACTAACGAAAGTCTTAAAGGGCGAAGCCTTTATGAAATAGAACGTTGGTTACGTACTGTAACCCCAGATTCTATGAGTATAGGCGTAGCTCTTTAAGCTCTGGGCCTCACTGGTTCCTAAATGGCTGAAGAAAAAAGCTATTTTGGAACCCGATTACCCAGTGTCACCGTAATTTATACGGACCAGGGGTGAGGCCCACACACAGCAGGTGGGTGTGGACTAAAGTTTTCAGTGCTGCGCGAAGGGATAAACCCACTAGCGAAAGTCTTTAAAGGCTACGCCTATACTCATAGAATCTGGGGTTACAGTAAGTAACCATCATTTTTCTTTCAAATTTTAATTGTGTGTCTTTAAATACTAGGGGCTTGAGAGATAGTGTTAAAAGAAAATCAATATTTTTGTTTTGTAAAAATATAAAAGCTAACTGCATATTTTTACAAGAAACAAACTCTGTTGAGGCCGATGAGAATTTCTGGTCTAATCAATGGGAAAATAACTTTGTCTCATGGTACTAACACATTTGCTGGTGTTGCTTTACTATTTCAAAACTTTAGGAACAAATTGGAAACTCATAGGAAAGACAGTCTAGGACACTGGATAATCTGTGTACTCAAGTGGATAACAGCTTTCTGATCCTCTGTAATGTTTATGGCTTCAACAGTGTCACCCAGAACAGATCCTTACTGGCCAAAATAACCAGTCATCTGAAAGAACTATTTCAAAAATATTCCACAAACAATTTGATATTAGGAGGTGATTTTAATATGGTGTATAATGAATAACTTGATAGATCACCCTCTAAATTCCAATCTTATCATATAAATTTAGTTTTGCATAACTTTTGTTTAGATTTTAAACTTGTAGATCCTTGGAGAGAAGCAAATCAGTTAAAACAGTCATTTTCCTGGTTTAAACCTGATGGCACGGCTAAATCACATATTGATTTCTGGCTAGTTTCAGACAATATAATGCAAATTAGTGTAGATGCTGATATTTCACCGGCACCTTTATCTGATCACTGCCTGATACAACTCAGTGTCACAACTCAACTGAAAAAATCCTATAACAGAGGTTACTGGAAGTTTAACTCAACCCTGCTTACAAATGAAAATTTTAATAACGAAATTCTTGAGCACCTTAATTTAATTTGTACTGATGAAAATCTGAATTCTTACACTAAAAAAATGGGAATTCTTTACATTTAAAGTCCTCCAAACCTCAATCAAACACAGTAAATTAATAGCTATCCAAAATAAGAAAAAGGAATTAGAAATCATTAGAAAGTTTAGTCACATCTGCTCTAAACCCTGTTTTAATGATGATGACAAACAGCGCAGAAAAGTTCTACAATCTGATCTAGATGATATTTATACTAAAAAAGCCAAGGGAGCTTATCTAAGGTCCCGAGCTAAGTGGATTGAGGATGGTGAGAAAAGTACAACATATTTCTGTAGATTAGAAAAAAATTAAACAAGAAAGAAATGTGATATATTGCTTACAAACTGATAATAAACCATGCACAGACTCAAAATATTTTTTTACCTTCTACAGCAATTTATATTCTTCCTCATATACAAACCATATGGCAGAAACATTCTCTCATTCTATTCAGCATTTGATTCCTAAAATTGATGATGATTATAAGCAGAGATGTGAGGAAGAAATTACCAAAGAAGAATTGGATAAAGCTCTCGGTACTTTATCCATAGATAAAGCCCCAGGCTGTGACGGCCTGACAAGTAACTTTTACAAACATTTTTAGGTTCATATCAGAACCCTGATGTTTGGAATGCTTACTGAAATATTAGAAACTGGCTGTTTAACACACCCCATGAAACAAGGTATTATTACACTCATTCCTAACTAAACCTGGAAATGATCCAAGTCTTCTTGATAATTTAAGACCTATAACAATATTGAATAATGATTACAAGCTCCTGACCCACATTTCTGCTAACAGATTAAAATCAGGCATATCTCAAATTATTTCTGACAGTTGGGTTTTCCAAAAGGCCGCTCCATACATAATAATATTTGTCCTATTCTGGACCTAATTGAATATAACCACTTACTTGAAAATGAAGGTTTTGTTTTATTTTTAGACTTTTATAAAGCCTTTAATATGATAGAACATGACTTTATGTTCAAAACTTTAGATTTATTTGGATTTAGGAATAAATTTATTAATGTAATTAAAACATTGTACAAAGATACAAACAGCTCAGTGTGTGTTACACATGGTACATCGCAAAGATTCAGGATCAACAAAGGTATAAAACAAGGATGTCCAGTCTCTCCTTTGCTGTTTATTGCAGCTACAGAAATTATTCCAAATCAATTAAAAACGCTCAGTTTGGT
>NC_056512.1:18943559-18945961 GCF_014905685.2 Nematolebias whitei
TCGCAAAGATTCAGGATCAACAAAGGTATAAAACAAGGATGTCCAGTCTCTCCTTTGCTGTTTATTGCAGCTACAGAAATTATTCCAAATCAATTAAAAACGCTCAATTTGGTAAATTATCTGTGCTAGGCAAAGAGTCTTCCATCACTCAGTTAGCTGATGACACGACAATCTTTTTAAATAACCTGACTGAAATTCCTAAAATTCTCCAATTAATTGAAAAATTTTCAAAGGCTTCAGGGCTGGTATATAAATAAAAATAAGTCTGAATTAGAAAACCTTAATATTTGGGAGAAACTAAAAAATGCAGAACTCATTTAAATAAATGGACACACAGAGATTTATTTATTCTGGGAAGAATATTTCTCACCAAAATGGAAAGTATTTCAAGGCTTATCTACCCTGCATATACATTAGGAATACCCAATTCAGCTATCAGATCTATCAATCAGATTAATTTGGATTTTGTTTGGAAGCAAAAAACACACTATATCAGACAAGGTAATTTAATCAAACAGTTTGAAGATGGAGGACTGCAAGCTATTGAGTTTGACAGTCTGAATGGCACCTTAAAAATAAATTGGTTTCGGTCATTTTTAACTAATCAAAACGCTCTATGGTTCCATATTCCAAGCAAAATATTTTCAAATCTGCGTGGAGTTAACTTCCTTCTTAAATGTGACTTCATTGTTAAAAAAAATTGCCTGTAAAGCTTTCCTTCTTTCACCAGCAAGTTTTATTATACTGGAGATTAATCTACAAACATAACTATAGCCCACACAACGCTCCCTGTGGAACTGTCGTTACATAAAAGTTAGAAATAAATTGTTGGTTACGTACTGTAACCCCAGATTCTATGAGTATAGGCGTAGCCCTTTAAGGCTGTCGCTTAGTGGGTTTATCCCGTCATGCGAAGCATTACACTGAAAAATTTAGTCCACGCCCACCTGCTGTGTGGGCCCCACCCGGTCCGTATAAATTACGTTAAGAGCGGGAAATCGGCTCCCGAATAGCTTTTTCTTCAGCCACTTAGGAGCCAGTGAGGCCCGACGCTTAAAGGGCTACGCTTATACTCATAGAATCTGGGGTTACAGTACGTAACCAACGTTCTATTTCATATAGGCTTCGCCCTTTAAGGCTGTCGCTGATGGGTTAAGGGCGAAGCAGATGTGGTCCTCGCCTCACTGGGTCCATTCGAACACAGTATGAAGCAGAAGCTTGCCCAAAAACATCTTGACACTCAGCTCTCCGTGTGCGTAATTACGCGTTGCATAATTATGTGTACCACGCACAGACGCATGCTGTGTAATTATGCGTTCTGAATGCATGAACGCCCCGGAAAGTTTCAACGGAGGGAAGAAATGCTGAAAGGAGCCATGAACCAACCGGTTCACGGCTGAACAGTATGAACAGATTAATAATAACAAGAGAGCTGATTATTAATCAAATGAACTGATTGGTAATGATAGTCATGAAATGATTAATGACAATAGAACCAAAATAACAATCACAACTTGTGACTGATAACAACATCTCACACTGTAATGCATGCAGACAGATGTGAGTTTAAACGGGGTTCCATGAAACAACAATATTCATTCTGTTAAAACACTAAGTACAGAATGTGTCATGGAACACATCTCTGTACACCTTTTAAAAAACGCTTCATCAGCGGATGATTAAAAGCTGTTCTGTCCCCGAAACCTTTGTGACAGGAAGAGATGGCTGCAGTGTACGTTTTAATTGTGCTGAACGCCAGATTTCTGTCCCTCAGCTGCTGCAGAAAGAACGGCACGCTACCTAGTGGACATGAGGGTGCCTCTACACCTTTCTTTGTACAGCAGCGCTGAAAAGCTGTCCACTTTGATGTGAACAGCGCTGTGGTGGATACAGCACGTGAATCCTGGATCGTATGCACTACATCTTGAGAGAGACCCATCCTCTCTAAGTGGATCCACTCAGCGGCCAGACCCAAAGGTGCTGGCCTAATTCTGGGTAATTCCTGATTGCTCCTCCCGCCTGGAGGAGAGCGTCCTCCCTCCACAGCAGTTTCCACAGCCGACCCGATATCAGTCGCTGCAGATTCAGGAACCACGGAGCGCATATGTGTTTTGTGTAGACACAAATCTCCTGTTTTCATTTTGAACGTTTCCCAAAGAACAAGATGTGAGGAAGAGGAGGAAGTATCTTTGAGGAGGATTCATCTGAGCAGTGAGGATTTTAAACTGGAGGATTTTGATCAAACTGATCAGACTGTCCGACTGAGAGATGGTGTGGTACCATCGGTTCACCTTCAAAGAGTAGGAGCATCATTATAAGTTCATTAGAGTTCATAAAGTTACATATTTTATTGTCAGTCACAAGGTGAGACACCTCCATGTGTTTATATGAACAGGTAACTA
>NC_056512.1:18946061-18947128 GCF_014905685.2 Nematolebias whitei
GCAGCTACAGAAATTATTCCAAATCAATTAAAAACGCTCAGTTTGGTCCATTATCTGTGCTAGGCAAAGAGTCTTCCATAACTCAGTTAGCTGATGACACGACAATCTTTTTAAATAACCTGACTGAAATTCCTGAAATTCTCCAATTAATTGAAAAATTTTCAAAGGCTTCAGGGCTGGTATATAAATAAAAATAAGTCTGAATTAGAAAACCTTAATATTTGGGAGAAACTAAAAAATGCAGAACTCATTTAAATAAATGGACACACAGAGATTTATTTATTCTGGGAAGAATATTTCTCACCAAAATGGAAAGTATTTCAAGGCTTATCTACCCTGCATATACATTAGGAATACCCAATTCAGCTATCAGATCTATCAATCAGATTAATTTTGATTTTATTTGGAAGCAAAAAACACACTATATCAGACAAGGTAATTTAATCAAACAGTTTGAAGATGGAGGACTGCAAGCTATTGAGTTTGACAGTCTGAATGGCACCTTAAAAATAAATTGGTTTCGGTCATTTTTAACTAATCAAAACGCTCTATGGTTCCATATTCCAAGCAAAATATTTTCAAATCTGCGTGGAGTTAACTTCCTTCTTAAATGTGACTTCATTGTTAAAAAAAATTGCCTGTAAAGCTTTCCTTCTTTCACCAGCAAGTTTTATTATACTGGAGATTAATCTACAAACATAACTATAGCCCACACAACGCTCCCTGTGGAACTGTCGTTACATAAAAGTTAGAAATAAATTGTTGGTTACGTACTGTAACCCCAGATTCTATGAGTATAGGCGTAGCCCTTTAAGGCTGTCGCTTAGTGGGTTTATCCCGTCATGCGAAGCATTACACTGAAAAATTTAGTCCACGCCCACCTGCTGTGTGGGCCCCACCCGGTCCGTATAAATTACGTTAAGAGCGGGAAATCGGCTCCCGAATAGCTTTTTCTTCAGCCACTTAGGAGCCAGTGAGGCCCGACGCTTAAAGGGCTACGCTTATACTCATAGAATCTGGGGTTACAGTACGTAACCAACGTTCTATTTCATATAGGCTTCGCCCTT
>NC_056512.1:18947228-18948739 GCF_014905685.2 Nematolebias whitei
GCTCCTCCTGCCTGGAGGAGAGCGTCCTCCCTCCATGGCAGTTTCCAAGGGCGCCCCGACAGCAGGCGTTGTAGGGCTGAGATCCATGGTGTGTTCACGCACTCGGGGGCCACCAGGAGAGCTGTCAATCCCTCCTCCTGAACTCGGTTCAGGAACCGTAAAATCAGAGGAGGTGGAGGAAACGCATGCAGAAGCGTTTTGGACCATGGGCTGTGGGCAAATGTATCCACCCCCAGTGGTGGTTTGTCTCGCAGTCTCAGGGAAAACCATAGTTGACACTGAGCGTTCTCTCGTGTCGCAAACAGGTCCACAGCTGCTTTGCCAAATTTCTGTCACGTCTAAGTCATCAGGTCTGGATGGAGAATCCAGTCCCCGTGACGTGGGCCGCCCCTGGACATCACATCTGCCCCTTTGTTCAGAACACCGGGTATGTAAACTGCTCTGATGGAGAGCAGATTTTGGTAAGCCCAACACAGAAGCTTTCGCGCAATGTGTAACATCTGGGCAGAGCGCATACCCCCCTGTCGGTTTATGTACGCAGCAGTCACCTTGTTGTCTGTGTGAATCAACACATGTTGATTCTGTAGCGCGGGAGCAAAATGCTGAATCACATTCAGCACTGTGCGACACTCCAAAACATTTATGTGGGCTGATGTGTGATGGGGCCACAGCGCCCCTACTGCTTGAGATAGGCATGTCCCCCCCCAGCCTGACAGCGACGCGTCTGTGAAGACTGACACGTGACGTGGGTGTGCTGACGGGGGCTCCCTCCGACAGAACCAGGGTGTTTCCCCAGTGTCGGAGGTCTGCTCTCACAGAGGGAGGAACAGTGATCATCCGTCTCTTTGTTTTACTGGATCCACACGCAGACGCACAAACCACCTCTGGCGGCGTCTCATGTGTAATAAACCCAGCGGGACCACTGTGTGAGCTGATGACATCATTCCTAACAGCTTCATGACAGGGACAGCTGTTACCACTCTGCCAGGTCTTACGTGGCGGAGCGGGTCTCTTAAAGTGTCGATTCTCGTTTGTGATAAACGAGCCTTCATGGTGGTTGAATTTAACTCCACTCCCACATAAACAATTGTCTGGGCCGGGAAAATCGAGCTTTTCTTCCAATTTATGGCGAAGCCCAGATTTGACAGGTGTGATGTCAACACCTGAGCCTGCATCACTGCTTCCTGTCTGGAGCGTGACCGTCACAGCAGGTCGTCCAGGTAAAACAAAACTCTCATCCCTGCTCTGTGTAACGGATGCAGGGCTGTCTCCACACACTGAGAACGTACGAGGCGCGAGGGAATACCCTACCGGCAGCCCGTTGTACTGATACTTCATCCCCTGAAAGGAGAAAAACGCAGGGATTTTCTGTGTTTTGGGATGATAGGTATGCGTTTCTCTGGATGTTGTTCAACAGCTGTCTGGTTGTCAACATGTGAAAAACGGTCTGTCCATGATCGCCTTGTTGAAAGCTGACAGATCCAAAATCGGTCTCATCCCTCCGGTCCGTT
>NC_056512.1:18948839-18949061 GCF_014905685.2 Nematolebias whitei
TCACGTAGACGGGGGCACGCGGACCCGACGTCGCGTAGACGGGGTCCAAAACACACAGGAGCTTTGGGTCACGTGACACACGATAAGTTCCACGCGCGTCTGAGGGGCGCGACGTCGGGGTCCGTGTGACCCCGACGTCGCGAAACGCGCAGACGGGTCCTGGAATACATGAGGGTTAAACCTTACCACAATTTTGTTGATAACTTCCCATAAACATTGAAT
>NC_056512.1:18949071-18954008 GCF_014905685.2 Nematolebias whitei
TTTTATTATTAATTTTATTAAAGTTGTTTTTGGACTGGAAGGAAACCCTCCATGCATGCTGTGACGGCAGCGATTGAACCCAGTTCCTCTCTGTGAAGGAACTGGTGATGAAATGATGTGATTTGTATATCTAAAACAACATTAACCCTTCACAGGTCTCTGGAGCAGTGCTGAACTAAAATAACTACTGTGAATGCTTTTTAGAACTGTTAACTATAAATTGCTTCAGCAGGGATGAATACTGTACCCCACATTTTTCTCTCTACAGGAGATGCCATAAGGAGAATTGAGAACCTGTAACTGTAAACTGGGCAGATGGGACAGCCAGTGAGGTATCAGTGTTATGGATGACTGAATACCAGTAAATATTGATAATCAGGAAAGACACATTTCATGATTTTAAGTAATGACTATTGATTTTTCTATAATGAGATGAGCTAAATTTCAGAGGTTGTTTTGGATGATAAACTAGGCTGGAATATTGAATATAATATAAGGAGCAAACACTTTGCTAGATATTTGACTTCTAAATCACTTAAAATGTTCAGTGACAGAGTTACAAGCGATTAAACCAAATCTATAGATGTTTTTATCTCAAGTAAGATTTTTACAAGTGCTAACAGAGTTGGAATACACTATTTTTTTTACTTATTTTTCATTATTTTTATTATTTAACAGATACTAACAGAAAATATATAATAATGAATTCCAACAACTACTAACATGATTTAAGACATAGCATTTTAGGGTGATGTTGTATAACACTTATAATGACTTGTGAAAGTTGGTGCATGGAGAAAAACCACAAGTGTTGCTGATAAAATGCTAAATGATAGTGATGACTCATTTCAGGACAACTTGACAGGAATAGGATGACGGGTGGAAAGATGGACTCTGTCTGGCTGGTTGCCAGCAGGGTGTTGTGCTGTTTGTGTTTGTGTCTCTTATCACCTGTTCAGGTTAACTAAGATGAAAAAGATCCAGGAAAGGTGAACACAGGGATCACCTGTGAGTTTGTGATCAACGTTCCCAGAGAGGAGTCAGATGAGTATGAACCTGCAATATGAACCACTGACTTACCAATAATGAATGATAATTGATTATTATATATTGATAACGAAAATTATAGAAATTTAGATAGATGACTGGAGTTTTGTGATATTGTGGGAGAAGGATGTTTGTTCTTTTTCCCTGATAATGCAGCTTCAAACGAGTCGCTGACAGAGAGGTTGCAAGTCCAATGACAGGGGTTTGAAGGATGGATGCCGGACAGATGTCCGAGGAAATGCCCCTGATGAGGGGGAATGGAGTGGAGTGCCAGGGGGAATAAGTCACCGGTTCTCCTCCCTGAGCTGAGAACGTCACGCATCAAATGAGGGTGTTGCCATTTATCATGAATGAGGGTTCTTTAAGGTTCATACTGATCAGGCTGACAGTTTATTAACATCAAATTGACATCACTTATCATTATTAACATCTAATTAACGTTACCAGCACAGTTAAGGGTTTTCTATTTTCTGATTTTTACTTTTAAACATAGATGGAGGAGCGTTTTTAAAATATATATTTAGCCAATCAAACACTTTGAAACTGTGAACTTACTGATTTTATTAAGCTATGAGTTAATAAATTATTATTGTTAGACTAGAGTTTTTGGATTTTTACATGTACTGAAATGATTATAGAACACTGTTTTGACATTACAAATATTTATAGGTCGTGTTTTCAATGCTAATCAATTAATGATGTGATTATATCTAAAGCTAAGTCTTGGGGATTTTTGAAAGATAAATTAGAACAACTGCTATTATGGATATAAAGCAATATTTTGAAAGTAGAGTTACAAATTTCCTATCTGTTAATTAATTCCAAAACTGATTAGTTGAATGTGGGAGGAAAAAACTTATAATTTTTATTTGAAACTACAAGGATTTTTAGAATGTACTTCTTGATGTTATAACTAAGTGGCCCCTCCTAGGAGTGTGTTACAACCCAACGGGGAGGAAGTCAAACACGGGTGAATGTAACAGGAAATTTAACAGATTATATGTGTAGCTAAGTTCTGGGTAAATTTTTAACAATTAAGTACAGATGTGTACTTTAGAATTATGGTTAATTTGAATGTTGAACTCAGCATTAATTGGGTGACAGGTCTTCTCCAACTACTTTGAGATGAGATGATTGATGGACTGACTAATTATGGGATGGGTTTAAAATTAACGTTTACAGTTTATTAACAGTATTATGGAGCGTTATGATGATTTTTTCCTTAAAATTAACATGGTTGGACAAGATACTTATGCATGGTACTTAGCCAAATATTACCTTTTAATGATTACTTGATGATTTGTTTATTTAATGAATATTTTGTGGGAGACTAGATGGTACAATTGCGATAATAAACTTAATTTTTCATAGTTTTCTATGAAATAATTAATTTTTTACAGCTGACAGCCTGCTGGAGAAGAGACCAGAGAATTTTGATAAATACATATGAGGTTTTATAATATAGATATTCCAGGGGGTGAACTTATGACACTTTTCAATCTAAATAGATGTTAAATTAAAGGGTGGTGAAATGGGTAAATTGATTTGTTGGTTAATTGGGAATGTTTTTATATTAGATCACCAGGGGGAGTTGGGAGGTTCTGTTATTTACATACATATGCACGTTAAACGTTAATGTAACGAACCCCTTCAAATACTGGACCAAAATCACCACAAACACTTGAAACTAAATATAAAAGTTTATTGGAGAGACCCTGGTTTCTCAAAGAAAGAACTGGTTCTGGTGTCGATCTAAGAGCTCGGGCTGGAACGAGTCTGTAAACAAGTAGAGTACGGTTAGTGGCCAGGCGGGAGACAGAAGCAGGTGCAAATGTCAAAAAGGTGAGACCACTAACCGTTACTCTGGTTGAAGGGGACGTGGGATTAATGAGTCGCTCCAAGCTGATGTGCCCACTGCAGGAGGAATGATCCCGGTGAAGAGAGTCAGCCGGCTGCAGCGTTGAACCCAAGGATGGATGGATGGATGAAAAGCGCTGCTCCGCAGCGGCGCCGGACCAGAACCCGATCCGAGAGGCGGGAGGCGTAGTCGTGCAGGCGAGGGTCAAAACCAGAGAGCAGAGATGCGACAGTACCATGCAGGAGCGGGCGATAGGCAGGTCAGGAGCAGGCGTGGGTCGAGAACCAGCAGGAGAAGAATAAATCCAAAGGAGCGGGCGAGAGGCGAAGTCAGACGGTCCGGAGTCGATAACCAGGAAGCAAGCGAACAGAGGCGAGGATACGAAGACCGGGAGGAGGGACAGGAGCAGGGCAGACAAAACAAGGCAGGAGGGAAACTATGAAAGGACAGGAGACTGTAGAAGCGCGGGATATCTATTGGCAGGCAAGCTGTTTTCGACTATCTGGCGCTCACCCTGTGAACAGACCAGGTTTATAAAGGGTGCAGCGACAGGTGCAGCTAATGAAAACTAATCAGTGCAGAGTGAAGTGAAGGAAAGACAAATTTAAACTATCATGCAGCCAGCGGAGAGAAACAGACAGAGTGCTGCAGAAATAAAAGTCTCAAAACCAAAGAGAAACAAATAATAAGAAGAATAGAAGAGAAGAAAATCCACAGACACCAAGCAGTGAACAAAGTGACAAAAATATAAACTCAGACAGGCGTGAATCGTGACATTTAGTGCTGTAGTCTTATTGGTGTGGTCTTATTTGGGCTTTTGAGATGTTAATCAGCAGCTCCCAGTTGTAGAAAACCACATTGTTGTTATGGTTATGCATAATAACAAATGTCCAAATGTAAGAAAAGGTTTCAGTACAAGTCCTTCCAGCAGCACAGCATCTGATACCAGAGGAAGTAATCATCCCAAAAAAAAAGTGACTTACATCCAGAAAAAATTGTAATTAAAGTTTTCAAAAGCAAAATCTCAGAATGAATGTAAGAGAGCTACTCCAACATGCAGCCACCTTGAACGGCGCAATTCTGGAATTATATGTTGGAGTAGCTGTTACTTTCATTCTGGGATGTTGCTTTTGAAAACTTTATTTCCTCTTTTTCTGGATGTAAATAGATTTTTTTGGATGATAATTTCCTCTGGTATCGGATGCTGTGCAGCTGGAAGGACTTGTACTGAAACTTTTTTACAATTGGACATTTGTTAAGATGCGTAACCATGACAATAAGGTGGTTTTTACAACTGAGAGCAGCTGAATAACATCTCAAAGCTCAAATAATACCTCAACTGCAGCCCCAAATCGCAAATGAGTTGTAAAGGAGGCATCATGGATGCATCTCCGTTTACCTGGTGGTGGTGGTCCATCTTATAGTGGATCTGAAGAAACTATCCACAGATGTTGATCCGTGTACTTGGACTTGGCAGGTTTTTCTGTCCTCCTGGGCAGCAGGACCACCTGAATGTTGGGCATAACTCCTTCCTGAGCAATGGTCACTCCTCTCAGCAGTTTGTTGAGCTCTTCACCAATGCAGACAAACAGCTGCAGGTGTTGGGGGATGATCCTGGTCTTTTTGTTAATTAATAGATGAGAGTTATCTCGAAACAGCACAAACACATTCACTGATCTTTCTTTTTGTAGTGTTGCAGTAAAGTTCCACTCACCTTCTGGACGTTAACGTTTTATTTAGCTGTTGGGTTTGCCTTCTGTGCCACACTGTTGCCGTCAGACTGATGCTCGGGGCTCTGGGGAAGAAGTTAATTAAACAGCTCCTAATTTCTGCACGTCACACTCTGTCGCTCTCACCTTGCTTCTACAGTATCTAGCATCCTCATCCAACGTCATCAGCAGCTCTCAGATGCAGTTTTACTGCTTTTACATCTCCACCTGCCTGTAAAACAACACAGTTATCAGATTCCTAAACTGGTGTTCTCTGCATTTGTTTTAGACAATCTCTTGAGAAGATGTAACCTTGTTAGGTC
>NC_056512.1:18954108-18955853 GCF_014905685.2 Nematolebias whitei
AAAAAAAAGTTTTTTCCCTGACCGGGAATCTAACCCGCGGTGAGAGCACCGAATATGAGTTTTTTATAACCCTCGTGCGTTCTTGGGGGTCGGGTGGACCCCAACGCGAAGAGCGACAGTGACGCGGTCCGTCTTTGTGCGGGGGAGTCCCCGCGGGGCCCCGATGGCTAATCATTTACGCGTCGTTCAAACGCCGCGAGTCCGGAAGCGGCGGAATGGGGACCGACCGCGCGTCGCGCTGGCGCTGGAACGCGCGCGAGGCGGGCCCGCTCGTGTGCTTGCTGAGCCGGGGCTCGCCGCTGCGTCGCCACGGCGACGCGTTGTCCCAAGACGCGTCAGACGAAGAGGAGGCGTCTTCGGGCGATGATGCCGTCGAAGCAGACGAAGAACAAGCAGATGAAGAAGAGGAGGACGAAGAAGAAGAGGAAGAAGAAGAAGAGGAGGAAGAAGAAGAGGAGGAAGAAGAAGAAGCGCCGGACGGGTGGCGGGCCGCGCCGCCGAGTTGGACGAACGTCGTCCCCCCGCGTCCCTCGCCCGAACCGAGCGGCGGTCCCACGTCGTTGGCGACGCGCGAAGGCGGCGGAGAGAGCCCCGCGGCCGCCTTCGCGCTCTTCTTCACGCGGGCCATGGAGGAGACGGTGGTGGCGGCGACCAACGCGGCTGCGGAGCATCGTCCGCGGTGGCGTCGTATGGGCCGCGCAGAGTTTCGCGCATACGTGGAGCTGCTGGTGCTCGCGGGCGTGTTCCGGTTGCGCGGCGAGGCCTGCGAGAGCCTGTGGCGCGCCGAAACGGGGCGCAGGGTGTTCTGCGAGACCATGCCCCTCGGTCAGTTCCGGGCATACTCGGCCGTGTTGCGCTTCGACGACCGCGAGACGAGGGACGCGAGACGAGGGACGCGAGACGTGCCGCGGGTGACCGCCTGGCGCCCATCGGGGAGCTGTGGCGCGCGTGGACTGAGCGGCTGCCGCTGGCGTATCGCCCCGGCGACAGCGTGACAGTGGACGAGCGGCTTGTTCCGTTCAGGGGTGAGTCGTGGTTGGAGACGTAGCGCGCGCGCGCGCGCGCGCTCGAACCACCTGGCGCGCGAGGCTTTGGATGTCGCACGGTGTGCGCGTGTTTTCGTTCTTGGTGTGCCTTTTTTTTTACCCCCCCCTCTTTTTTTTTTCTTTTTCGCGTAGGACGTTGCGGCTTCCGACAGTACATGCCCTGCAAGCCGGCTCGCTACGGGCTCAAGCTGTGGGTGGCGTGCGACTCGCGCTTGAGCTACGCGTGGCGCGTGCAGGCGTACGTGGGCAAGCGAGACAAGACGGCGCCGCCCGAGCGGGACCTGACGCTGCGCGTGGTGCTAGACCTGACCGAGGGCCTTCCCGCGGGCACCCTCGTAACCACGGACAACTTCTTCACCTCGCCGCACCTGGTGACGAGGCTGGCCGCCGAGCGCAGGCTCCACCTGCTGGGCACGCTGCGCGCCAATCGCGCTCGCGGACTACCCCGCGCGCTGCTGGAGTCGGCGCGGGAGCCACGGTCGTGCCGGTTCGCCTTCACGCGCGACGCGTGCGCCGTCTCGTACGTGCCCAAGCGGGGCAAGAACGTGCTGCTGCTGACGTCCGAGCCCTCGCTGCTGAGGCTGCCAGACGACGAAGAGGACACGCGTCGGCCCGACGGCAAACCGCCCGCGCTCCTGCGCTACAACGCGACTAAGGGCGGCGTGGACAACCTGGACAAGGTGACGGCGGCCTACAGCG
>NC_056512.1:18955953-18960251 GCF_014905685.2 Nematolebias whitei
GATGGGGCCCTCCATCAGGTCTTTGTGCAGTTTCTCCGGCAGCGAGGGGAAGTGACAGAGCTAGGTGGATGTTGAATCATCGTCATCCACGCTGCAATCCTGGACAGGCAAACCGTAGAAGAGGCACATATATTGAGGATTGCGTCGACTGCCTTACAGAGGGAGCTCTTGGTCTCCTAAGGCAGGTCTGCGGCCTCCAGCCCCTTGAACATGCTATATGCTAGCAGCGCCATGTTGTTGTTAGCTGCAGCTGCCTGAAAAGCACATTGATGGGCTCTATTGGAGAGCGTGGTCACCGTCTGGTCGTGTTTCCCAGGAGGGACGGGACGCTGCTCCAACCTGGACAGCTTCGCTCCGAAAGCTTCTGCGAGGCTTGGCTCAAGGGGAGTTACCGAGGGATAGCCCCGCTCGGTGAACCCCTCCACTCTGGTGATGGGTGCGGACTGGAGACCGGCTCCCCCAATCTACCAGGAAAGAACCGTCTGTGGCCTCGCCCGCAGGATGTCCTGTTGGAACACGAGGCCATATGGATCAAGACGGTGAGCCGGAATGGAACCCAGTAAACAGCCTTCCCGCCGGATCATCTGAACTGGCGGGAAAAGCGTGGGACGTAGAAAAAAGGGGTCCCATCATGTCAGCCGCCTCCTGGGTTACGCCGGGAAACCCCTGAGGGCGCCGTCGGCCGGGAGCGGTGTGATCGCCGATGCAAAACGAGGTGGGATGGGGTGAGCATTCACTCAGCCCCCCTCCACCGACACTACGCTCCCCAGGAGGGAATGAGTAGCGGAGGCTGCAGTTGAGCGCGCCTGTCCCGGAGGAACCATCCGATTCGCTCCGAGGGTCGGCGATAAGAGGAAAATTACAAGATTGCGTTGTCCAGCGTGTAGTGACCTGTCACTGAGAAATATTCCTCGGCGCTTACCTTGAAATAAGACTACTCGTCAGCTTCTCCTCGGGGGGGAGAACTCACTGGACGACCGGAGGTCAACTGCCGGGCCAAGTATCCTTAACAAAGGTTGGTCATCTACACAATTTTCCTTCTTTGTTCTTCTGACAGTGCTATTAGCTCGCTGAAGAAAAAATGGGAGCCAATTTCCCGCTCTTAACGTAATTTATATGGACCAGGTAGGGCCCACACAGCAGGAGGGTGTGGACTAAATTTTTCAGTGCAAATGCTCCGCATAACGGGATAAACCCACCAAGCGACAGCCTTAAAGGGCGAAGCTTATACGAAATAGAACGGGAAGCAGTAAATAAATAATTTTGCTTTAAAACTGAAATTGAAATAGTTGCATATTTTACATTCAAACCTTCAAGAGCCGTTTACATTTGATCAACTGCAATTATGCTGGAAAAAAAAAACCTTAAAAATGCACTGGGAGTTTTTGTAAAACAATATTTATAAAAACGTTCGGAAGATGTTCAGACAACATTTAGAAGTAGCAAGAAAAAAATAGAAATTTGAAAAAAAAAAAATAACAGCCATACGTTTTAAAGCTATAAAAACTAAATTAAGTGAAATGACAGCAAAAAAAGAAAAATCATAGGGCGTGAACGTTCAGACTCAACGTTCAGACAACATTTGGTGAACGTCAGGTCCGAACATTCGACGTTCGACTTTCAGACGAACATTCGCTTGCTAGCTGGGAAAAAATGAAATCCCAGGTCACATGAAGAGCTTTCAAAACTGAAAATACTTTGATGTGTTTGGTTTAGGAAGAAGTCCATCACGTCAGATTATTTAAACTGTAAATTATTAATGTATAAATCAACTGATGATTTTCTGTCATGAACAAATTTAGGGTGAAGTGTTCAATTTCAACCTCCATGTTTGACACAGCATATGAGGACGTGCTATTTTAAATGGACTGTAAACAGGATTTTGATGGGGAGAAAAAATATTAACTTTATTCAACTGTAAATGAATAAAACATTCTCTAATGAATTTACATTTTGTTTAAATAATTGTACTTAATGCATTTTCTGTCACTTTGTATCTAAATATGATGTATTTGAAGGGATGCATGTGCTTTCAAATGACCTCTAAATCTCCAACAAGTTCAGGTTAGACCAGCAGAACCCAGTCTTTTTTCCATCAGTCCACTGCTGTGTTTTTGTGTGAAACTAAAAAAAAAAGTTTTTTCCCTGACCGGGAATCTAACCCGCGGTGAGAGCCCCGAATATGAGTTTTTTATAACCCTTGTGCGTTCTTAGGGGTCGGGTGGACCCCGACGCGAAGAGCGACAGCGACGCTGTCCGTCTTTGTGCGGGAGAGTCCCCGCGGGGCCCCGATGGCTAATCATTTACGCGTCGTTCAAACGCCGCGAGTCCGGAAGCGGCGGAATGGCAACCGACCGCGCGTCGCGCTGGCACTGGAACGCGCGCGAGGCGGGCCCGCTCGTGTGCGTGCTGAGCCGGGGCTCGCCGCTGCGTCGCCGCATTGTCCCAAGACGCGTCGGACGAAGAGGAGGCGTCTTCGGGCGATGACGCCGTCGAAGCAGACGAAGAACAAGCAGATGAAGAAGAGGAGGAAGAAGAAGAAGAGGAAGAAGAAGAAGAGGAGGAAGAAGAAGAAGAAGAAGCGCCGGACGGGTGGCGGGCCGCGCCGCCGAGATGGACGAACGTCGTCCCCCCGCGTCCCTCGCCCGAACCGAGCGGCGGTCCCACGTCGTTGGCGACGCGCGAAGGCGGCGGAGAGAGCCCCGTGGCCGCCTTCGCGCTCTTCTTCACGCGGGCCATGAATGAGACGGTGGTGGCGGCGACCAACGCGGCCGCGGAGCATCGTCCGCGGTGGCGTCGTATGGGCCGCGCAGAGTTTCGCGCGTACGTGGGGCTGCTGGTGCTCGCGGGCGTGTTCCGGTCGCGCGGCGAGGCCTGCGAGAGCCTGTGGTGCGCCGAAACGGGGCGCAGGGTGTTCCGCGAGACCATGCCCCTCGGTCAGTTCCGGGTGTACTCGGCCGCGTTGCGCTTCGACGACCGCGAGACGAGGGACGCGAGACGTGCCGCGGGTGACCGCCTGACGCCCATCGGGGAGCTGTGGCGCGCGTGGACTGAGCGGCTGCCGCTGGCGTATCGCCCCGGCGACAGCGTGACAGTGGACGAGCGGCTTGTTCCGTTCAGGGGTGAGTCGTGGTTGGAGACGTAGCGCGCACGCGCTCGAACCACCTGGCGCGCGAGGCTTTGGATGTCGCACGATGTGCGCGTGTTTTCGTTCTTGGTGTGCCTTTTTTTAACCCCCCCCCTCTTTTTTTTTCTTTTTCGTGCAGGACGTTGCGGCTTCCGACAGTACATGCCCTGCAAGCCGGCTCGCTACGGGCTCAAGCTGTGGGTGGCGTGCGACTCGCGCTCAAGCTACGCGTGGCGCATGCAGGCGTACGTGGGCAAGCGCGACAAGACGGCGCCGCCCGAGCGGGACCTGACGCTGCGCGTGGTGCTAGACCTGACCGAGGGCGTTCCCGCGGGCACCCTCGTAACCATGGACAACTTCTTCACCTCGCCGCGCCTGGCGACGAGGCTGGCCGCCGAGCGCGGGCTCCACCTGCTGGGCACGCTGCGCGCCAATCGCGCTCGCGGACTACCCCGCGCGCTGCTGGAGTCGGCACGGGAGCCGCGGTCGTGCCGGTTCGCCTTCACGCGCGACGCGTGCGCCGTCTCGTACGTGCCCAAGTGGGGCATGAACGTGCTGCTGCTGACGTCCGAGCCCTCGCTGCTGAGGCTGCCGGACGACGAAGAGGACACGCAGCGGCCCGACGGCAAACCACCCGCGCTCCTGCGCTACAACGCGACTAAGGGCGGCGTGGACAACCTGGACAAGGTGACGGCGGCCTACAGCGTGCGACGGAAGACCGCGCGGTGGCCCGTGGTGCTCTTCCACAACGTGATCGACGTGTCGGCGTACAACGCGTTCGTGGTGTAGCGCGAGCTGCACCCCGACTGGCTGCGGGGCAAACGCGATCGCCGCCGGCGTTTCCTGGAGCAGCTGGGGCTGGAGCTGACGCGTGACCTGGCCGCGACGGTCGCCGCCGACGAGCCGCCGCCGCCTCCTCCTCCTCTTTGCCTCGCCCTCACTACAAGGAAGCGGTGCAGTGTCTGCCCGCGCGCCAAGGACGTCAAGACGCGCGCCGCCTGCGGCCGTTGCGCCGCGCCCCTGTGCCTGGGGTGCGCGGCGCTGCTGTGCCCCTCGTGCCTCCATGGAGCGCGGCGCTAGACGCCCCTGTTTGTATTTTTTTCCCCTTAAAAAAAACCACATATAATAAAAAACACGCAATTAAACCATAGACGTGCGTCGTTTTTTTTTT
>NC_056512.1:18960351-18961404 GCF_014905685.2 Nematolebias whitei
CGGATCCGCGTCTACGGGGTCCGTGGGACCCCGTCTACGCGACGTCGTGTCCGCGTCTCTCAGACGCGCGAGCACTCCCGACTGCTCAAGTGGGTCACGTGACACAGGCGCACGCGCCTGACATATAAAGAAAGAAGCGAGCGAAGCGGCGGATATTAGCGGTATGGCGACGGCGCGGCTCAAGAAGATCTCGGTGGAGGGCAACATCGCCGCAAGCAAGTCGACGCTGCTGCGGATCCTGAGCGAGGGCCACGAGGTGGAGCTGCGGGTTGTTCCGGAGCCCGTGTCACAGTGGCGCGAAGTGGGCCGCGCGGGCGGCAACCTGCTGCGATCGCTGTACGAAGAACGCGGGGGTGTTTGCGAGCGTGCTGCGCGAACGCGGCGCCGTGAGCGACACCGAGTGGCACGCGTACCGCGATTGGCACACGTAGTTGCTGGAGCGCTTCGAGCGCGAGCTGAGCCTCGACGGCGTGGTGTACCTGCGCGTGAGCCCTGAGCGCTGTGCCGAGAGGCTCGCGCGTCGCGGCAGCGAGGAGGAGCGTGGGGACTTCACGAGAAACACGAGGCGTGGCTGTGGCGGCGCGACGAGGACTTGGTCTCGACGCGGTTGCCCGTGCTGGTGCTCGACGGCGACGAGGACTTTGAGCGCGACGCGGAGAAGCGCCCGCGAGTTCCTCGCGTCGCTGTGACGACGCTAGAATTATTAACGGGGCGCGCCGGGGGGGCAGGAGAGTCATGTGCACGATGAGTCGATGCAAGCCGCTCACGGTCCTCGTGTCGACGGCGGCGGCGCCGCGTACGGACGAGATGGTAGCCGCGAAGGTTCCCGAGGCTCGGCTACCGCCGCGTACGCGCAGGAGAGCGCGGCGGTTGCTGCGCAGCCACTGCCGCGTCTGCGGACGGATAATGGTGAATACGGGCGTGCGCCAGGAAGACCCCGCGGTGCGCGAAGATGACGTGTGCTGGATGTGTGGCGAGGACGACGCGCTGCCGCCGGTGGACTACGAGAGTCGCGAACGCGCGGACCGACTGGAGGCTTTCGCGGAGACGCTG
>NC_056512.1:18961504-18965026 GCF_014905685.2 Nematolebias whitei
GGAGGCTTTCGCGGAGACGCTGTGACGGCCGCGTCGTCGTCACAAAATAAGCGCGCGCGGGGGTACGCCCGCCGCACAAAACCGCTTCCTGTCGGATGGATGGATGAGCGCGTGTGTATGTCTGTGCGCTGCGCGGCTAAATACGGAAATAAACGCTCCGTTTCTCTCCACCCCCCCCCATCGATCGGTCTTGTGTGTTTTGTACGTACGAATAAAAAAAACCGACGCACGTCTATGGTTTAATTGCGTGTTTTTTTATTATATGTGTTTTTTTAAAGGGGGAAAAAAATACAAACGGGGCGTCTAGCGTCGCGCTCCATGGAGGCACGAGGGGCACAGCAGCGCCGCGCACCCCAGGCACAGGGGCGTGGCGCAACGGCCGCAGGCGGCGCGCGTCTTGACGTCCTTGGTGCGCGGGCAGACGCTGCACCGCTTTCTTGTAGTGAGGGCGAGGCGAAGAGGAGGAGGAGGCTCGTCGGCGGCGGCGACCGTCGCGACCAGGTCACCCGTCAGCTCCAGCCCCAGCTGCTCCAGGAAATGCCGGCGACGATCGCGTTTGCCCCGCAGCCAGTCGGGGTGCGGCTCGCGCCACACCACGAACGCGTTGTACGCCGACACGTCGATCACATTGTGGAAGAGCGCCACGGGCCACCGCGCGGTCTTCCGTCGCACGCTGTAGGCCGCCGTCACCTTGTCCAGGTTGTCCACGCCGCCCTTATTCGCATTGTAGCGCAGGAGCGCGGGCGGTTTGCCGTCGGGCCGCCGCGTGTCCTCTTCGTCGTCCGGCAGCCTCAGCAGCGAGGGCTCGGACATCAGCAGCAGCACGTTCTTGCCCCGCTTGGGCACGTACGAGACGGCGCACGCATCGCGCGTGATGGCGAACCGGCACGACCGTGGCTCCCGCGCCGACTCCAGCAGCGCGCGAGGTAGTCCACGAGCGCGATTGGCACGCAGCGTGCCCAACAGGTGGAGCCCGCGCTCGGCGGCCAGCCTCGTCGCCAGGCGCGGTGAGGTGAAGAAGTTGTCCGTGGTTACGAGGGTGCCCGCGGGAAGGCCCTCGGTCAGGTCTAGCACCACGCGCAGCGTCAGGTCCCGCTCGGGCGGTGCCGTCTTGTCGCGCTTGCCCACGTACGCCTGCACGCGCCACGCGTAGCTCGAGCGCGAGTCGCACGCCACCCACAGCTAGAGCCCGTAGCGAGCCGGCTTGCAGGGCATGTACTGTCGGAAGCCGCAACGTCCTGCGCGAAAAAGAAAAAAAAAAAGAGGGGGGGAGTTAAAAAAAAAAAGGCACACCAAGAACGAAAACACGCGCACACCGTGCGACATCCAAAGCCTCGCGCGCCAGGTGGGTGGTCTCCAACCACGACTCATCCCTGAACGGAACAAGCTGCTCGTCCACCGTCACGCTGTCGCCGGGGCGATACGCCAGCGGCAGCCGCTCAGTCCACGCGTGCCACAGCTCCCCGATGGGCGCCAGGCGGTCACCCGCGGCACGTCTCGCGTCCCTCGTCTCGCGGTCGTCGAAGCGCAACGCGGCCGAGTACGCCCGGAACTGACCCAGGGGCATGGTCTCGCGGAACACCCTGCGCCCCGTTTCGGCGCGCCACAGGCTCTCGCAGGCCTCGCCGCGCGACCGGAACACGCCCGCGAGCACCAGCAGCCCCACGTACGCGCGAAACTCTGCGCGGCCCATACGACGCCACCGCGGACGATGTTCCGCGGCCGCGTTGGTCGCCGCCACCACCGTCTCCTCCATGGCCCGCGTGTCGCCAATGACATGGGACCGCCGCTCGGTTCGGGCGAGGGACGCGGGGGGGACGACATTCGTCCGTCTCGGCGGCGCGGCCCACCACCCATCCGGCGCTTCTTCTTCCTCCTCTTCTTCTTCCTCCTCCTCCTCCTCCTCCTCCTCCTCCTCCTCTTCTTCTTCTTCTTCTTCTTCGTCCTCATCTGCTTCTTCGTCTTCTGCTTCGTCCTCGTCTGCTTCTTCGTCTTCTGCTTCGTCTTCTGCTTCGTCCTCATCTGCTTCTTCTTCGTCTGCTTCGACGGCGTCATCGCCCGAAGACACCTCCTCTTCGTCCGACGCGTCTTGGGACAATGCGTCGCCGCAGCGATGCAGCGGCGAGCCCCGGCTCAGCACGCACATGAGCGGGCCCGCCTCGCGCGCGTTCCAGCGCCAGCGCGACGCGCGGTCGGTCGACATTCCGCTGCTTCCGGACTCGCGGCGACGCGTAAATGATTAGCCATCGGGGCCCCGCGGGGACTCCCCCGCACAAAGACGGACCGCGTCGCTGTCGCTCTTCGCGTCGGGGTCCACCCGACCCCCAAGAACGCACGAGGGTTATATATCAAAACGGGATACATATATCTAGACATTTCATTAAGTTAATATATTATCTGATAAAATTATATTTCAATTCCCCCTTTTGACATGATAAAAAAAATCATGTCAACAAAAATCCTATATGTAATATATCTGTAAAAAGCTATGTGTCATGTAATTACAATTAATGTTCAGTGGAAAACACTAACGATTCCCATCCCTTATAATTCCTAGGCCTAAATTAACACCCCTAAACAATATAAACCCTAATAATAAGCTAACATCAATATTGATACCTAACAGATAAGGAAATATGCCAAAATACAATTTACTCATCGGAGCTCACACTTTAAGATAAACTCCTAATCTTTCCTTCTATAAATCTCATGCCTCTAGTGTATGCAAATTATATGTTGCATGTTTTATCCTTAGCAATTTATGTACAACTTGGGGCGTTGCAGAGATTTGCAGAAGCGGGCTGGTCCGTGTTCACCATCATCATCAGCATCACCACCACAGGTAATCTGTAAGGAGCAAAATCTACACTACTCTGTTGACTTGTTTAATAACTGAGGAAATCTCATCAACTGCTCTTATTCAGAGATGTTTATTATAAGGGATATGTCAACACTGTGGGATTCCTGTTTTCCCTCTGTCTGTTTGTGTCTGTTTGTCACTTTCCCTCCACAGCTAATCACCCAACTCGTCACACCTGCCACCAATCTGAGGAGTACTGCTGACTCACCTACTTAAGCAGCTGCCAGTCTCCTCTCCAGTGCTGGGACATCTTCTGCCAATCGGACCTTCCACGGCCTGGTTCATCTGGTCCTCTCTAGGGCTTCTCTCACCACTGGAACTCCTTCCTGTGGATCTTGATGTCTCATCTCCAGCTACAACATCCACCACTCTGTCTGGGTCAACCTGCTACTCTCCTCTGGATTCCTCCTCACACCCAGGATCCCACTCTTTGCTCCTCCTCAACCATCTCCTGCAACAATAACAAAGTAAGGATCAATTCTTGATTTAACAATCACATCATCATCTACCAAGAGGATATATATTCACCGTCTCTCCCCTTCCCTTACAGCTGTTCGAGTTTTATCTTCACCTGTAAATAAATATCACTTACCTTTTACCTGCCTCGTGTCCTTGCTTCCTTGGTCTGCTACTTTGGGGGTCGACGTTGTTCAATCCTGATA
>NC_056512.1:18965126-18970856 GCF_014905685.2 Nematolebias whitei
TTTTGCAGGATCTTGGTGATGTGTTCAGGGGCGTATTATGAACACGGTCCTGTTACATGAAGAGTGTAATGCGTCTCTGATGGTCTTGAGACTACACAACACCTCTGTTGCTGTGGGTATACATCATATCGATTATGTATTTTGGTCCTGGGTGGAGCACGAGTATCTATGACACGAGGCTCGGATGCACCAGTGTGACTGGGTCATTGAGAATCTGAAGCAGTACTGGTCACACTAACCTTATTACTGGACTGTTGGCCTTTTCCCAAAGGCCCTGCTCAGGTCGGCTCAGCACGACTTTTGATTGTTTTCATTAGATGCACCTGCATCCAGCTTTGTTCTTAAGACCTGGAGGCAGTTGACTGGCCAGAGAGCGGTGTCAATCATATAAGACTGTCTCCTTCACAATAAAACCCATTGCGCAACCACAAAATGTTAATTTTTGTTTATCACTTAAAAAAGTGAAAACTTTTAGTCTTTTTTTACTTTCTCAAAGGCCCAGGGTGGGACAAATGAGAGTGGAGGAAGATGTGGGGTGCGTCACCTTTCTCGCCCAAATTTTGACGCTCAGGGGAGTTGAACCGACGACCTCTAGATCACAGGCTTGCCTTCTCTAGGCTCTGCACCCCACCCCAACAGAAAAAAAGTATCCATTAAAGAGGTACAATGAGGAGATGCAGACGTTTTCAGGCACAGAATTGTAGCAAGGACCACCATTGGCCCACGGGCCTGGAGTTTGAAACGTACCGTATGGTTTAAAGGAATCAAATTTGCTAAATGGCTCCTTGCTGTGTCAGGATGTGTTCAGAGAAGTCAGGAAGAAAAGCCCCAGTAAGCAGGCTGTTATTTGTGGGATTAAACGGAGCTGTCAGGCCCGTCTGGCTGGTAGTCAGAGAACCGGATCGTCTCGGTGCTGATGGCAGAGGTTTGTTCTGCAGCTCGTACGCTGTGTAAACCCTAACGTACCGACGGAACTCTCCCAGCGCTGGCAGCCCCCTCTCCTCCACACCAACTTGTTTTTGTCCCTCTTTCAGCTCAGTCCCAGTTGCCAACGCTGTTTGTTCTGCCACTGAACACGTACAGAACCTGCTGAAACACCACGCCGATTACAGCTTACACAAACTTTAAAGAGATGGGAAACATTTTGATTTGTGCTGAAGAACGCACTGCTGGTGCTCAATAGCAGCTGGACACAGAAATAATGGAGCCGTCTCCATCCTCTTACATAATGAAACTGTAATCCTTTTGACTTTGAGAGTAGCAGCTGCTCTGTTTTCTCGGGAACATGAGCTGACATTCAGCTCGTCGCTGAAACACCAGAGCCCAGAACGTTCAGTCCTAACGACACGGAGGAATTGTTACTTCTCACATTGTTTAGAAACCAGAGACTGTGGCTGGCGACAACAAGCTTCATAAATGGAATGACAAACAGCTGACGCTGCTTCACTTTCTGCTTTAGAGGCAGAAAATCAGTATAATAAATCTTTTTATTCTTCCTTTTTAACTGTCCCTGCTTCATTTGATGGTAGAGACGTCAGAGAAATTGAGAGATTGTCATTAATTCAGTAGGTTTGACTGAAATATTTTCCAGTCACATGGAGCAAACATGTTCACACACACACACACACACACACACACACACGCACGCACGCACGCACGCACGCACACACACATGCACGCACGCACGCACGCACACACACACAGGTTTGTTTTGCTATCTTTATGGGGCCTTTGCATTGACTTCCATTCATTTTTCATTCATTTCTATAGCCTAACCATGACCTTTATCCTTAACCTAACCATTACCAGTACATACCTAACCCTAAACCTAACACATCCTCAATTCACACCTTAGTCCTAAACCTAGCCCCTAACCCACCAACGGGACTTCTTCTTATGGGGCCCGGGCTTTGGGCCACATAAGGAGCAATTGGTCCTCACAATGCAGTATAAGTTGGAAAAATGGGCCTCACAAAGCAGCATAAACAAGGACACACACACACACAGGTTTGTCTTTCTATCTTTACAGGGACTTTGCATTAACTTCCATTCATTTTTCATTCATTTCTACAGCCTAACCCTAAACTTAACCCACTTCTTCTTATGGGGCCCAGTCTTTGGGCCCCATAACGAGCAGTTGGTCTTCACAATGTAGTATGTGTTGGAAAAATGGACCTTACAAGGTAACAAATACAAAGACTCACACACACACACACACACACACACAGCATATTCAGGATGCAAGCAGATGGGAGCAGGAAAGCTTTTCCGGATCATGTCCTCCCCTCTCATCCAGCCACACTGTCATTTTAAACAAACTGTACAGTTAAAGTTGAGATTAATCCAAACAGATCGAGCCAGATGTTAAATAAATCCAATCAAATAACAGAACGCTCCATGAACAGAGAGGATACAAAGTTTCAGACTGAGGAATCGTTCCAGCCACACCAGGAAGCAGACTCTCATTCATTTCACACATCGTGCTCACGTCTGCAGGAAATTCTCCTAATTGTTGTCACTGTAGCTAAACCCTCCTCTCCAAAAAATTAGGAAATAGTTTAGGTCATTTTCAACATGTCTAAGCACATTTTTAATGTGCAACTTGATACGTTTTGGGAACAAAATCAGCAACAAATGCTGTTTGCTGACTCTGCAGAGCACCATCTGCAGCTGGAGCAAAGTGAAGTCAGAGGATTTCAACAAACAACACCAACTTCTCGAAAGGTGCAGCGTTTCTGCTAATTTAACAGAACTGATGAGGTGTAGATTTAAATATGCTAAGAGGAAGAAGCTGGAACATGCTCGGTGAAGGAGCTACTCGGTGTGGTGTGTTCTTGTTGAGAGGATAGCAGACCAGACATGCTCCTTTTATGGCTGTGATCACTGAGTTTTGAATAAATAGTATCTTACCTGTTGTAGATAGCTTATCAAACATCCTCAGTTTGCAAGAATAGAGTTTGATTCTGACAGTTATTGACGTGCTAACGAGCAGATTGCTGCCAATTTAAACCAGCTTCAATCTCTAAAATGTCACCAGCTCATGTTAAAACGTTAAAAAAGCTTTAATCAATTTCACATTGAATGCCATTAGTTATTCCAGCAGAAATATTTTTATATGCCTGATGGAAATTCCCCAGCCCTGAACAAATATGCTACAGCTAGCTGCTACCGCTTCTTTTTGTGCTTGCGAATTACAAAATATTAGCGGTCGCATTTTGAATTTATTTCACCTCAATTCAACTTTCAACATCGTTCAATTATAACAGCTTGAATTATACTCCATTATATTACTTGCATATTAAACAAAACTAAAATGAAATAAACTGCATAAAGAATGATCAGTTTTGTGCTTTGCTGTTTTTCAGAATATCACAGTGAAAACTGCAATGAAAAGCTATAATTTAAGAGAGTGAAATTTGATTTTTATGGTTTAATATCATAAATTTTGTTTTTTTAAGGTTACTGTATGAGCCACAGTGTATGGCAGACTAGTAAAAATTGTGACATTTATTGTAAATAATCAGCAACTGTCCGAGTCAGTCAGAGTTTCTTTATTGTCGTTCCACCACATGTACCACAAATTATGTACACAGGGTCCCAGTTACATCCAACAATAAAATGTAAAAGAAAAACAGTAACAAGATCTTAGATATGAACTAATAATAATAATACACTAAGCACTAGTAGTGTAAAAACAATACGTCGAACAGCAGCACGAACATGAGTCTGTGTGAGCAGATGAGCACGCATGAACACAACAACATAGAAGTAATTATCTTTACTACTCTTCTTTAGTCGTTCTCTAGTTCTGTCGTTGCTATGATTTCACCGTGACATTGTCAGTGACAATGGAGGTGTTGGGAGCAAGGAGGGAGGCAGTCATGCGTCGAAACACTGAGTTTTCTTGATCTTTTCCTGGCAGCGATCAGAAATTTGTTGTCATGCAATAAACATAATTAGAGAAGGCGAGCCTGTGATGGGAAGGTCGCTGGTTCGACTCTCTGGACCGACAACATTAAAATGAGGGTGGAAAAGGTGAAGCACCCACCCCTTCTGCTCCACACAGAGGGCTGTGGTAGCTCCATGGTCTGTGGTTGCTTCAGGAAGGGCATCCGGCGTAAAAACAATCACCAAGTCTTCACGCGAGTTAGTTACTGAAGAAGGGATCAGCCAAAAGAAGAAAAATAGATTAATAAATAAATAAAACAAAAGTTCTAGTAAATGTTGCAAACTGTTTAACTTTAAACAGACAGTTAATCTTGTGATAAAGAGCGAAACTCCTTAAAATTTAGACACATATTTCAACATAAACCTTCAATTGGGTAAATCTGTGCCTCTTTCTGTTTGATATAATTTCAGTTTGACCCCATGCTGTGATCTTGTATTGGTATTTTAGCAAAAACCGTTCAATCGTTAAGGTTTTATGATTCAAAAAGTAGATTTTCTGTCATCTGTTTATTAAAGCACACACAAGCAGACATGTGATGACGTTCTGACGACTTGCACTCAGCGGATGAGCCACTGCAGGACATTTATGCTGCCAGATGTTTCATCATGAGGCCACACTTTAAAAAACTCTGTCAGTATGTGGTTGTCCCTGCCGGCTGTCCTCAGATCAGTAAAGTTCCCCTCCATGTTCTCCAGGCCTCTGCAGTCTACTGTGACTCCTTGTGGCGAGACGCAGCACAGACAAGTCCTGTGTTCCACTGCCTGCTAACAAACCTCAACAGAAGTTAAAACTGGAAAACAACTGGTTTTAAATCTTTCTGTTTCATACATTAAAAAATAAAAATAATTTGTGTGTTTTTTGGAAAAAGTCCTGTAAGTCAGACAGGTTTAGGTTTATTTTTACTCTCTTTGAGCAGTCTGTGCTTCACAGGATTCACAATGGGTGGAGATTAAATCTGTAAACTGATCACAGGGTCATGCAGACGACTGAGCTAAACACACTTCAAGTTAATTAGATTAAATTAAAGCCAAGGAGTTAGACTTTGTGTCAAACAGTCTTACGTCAGAGCTCGTTTGGTGTTTCCGGTCCGCTCAGAGGGGAGGTGATGTCTCCCTCAGCCCTTAGTGTTGCCCTCCCTCTGAGGGACTGTGAGGATGAATAAAGATTTCTCATCTCGTTCTTGTTTTCCTCCTTTACGTTCTAACCTCTTCCTGTTTTTGTGATTAAAGCACACACGCCCACAGACTGATGTCACCAGAGGGCCAGGCAGGAGCAGCAGGTAATCCTGCTGGTCTCTGGGATCCAGCAGACACCGCTCCTTCAGAGTGGACCAAAGGTCCGGCTGTCATCAGGACGGCTCATAATCCATTTGTCACGACCAAAGCATGCAGCGTAATAAATCAGTGGGCAAACACGCACATCTGTAATGGCACACACTCAACAGCGCACAGATACTAAAGCTCTTAAAAACAAACAAAAAAGACAAAAATCTAATTTTAGTTGTTGAGATATTTGAGTTAAAGTGAAAGACTAACAGCCTGAAACCAGAGCCAGGCTGATGACGCAACATAACATTAAAGTATAAATGGTGTGGTGATGTCCTTTAGGAAGGACAGCTTCAGAGGACGTAAGGAGGCGTAACCTAACATGTTTTTGTCTGTCTGTCTATTGGTTTGTCCTTCTCATGAACCACTGAATCAATTTTAATGAAACGTTCATAAAGTCATTTAGTCTACATCTGCAACTGAATCATTCATTCAACCTTAGTTTATACAGGTTAG
>NC_056512.1:18970956-18979746 GCF_014905685.2 Nematolebias whitei
GTTCTGTTAGCAGTGTTGTTCTGTTAGCAGTGTTGTTCTGTTAGCAGTGTTGTTCTGTTAGCAGTGTGGTTCTGTTAGCAGTGTGGTTCTTTTAGCAGTGCTGTTCTGTTAGCAGTGTGGTTCTGTGAGCAGTGCTGTTCTGTTAGCAGTGTGGTTCTGTTAGCAGCGTGATCCCGTTAGCACCATGATGATAGTAACAACCGCGTCAACGGACGAGGACTGTCCTCCAGAACCGGGTCCGGCAGACACAGAACAAAGTTCAAAATGTTCCCTGTGGAACCGAACTGTTCCGTAGAGTTTGGTCCGTGCAGGCAGATCGAGGATCATGGAGATGGCCGCCATGGCAGTCCGGAACCTGAGGTGATAAGGGATCTGGGAACTGAACCATGATGGTACAACAGCGACACACAAAACTTTAAAAGTGTGTCACGGCCATACCTGTAGCATGCGTGTGCATTGTAGATGCAAAAAAAGTTAAAACAACAGGAACAAAAAAAAAGAGCAAGTCGAAGCGGACAGCATGCTGTTTGTCATCAAAACATCTCAAGAACAGATTTTAGTGAAACTCTTAAAATCTGATCACTAGATGCACATTTACAACTGATTAACCATTGCAGTCAACCCAGTTCAAGATGGCCACCCCAACTGTAGCCAACTCAAACAAGACTATAACAGTCACTGGTGTTATAGCTGACCATAAAGAGCCACCCTGGAGCCATCTGGGGTCACAGAGCGCGCTGTTCTCCGGTTCCTCTGCTGACCCAGACAGGGTGAGCCTAATTATCAGGAGCTGAGGCACCACGCTGGGACAGGTGACACATGAATAGTCCTTTAATCTGTCCGGTGTGTGGGCTAACCTACATAGCACGACTTAAATAAATCTGCTGGACGTGACCGGACGGCTCCGACTTGGCCCTGGTTTGACCCAGTTGGTACACAATGTCCAGATGATCGGTGGTGTTACTTAAACTAAACTTTTCCTGCAATAAAAAAAATGCAAACAGAAATAATTTCTCTACAAACCAGGGATATGTCTGAATCATCCACCTTAAAGATGAGGCTCAGCTGTGATAAAGTGAAAAGATAAAACAGTTTATTTCTGTACTTTACTGCATGGAAAATTAAACACAATTCCCTGTGGAGATCTATAAAATATAGACAAGCGTTTAAAGGGAGATAATCTGCTGCCTTGGTAATTTAGACTATAAAAAGAAGGTTTTTTTAGGCGATGAGAATTTAAAAACCTGAACATATTAAAGGGGTGTTATGGAGGGGAGGTTGTCTGTTTTCATTAGGGGGTTTGTGACTTCAAGACCTCTAAAACGTGTATTTTATTTCCTTTCTCCCGCAGGAGATCAACATTTTGATCCAGTGAACGGACGGTTTGTGTAATCTGATTGTTCGCATCAAATCAGGTGCGCGGGTTGATTCTGTCAGCTTGCATGCCCGTGTTTTTGTACCTGTCGGTGAAGGCTGCTCTGTCCGGAGTGGTTCCCCCCCTGCTAGTTCTCTGCTCCCTGCTCGGCGGTGGATGCAGCTGCTGAAAGTGATGCTCCTGTCTCTTTCTCCTCCTCCTCCTCTTCTTGGTCTCCTCGTCTCCTGGTGCTGCTTGTGATCTCGGCTGCTCCAGGGGGGCCCACTGCTCGCCACTTTAGTCAGCGGTTCATATGAAAAGCATTTCAGTCCCTTCCACCAGACTCCTCACCCCCTCCCTCCATGTGCCACACGCTGAGAAGTGCTCCCCCTCCCTCATGTCCTTTCCTCCCTTGCACACACATGCACGGTCAGGAGTGGGCTGTCTGCTTGTTAATCTCCCAATAGGATGTTTACCAAATCCTCCTTGTTGACAGCTTTCCTTTCCTCCAAAGGAGCACACTGCAGACAGAAGCACAGAAACTAGATTAGTCAGACTGAGCCCAAAGGATGCTTCACCCTGTCACATACAGGTCCTGAGTCACACCTGAGATCAGGGCTTATTTTTCCTCATGTCAGGGGTCAGACGAGGACATGGCAGGAGATTTAATATTGCATGATATGCTGAGGGCAGAGAGCACAAATCTCTGTGGAACGAAGCCCAGTGCTGCGCTGCAAAAACAGTTTCCTTTAGTTACAAGAACAAATTCAGCTTGTTTTTACATTATGTGGCGCCTGCGTCAGCAGACTTGTACAAGATGTCAGAGAGGGATATTTTAGCCATTTTGAGGTGAGGCTGTGTGGAACGATTATGAACAAACATGTTACCTGTTGTAAATATCTCTGCGAACAACTTCAGTTTGTTAAAACAGACAAAGCCGAGAACAAGTTTTGAAGTTGTGTTCTTTTTACCACTGCTCAAATGGGACCTTGGTGGAAAAATAAATAAATGAAAACCTTTTAAATCTTTTTTCAAGTGTTGGCCCTTATAGAGTAGTAGCAGTAGTATCGGTAGTAGTAGAAGTAGAAGCTACCCTCCAGGGATAACTCCAACACACGGACACCAAGTTGGGTGTAAAAGTAGAGCCACACCAGATCAGTGCCTCTCACCACGGGCAACTCCAGAGTGGAATAAAGTCCAGCCTCTCTCAAGGAGATCGGTTCCAGGGTCCATGCTGTGCATTGAGGTGAGCCCAACTACACTACCTGGCCAAAAAAAAGTCGCCACCAAAAAAAGGCCACACTAATATTTCGTTGGACTGCCTTTATCTTTGATCACAGCATCATTCACTGTGACATTAATAAACTTCTGCAATGTCACAAGATCCATTTCCATCCAGTGTTGCATTCATTTTTCACCAAGATCTTGCATCCCTTCACCTGCCTCTCTTCTTACCCTGATGCGTCCATCACTCTGCAACAGGGTAAATCTGGACTCATCAGACCTCATGACCTTCTTCCATTGCTCCACAGTCCAATCTTTATGCTCCCTAGCAAACTGAAGCCTTTTTTTCCAGTAATGCTCTTACTTTCACTATTAAACATAGCCCTGAGTGCTACTGCTGTTTTTCTTCCATTTGATTTCACCAAACGTTTAAGTGATCGCCGATCACGATCATTCAGGACTTTTTTCCGGCCACATTTCTTCCTCGAAGACGATGGGTCCCCACTATCCTTCCAGTTTTTATTAATGCGTTGGACAGTTCTTAACCCAATTTTAGTAGTTTCTGCAATCTCCTTAGATGTATTCTCTGCTTGATGCCAATGATTTGACCCTTCTCAAACAGACTGACATCTTTTCTACGACCACGTGATGTGCCTTTCAACATGGTTGTTGAAGAAATGAGAAGCAACTCACTGCACCAGTTGGGGTTAAATAACTTGTTGCCAGCTGAAGGATAATTGCCCGTGCAGTAATTATACAATAGGAGGCTCGTACCTGTTTGATTAGTTAAATCCAGGTGGTGACCTTTTTTTTTGCCAGGCAGTGTATATCTAGTCAGTATCTCTCAACCTCACACACAAGCTCAGGCTCCTTCACCACCAGAGAGGTTCCATTCCATGTCCCAAGAGCCAGCTTTGGTAAATAGTAAATGGACTGTACTTATGTAGCACCTTTCTATCTTATTAAGATAATCAAAGCATAAAGCATGGTAAGTCAGGGTCAGAGCGCCAAGGCCCGCGCCTTCAGCCACTGCGTCATGCACCGGACTTGTATGGCCCCTGCAGGTGGTGGGCCCACAGGAAAGCATTGTTGCTTGTCCAGGCTGAGCCTGACCGGGCCCCATGGGTAGAGATTCGGTCACCTTGCTGAAGAGCCCCTCCTCCAGGTCTGGTTCCAGGGTGGGATCCCAGGAACTCGCGTCCAGACAAGGGACACTGAGCTCCTTGCTGATTTCTGTCCATTTGAGTCTTTGGAATCACTCTTTGTCTGGCCTGTCACATAGGACCAACCTGCCTTATGAAACCCAGGGGCCATTACGACCCTGAGAGCATAGCTCCTAGGATCATTGAGGAGCACAAACTCCTCCACCACGATAAGGTGGTGATTCAAGGAGGAGTAAATAACCATGTAATGTAAAACTGATAGTTGTCTAAAAATGTATAAATATGAAATCCCTGATTGTTTTAGATTAGAGTTGTCATAACAAGATAGACTGCCATAATCTCATCTACCAGGTCAGAGAACTCTATCTTCAAATCAAGGTCATTTAAAAAACTATCTGCAGCTACTAAGTGTTTCACAAACCCCCTCTTCAAACGATCTGAATTTATCTTTTATGTAAACTGTGTGTATTTGGGCTCCTGGCTTGTAATCTCACCTCCCCTTGGACTTGTTGTGCCATCCCTAATCCCTGCCTGGGAGCATCCCTCTCTCTCTGGCTCCGAGTACCCTCCTAAAGCTTTTGGCCACAAGAGCAGATGGGATATGTCTTGTGGCCTAGATACATTCACCTCAAACCAAGGTCTGTAAAATTAGTGACACTTCAAAAACATGATTGGTTTTGGCAGCAAAACGAAACAGGGACAAGGAGGGCAGTGGACAGATTGGCCATTAACTAAAATCCACAGCCTGGGTGTAGATGAATTGGTCTTTGTGGAGAAGCAACTCTGATACATTTTTTTAAGACTTGAAAGAGGAAATGAGGACTCGCTGGCCACCAGAAGAAGGTCGTCACTGAACATTTTATGTCTGGGGGTGAGAGTGATGGAGTGAGAGGCATGCGGACTAACTGCTCTTCATCTGATAATTAGAGAAGGAATGACGATCTTCTTTGTGCTCGAGCTATTCAGAGAACTGAGAGAGGGGACAAAGCACCCCCATTCTCATTGACCCAAGATGGATGGCTGCCTATGTTTGAGCCTTGCAAAGGCCCTCAGCTGGCATGCCGTGCTTCTCATTTGTTTCAACCGACAGACGTTTATTCCCACTTAGTTTCTCTGATTTATTCCATTGACCTATTTCTCCAAGATGGCAGACTCCGTTAATGTTTCAAAACAACAAAAAGTCAAAAGAACTGCAAAGTAGTAATATCCTGCAAGTGCATCCCATCATGTTTCTGCTCACTTTATTTTCTGTATGTCTCGGTTGTTTAGGTTGGCTCATTCTGTCGGCTAAAATCTTACAAAACAGTAGGATTTTAATTGCATGTACAAATGCACAGTTTTACTTTATCTTTTTTTCTATTAAAGTACATAAATATGTATACACAGTATATGCCCACTCTTGCAGCCCCATGCTCAGTGCTCTCAAAAAATCCATTAAACTTCGACTGCAGCTGGACTTTAAATTTACTGCAAGTGCTGCAGAAAACTTACTAATGTGTCAAGGTGTGTTTGATTAGTTTTTTTAATTTGATTTGATTTTTGATAAGGTAATTTGTGTATTATTTATTTATTTGTGGTGTTTCCTAAAATGCAGTTATATATCTAAAAAGTACATATTTTTGTTAAGTTTTCTGAAGTGTCTCAGTCTTCCCAGACTTTTAGTAAAAAAAAAAAAAAAAAAATGTGTAAATATAAATATTAAATGAAACATGGAATTGCTTTTTATATATTTTGTTCCTCTTAATAAATAAATAAATAAATAAAGTATTTTGTAATTATTACTGCCAATAAATTTGTGTTTTTCTCTTCTCTCGAACCCCAGCCAGTTAAAGCAGAAGGCCGCTCATCCTAGTTCTACTGGAGGTTTTTCCTCCAGTTCAGTGGGAGTCATTTCACCCCACTGTCGCCTCGTGCCTGCTCAAAATGGAGGTAGAATTAAATGTGAAATCTAGATCTAATCTACTGGCTTATAGCATTTTATGGTGTACTAAATCTGATTGTTTTGTTTTATAATAATTTAAAATAACTGTAAGTGAATTTTCCTGGGGTAACTTTAATTGTGAATTGGAGCTAAATAAATATACTGGACTCAAATAAAAGTTATTCTAAATAAACGAAGCCTTTTCACCAGCCTGAGTGCAGCTTGTGAGCAAACTGAGGTGAGATTGAAGAAGTTGTTTTATTTCATCTCTGATGAAAAATTATAGTAAAAATAGTTTCACAAACCAGTAAATTAAACAGTAATACCAGTGTTTTAAGTGCTAAATTGTCCTAAACTGCTGCAGTCTCTCTCCACACAACACTGCAGCCATGATGTTTCTGTGAAGTTCATTTGAAACCAGTCAGATCCAGTATATTGCTGGTGAAATTGTGTGATGGATTAAAATCCACACCTCTCAAGTGGCTTGAGCTTTAATATGGTGCTGTGGGAGGGATTAAAATATTAAGGAAAGTCGCTGCACAACGATATATCTGAAAGAAATGTACATTATGGTGAAAAAACAGTAAGCGTCTAACTTGCGACAAAATGAGCCAGAAGCGTTCACGCAGAACCTGAGGTTAAAAAAACACTTTACTTTTTATTTTTACCATCTATATTTTGAAACATTTATTGTCAAAATAAAAAGAGCTCATCAATTACTTAACTAGTTGCGTTTTGGTCACAGTTTTAAGATTTTAAAAAGCCACAGGTCAAATGTTGATAGTTGATCAAGCTGTGGACTTTCAGAACATGCTTTGTCTCTGGTTTTAGTTTCCTGTTCAAAAATCAGAAAAGCTGCTGATGTTTCTCGACTCGGCTGCTGTTCCCGCAGATCGTTGAAGACGGTGACTTCAGATTGATGCTAATCAGAACAGAAACATGCACACCGGCTGGCATTTTACCATTTATTCAAACAGAGCTGTGATCCAGTCAGGACTGGTTTCTTGTTTCTGCAAACCATTTTGTCCACAATAAGCACTCTCAAGCAATGCGTCTAAAATAATTTGTAAAAATATAAATCTAACACTGATACTTGTAAACTCACAAGGCGACACAAGAAACACTCATGCTCTTTTTGTCCTTGAGCGTTTGTGAATGACGTCCTGTTTGTCTGGTTTTAATGAGCAGGCTGTTTGTGGTGTCACAGCTGGAAGAGGTCCCACGCCGCCCCCTGGTGGCCACATGGCTGCAGCGCTTCCAGAGTTCAGTCCATTCATCATCATGTTCCAGTAAAGAGCTCCAGCTGGTTCAACGCAGCTCTGTGAAACCAGTCTCTCCTGGACTTTGTAGACCATCTATGACGAGGAGAAACGTTCCTCTTCACTCCTGATTTCGGCCCGAGTCCAGATCCCTGATCGTCCCTTCTTCTCCTAGTTGCCGTTTAATCTCTGTCTCCGTTCCTGGATGTTCTTCCCTAAGTTCATTGTCATGGTGGCAACAGCATAGGTGGATAAGATCATGATGGTGCTCCCCACAAACTGAGACGAGGCTCCCCGCTTTGACATGAACCTCCACCCTCGTCTCTGAATGCTGATGGCCTCCATGGACAGAGAGCTCTGCTCCATGGCTGCTGGTGCTGGTCCTACAGGTGGAGATCAACGACGTTCTTCTCACTGCAGCTCAGAGAGCCTGCTCACCTTTACCTCCCCTCCTCAAACATGCTTCTTTATCTACTCGGCCTTGCTTGCACACGTCAAATCCCCAGACTCGATGCCAGAGTGCGTCAGCCGCAGACAGGACGAACTGGGTCTCCTGTCCGCAGAGCAAACTGTCCCGACACGACTCATTAACGGAACAAACAGGAGGTGATGGAAGTCACCTTGTGTGCACTTCCTATCCAGAGGAAGCACTGAGCTGATCATCTAACCTTTAAAGAGCAGGACTTAGATTTATTTTTAGGATCTGAAGCTATTAGCACAACACCAAAACATCCTTAGCTGATTAAAACCTTTAAATGGCCTCAAGTTTAAAAACTAATTCAAAACATGAATTTGGTGAAGTTCATGAGCTGACATGCAAATGTGTGCTAAAAATACTCCCCAGCAGTGATGAACATCTGGTGGCCTGCAGGCCATATCTGGGCCCTCAGCTCATTCTGTTCTCTGTTTAGACATCAAGGTTCAAGGAGACTTTATTGTCATTCGCATCACATGTGGTACATGAGGCGGAATTAAATTGTGTACTCAAGGTTCAGTTACACCCAAAAATAGCCAAAATATAAAAAGTATTAAAAAAATACACAGTATATAAGGATCTAAGATATACACTAGCAATAATAATATAAATAAGGTGTGTTAAACAGCAGCCTGGGAGTGGTGGCGCAGAGCTTAGAGAAGGTGGGCCTGTGATTGGAAGATCCAACAACATCAAAATGTGGGTGGGATAGATGAAGTCACCCTCATTTACCCCACTCTGGGCCCTTGAGCAAGGCCCTTAACCCCCACCATCTGCTCCCCTGGGCGCCCTAGATAGCATCTCTCTGCTCCACACAGAGGGCTGTGGTAGTTCAGTGGTCTGCGGTTGCGTCAGGAAGGACATCCAGCGTAAAAACAATTGCCAAGTTTTCGTGTGACTTAATTCACTGTGGTGACCCCTGATGAAGGGAGCAGCCAGAAGAAGGAAAAAACAGCAGCCTGAACATGAGTCTGTTGTGAGCAGATGGGTAAGAAATCAGCAGCACAGATCAAGTGACATACCACTAATTAAAGTGTCATTACAATGGTTTTCCTGGTTAGAGATTCATGAGTCTAACAGCTTCAGGGTAGAAGCAGTTCCTCAGTCTAGTGGTTCTACACTTAATGCTCCTCAACCTCCTTCCTGAGGGGAGCGGGGCAAAAAGTGTGTGTGCTGGATGAGTGGGGTCCTTCATGATGCAGGTGGCCCTCTTCCTGTATCTGGAGGTGTAGATGTCTGTGATGGTGGGGAGACTGACTCCAACATCTTCTGTGCAGCCTTCACCACTCTCTGCAAAGCTTTTCTTTCTGCAGCTGTGCAGCCTCCATGCCAGTCCTCACCTCCTTCCACAGGATGCTCTCCACTGCACACCTGTAGAAGGAGGTGAGGACTGA
>NC_056512.1:18979846-18986517 GCF_014905685.2 Nematolebias whitei
TGCATCCCACCACCGCTGTATCATCTGCACACTTTACAATGTGACAGCCTGGATGGGTAGCTGCACATTTCAAGTCATATGTGAGCAGAGTGAACAGGAGGGGACTCAACACACATCCCTGGGGGGAGCCAGTGCTGAAGGTTATGGTGGAGGAGGTGAAGTTGTGGATCCTCACAAATCGCAGCCTGTTGGTCAGGAAGTCCAGGACCCAGTTGCAAATGGAAACAATCATATCAGCAGAAATAACAAAAGGATCATCTCCCTCTGGTTATTTAGATCAGAAGGAAGCAAGAACTGTCCAGACTGAAGACGTGAGTTCAAGTCCAGCATGGGTGCCTCAAGAACGTTCTCAACACGGGACCAGCTGCAGGCCCTTGGCCATCTTAGTGCGTCAAACCAAAAAGCCTCAAAAACTTTGAAAATGTTTTATGATGTTGTTGTCATATCAAGGTTGGAAAATACTGCAATATGAGAGTTAGGGAAACGCCTCATGATCTATCAGCACTCAGAGTCTGTGTTGGGGTGACTCTCAACTACTACCACACCCAGTCATACTCTATATCTGCCAAACTGATGAAGTTGTAGGCATTTATGTGAAAGGTCAGTTAGCCATTATGAATAAGCTTAGCATCAAAACTTCATTAGTAACTGATGCACATCAGTCGACTTTTAATGAGATATTTTGCTAACAGATTATGCATACAAAACTGTACTGCTGGGGGGAGATTAGCTGTAGATGAATCTTACAAATTCACATCATCAAGGTCACTGTTACATAAAGATCTGTCCCAAAACTTTAAACCAGGGCCTCCTCCTCATCTCTCCCACAGTTCATTAATCTGTAAGACTCTAATCTCATTCCCCCAGCTCATGGAAATCAGTGGCCAGATTATTTCAGACGAGGGACGTCTGAGTCATGAGCCGGAATGAAGGAGGGGATAAAGCGACACAAATAAGAGACAAATCTCTGGGCTCAAGCTGTGTTGGTGCACGGCTTGGAAGACGTCAGACAGATTGATGCCTGCGTTACGAGCGCAGGCTCTGCAGTGTGGGCCGGACGGCTGAAGAAAACCCAGACAAGCAGCCACGTTTGTTTCGTAACGCCACGTCTAAAAACGACACCTCAGTGGGAGCAGATCGATAGACGGGATAAATCCTGTCGCTCCTTTCACTTCCTCAGCCGCAGCTCTGTCTGCCGCATCACATCAGTTCAGGCTTGTTTGATTCATTTTATACACATGTCATTAAACCACTGGACTGATTGTTGGGTTGTTGCTATGGCCAACAAGAACCAGACTTTTTGTCCATAGGTTAGTGAACTCGTCTCCAGGCAAAACAGAAAACATTTTGGGATGTTGCTCTGTACTCTGGTCTGTTCGAGTTTTTATCAAAGACTTAGCTATGTATTTGTTGACTGTGTAACCAATCTACTGGTTTTCTTAATCACTGAATAGTTTAATTTCAAAGTCTAGGTTCAGGAACTCCCCACAGACCAAAAACATGCATGTTAGGCTGATTGGTAACTCTAAATTGTCCCTAGGTGTGAGTGAGAGACTGAATGGTTGTTTGTCTCGTTTGTCTCTATGTGTCCCTGTGATGGACTGGAGACCCGTCCAGGGTGTACCCCGCCCCTCGCACAGTGATTGCTGGACATGGGCACCGGCGACCCCTGTGACCCAAGATGGAATAAACGGGTAAAGATAATGGATGGATGGATGGATGGATGGATGGATGGATGGATGGATGGATGGTTCAGGAACTCAAACTTGTCCTAAACATTGACAAAACCAAAGGGATGCGTTTTTCAAACAGGAAGTCGGTCCCAGCAGTTCTTCCTCTGATTTTATCCTCAAATGGGGTCCCCATTGAGTTTGTTGATTCCTATAAATATTTGGGTATCTTGGTCGACTCGCATCTCTCTTTTAAGCTTCACATGGAAAACCTAGTGAAGAAACTGAAAGTTAAACTGGGTTTATTTTTCAGAAACAGATCCTGTCTAACCCCGTATGCTAGGAAACATCTTGTTTCTGTGACTTTCCTTCCCTCCATTGACATTTTACATGAATTTATTTACATGAATGCTCCTACAAGAACCCTGCAGATGTTGGATGCTGTCTATCATGGTGCACTAAGATTCATAACTGGCTGTGATTATCGTACCCATCACTGCACCCAGTATTCACTGGTTAACTGGACATCATTAACTTCACACAGACTCTCTCACTGGTATATTTTCATCTTTAAATCACTTCTTGGTCTGCTGCCTTCATACATCTCCTCCTACATGTCTCTGTGTGAGTGCAGCTACAGCGTGCGCTCTCAGGACATTATTACCTGCAGTGTTCCCTCAGTGAGGACTGAACTAGGCAAAAGGGCTTTCTTCTACTCCGCTCCTGTTTCCTGGAATATCTTACAAAAATATCTGAAGCTCTCGACCTTGACCTCTCTAAGTGGCTTTAAAACATCTGTTAAGTTCCTGGAAAAAAAAAACAACAGACACGTTCCTTTTTTAAATATTTTACATCGTTTTATAATCTAGCAGTTTTTTCGCTACTTTTCCTTGTAATGATCCTTTTATTCTCACTTGTAAAAAACAAACAAGCAAACAATAAAAAAATAAATAAATTGGTACACACCCTTTATGATTGTCCATTGTTGTCATCACTTTTTGTTAAAATCAGGTCTCTCTTGTAAATGATTCCCCGAGGCTCAATGGGATTAACCTGCTTAAATAAAGGTTGAATGAATGAAAAAATAAGAGCCTAACACCAAACTGGATGCTACTGACCGACATGTTTTAAATTTGGAAAAACATAATTGTATTTAAATCAGGAGCAAAACAAATAAACACAAACAACTGTTTATGCAAACAAATCAGCAAGAAAAAACAACTTTGTTATAGTAATTTCAGTTTCAGAAAAAAAACCTCAAAGATGTTCAAAAGTTAGAATCCATAACTTTGCATCAGGTCCATAATTCAGAATCCACAGTCCCTGCCAGCTCAACAGGCAGGGTGGTTCTTCACAAAAAGGTTCTTGTGTTAAGGGTAGCTCACCATCAGAGAGTCCACATGGAATATGGAATCATCCAAAAATAAAAATAAAAATTATGAACTTGCTTTTCAAAGTGTAAATGGGTCTTGTGTTCTGGTGGGCATCTGGTGCGGCTGGCAGCACTGAGCTAACAGATTTAGCTTTATATCACTGATTGTGTGTAGAAAGGTTTGAAAGTCCAAAAAGCTTTTCAAACAGGTCTCTCAGTTTGACAGAGGAAGTGAGGAAACAGGAAGTGACATGACTTGCTGTCACTCTTTATATACACTACAAGAGAGCAACAACAATGCAATCTGTTAACCAGGTGCCGCTGCTGGACCCTGGATTACAACTGTCTTTACCAATGTAGCTTTAAATCTGCACCCTGCACGTCCTAACACTGACAAACAGGAAACAAAGAGTGCTTTAATCAAGTTATCCTTCATACTCTTCGCTTCGGGCCTCTGTTGCTCTGTTCACTCCTTCCTTTAACCAACTACTGATGAATCACAACCGAAGTTCCTGTCATTTTTTTTATTCCCTTCCTCTCATTTGTCTCACTTTTCCTGCGCAGATTGACCGATAACGCAGAAAGGCGAGAGCTGCAGCTCGCTGAAGGTCACTCGTTCACAAACAGAGACTGCAGAAGAAAATCGATTTTGCTGCCTGATAAATCAAAACCACTTTGATTCAATTGTAATAGTTTAAATCAGAATTACACAAAGAAACTTGTTTGTATTTTCTGAAGATTTATTTGCTGGTGCGTTCCTACAGAAATGTTATGAACTATTAACATCTTACCTGTTGGAGATAGCTCTTTGAACGACCTCAGTTTGAAGAAATGAGCCTGTAGGCCACTGACTTTAGAGACAAAAAAGAAGCACATTTTAACTTGTAATCACCCTGAATAGATACTACACCTTTGCACAGAAAGGTGAAAAAAAGCATGCATTTGTTTTGTTGCAAAGTGTCTTAATTATATCTGAATTTGTTCTCAGTTTGTTCTCTTTTTTTGTGACTCTAATAATCACTAACAATTCAGTTTCATTGGTCGTCAAACCTTCCCTCAGTTGTTTCCCATTTCTCACTTTCTGACTCGTAGAAACTAAATTGAGAAGACTTCCAGACGGATTTGAGATGCTTGAAACAACTCTGAGACTATTGAAGAGTTAATTTGTCACCAAAAGTCGCTGCCCAACCGAGGCTAAAGACATCCCAAAACAACTCCAGTCTCAAAAAGTTCATAGTTATCTACATAAACACAAGTTTATACATCTTTACACTTGGAATTTTACCTTACACTCTAACTATTTGGAATACAGCGTTCCTGCTGCTTAACGTGAAACTAGAAAGTTCCTGGAGAAACTTTGACGGGGACTGCCTATTTATTATTAAATTATTATTAATAATACATATTAATATTAATAATTAATATATTGCCAATCTATTAATTATTTAAAACTATTAATATATTTGATAATTATATGAATATTAACAACTAAAAGTAGATCTCAAGTATTAATATCAGTAATTGTTAATGTTATTATTTGTAATTATTAAAACAAATAATTTATAATTTATGTTAATTATTTTTACTAATTAATAATAATAATAATAGGTGATGATAGGTGCCTTCGATGCATGTTGAACCAAAATGGCTCCTGACGTTACTCAGTTTCTTTGAAAAGTTTTCTCCTATTCATTTCCTACGGGAAATTTGTTCATTAATTCAACCTTTATTTAGACAGGTAATCCCATTGAGCCTCGAAGACTCATTACAAGAGAGACCTGATTTCAACAAAGAATGATGACAACAATGGACAACAGCAACAACAATAAACAGTTATAAAAGTCATACTGCAGGTTTTTTTTTTTTGGTTTTTTTTACAAATAGGATGGCTAAAAGAAAAGAAAGGTAACAAAAAAACGGCTAGATTCTAAGACGAATGTAGAAAACTAAAAACAGGAACATGTCTGCGTTGGTCCCTGCCAGGAGTCCAACACTGCCATGCACATGCCATGCATTTGCACGGCAGTCCCCAACTGACAGGTGAAGGTACTGCCAGTGAACCGTTACAAAATGTCTGAAGTCGGAGTTGTTTAAAGATGGCGGCGATCCACTTTGTTCTTGGCGCTGCTCAGGCTGATCATTGATCCGGTCAGAATTAAAATCTATTTCTTCAAACTGAGGTTGTTTAAAAATCTGTCTACAACAGGTAAGATATTAACTGTTGATGTACTTTCTACAGAACCTTGCTTCACTGAATCTGAACTATGTCATTAGGATTTTTAAATACGCACAAATTCATGCAAACCTCCACAGAGGCCGCTCCACACAAGGATTTATTACACTGATGCCTGATAACTTTCTCTACAAATGACCGTTTTATAGCATAATGCTAAAAAAAATAGTTTGGCTCAGTTTTTAAAACGTTTAAATCTGTACTAAAGCTGTTCTTCTGTATATATAAAAAACTTTACTTTCTTTATTTCTGTTTTCTGTGTGATTTTAAATGGACTGTACTTATTGAACCAAAGATTGAACAAACTTAATTCTAGTGTGGACGACATTTATGGCAGGGCTTCTTTACTCTGCATTCTCTGAACGCTTTGACCGACGTTATCAGACCTCGTACGGCACCACGAGCAGAACCAGAACCAGGTCTGTCCAAATGTAGCCAAACCCTCAGGACATGTTGTGTATGTGTTACTACCACATTGAAGTTTAACTCAGTATTTGTTAAATTGTCTAATATGGGTTGATTAGCTGGTTGATTAGCTGTGGCAGCCATTTTGAACTGAATTGTCTCCAAAAGTTAATCAGTTATTACTTTCTGTGTTTTCTTATCCTTCCAGAAGTTTATGGTATATTTTGCTAACAGACAACTCCAGCAGTTATTGTCAATGTTTTAAGCAATGAGTTTGAGAAATGTGCAGTGCTCATCATGTGTTGGAGACAAATGTTTCTAAATGTTAGCTCAGTCGCTGTAAAACTATTGAAATGTGGGAGTTCTGCTCTCCAAGCTTCCTGCAGTCACAAGATGGAGCCAATAAGCCACACCTGTGGATCATCTCCTTGATGAGCTGCAGAAGACCTCCAGTTACCACTGGAGCATTACATGCCTAATGGTAGTTGTGTTTCTGGCCACTTTGCATTACCTGATAATAGATAAACTTCCCTTGTGGTCTTACGTGTTTTCAGCATTAACTTCTGCTGCTTTCCTGTTCCTGGACTCCAGCCTCGAGCTCTCATGCAACTTCCTCAGTTGTCTCCTGCCTTCCAGCTGCCTGGAACTCTCCTCGGACATCTTCCTTCACTCACTGGAACCAGTAAATCACCTGCTCCTTTGACAATACACAAATCCTCCTGTAAGACAGAAAAGCATCATGATTCATCTTTTTTTTTCATTCAACCTTTATTTCTACAGGTAAATCCCATTGAGCCTCGAGGACTCATTTACAAGAGAGACCTGATTTCAACAAAGAAAGATGACAACAATGGACAACAGCAACAACAATAAACAGTTATAAAAAGGCATACTCCAGTTTTTTTTTTTTTGTTTTTTTACAAGTAAGATGCAGAAAGCAACATAAAAACAGTTAGATTCTAAGGCAAATGTAGAAAACTAAAAACAGGAA
>NC_056512.1:18986617-18989574 GCF_014905685.2 Nematolebias whitei
ATACAGGGTGCAGTGGTGGGTACGATAATCACAGCCAGTTATGAATCTTAGTGCACCATGATAGACAGCATCCAACATCTGCAGGGTTCTTGTAGGAGCTTATGGTGCCACTTGATTGGTTGATAACCTCACATTTCAGAGCTTGTTTGTGTAACTACATCACAGGTTTTAAAATTAATTCAGCTGATTAGCCTTAAACAATTACACAATAGGAAATTAAGACAAAATCGTAACAAGCAAATATGCATGACCTGCGTTTGGTGCAAGTATTTTATTTTATTTTTTTAATAAAATCAGTTAAGGTTAGTCTTAACGGTGCTTGACACTGAGCCTCAAATCTATAAAAGGAATTCAAAACATCACCCAAGAAATCATTTGAATTTCCTTCTGATCATGATAAACTTGTCTGTGGTAAATGGACTGTACTTATATATCAACTTTCTATCTTATCAAGATACTCAAAGTTCTTTACAACACAATCATTTACCCATTCATACAGCACTCTGCTAGATCTATACAAAGAATAATCTGAGCTTTATCACATTCATACACTGATGGGACACACATCGGAGGCAATGGGGTTTCAGTGTCTTACTCAAAGACACTTAAACATGTGACTGCTGGTGGAATCGAACCCCCAACGCTTGCATTGGAGGATGACTGCTCTAACCACTCTGCCACAGCCGCCCCTACCTAAAACACACGAGTAACTCTGCAGTGAGTTTTGTTTTCTGAGTTTTTGCATCATATATGACTGCATCATCTACAAACATTTGACTGTGAAAATCTTTATGACTTTTCATTAAAATGCAAACCAAAACAGCAATGGTTCTAAAACTGAACCTTGTGGAACACCCATTTTGCACTTGTTAAAGTTTCCTTCCTTTAACATATTGTTTAATTTTAAAATATGAAATGAAGTACTTGGAACCTTTTGAGAGAAATGTACAGTGAATGAAATAAAAGCTTGAACTGTTGCTGATTTGGGATTAAGGATTGCAGGAGTGGGCATCATGGTGGCGCAGATGGTAGAGCTGTTGCCTCTCAGCAAGAAGGTTGCCGAATCGAAACCCGGCCGGCGACCAAAAACATACATGTTAGACTGATTGGTAACTCTAAATTGTCTTTAGGTGTGAGTGAGAGAGTGAGTGGTTGTTTGTCTCGTTTGTCTCTATGTGTCACTGTGATGGACTGGAGACATCTCTAAGGTGTCCCCAGCCTCTCGCACAGTGAGGGCTGGACATGGGCACCAGTGACTCCCACGACCTGAAAAGGAAGAAGTGGGTAAATATAAAACAGGTAAGGATAATGGACAGACGGACGGACGGACAGATGGATGGATGGATGGAGTTGAGATCTGGAAACAAGAGCTCAAGACATCCAGATGAGTTTTTGTTGCTACAGGCTGAGTAGTGAGAGTGAGCAGACAAACAAGTTGGCTGACTGAGATGATATCTGAAGATTCCCAGGAGGAGTCTGTGGCAAAAATGAGCAAAGGAGGCATTTAGCAGTGAGAATCCCCAGAAAGGAGGTTCCACAAAGGCTTTCTACAAGGAGACACGGGTAGGTAACTGGTTACGTGCCCATGCAGCACATAAAAGATGATTCATAAACCGCAGAATCAATTTCTATCATTCCAACCTTTCCACCACCATGAGTAAGACCAAAGAGCTGTCAGAGGACATCAGGGATAAGATACTAGATCTTCACAAGGCTGAAATGATCTATAAGACTGTCAGCAAGAAGCTTGGTGAGACAATGACAGCTGCTTGGGTGATAATTCAGAAATGGAAAAACTACAAAATGACCATTAGTTGCTGATGATCTGGAGCTCCATGAAAGATCTCGCCTCGTGGGCTGGTGAGGACCATGAAAAAGAAAAGGGAACAGTCAGAAAACTACACAAATGGAGCTTGTTAATGATCAGAAGGCAGATGGGACCACAGTCACCATGAACACCAATGTAACAGACTCAAATCTTGTAGTACAAGCAAGGTCCCTCTGCTCAGAAAATCCCATCTTAAGTTTGTCAGGGAACATCTAAGGATTCAAAGAAGGCTGGAGAAAAAGTGCTGTGGTCAGATGAGATCAAATTTGACCTCTAACTAGACTTGTTTGGATGAAGAAAAACACTGAGTAACACCTTACTGTCAAGCATGATGGTGGAAACATTATGCTTTGGGACAGTTTTCCTGCTAAAGATATTAAAGACAAGCAGATGACCATCTACTATGAAATCTTAGAGGAAAACCTTCTTCCCTCAGCCAGAGCAATGAAGATGTCCATCTTATCACAAGCAGAACTGGTTTGTTCCACTTTGGAGTAAGCTGTTGGAGGAAGAATCAGTTTTGTTGTGTGTTTCTTTGACTGATGAAGCCTTCTGGATCGAAGGCGAAACGTTTCAGCACAAAAAAAGAAACTGTCCAGATGACCTGACTGAAAAATGTTGGCTTGTATACCTGGATTATTGAGCATGGACTTTGTTGTTGAATGAAGATGGTTTGTGGATGGGTCATCCAACATGACAATGACTCAAGGCAGCAAAGGAGCAGCTAAAGAAGAAGAAATATTGAGATCATGAAGTGGCTTATACTTTCATGACCTCAGTTCTGAAGATATGACTCGCTCGACAGCAGCTGAAGAACCTAAAGGGTTTAGTTTCTACAAAGAGAAGTGGGCCAAAATCCCTCCTGAGATGTTTGCAAACCTGGAGACCAACTCAAAGGAACGTCTTACTGCGGAGCTGTCAACAAAGTCATGTTCAGTTTGGGGATTTAACATTAGTTTCACTCAGTGGCATACATTTTAACTTTTGTGCTGAACGTGTTTATTCTGATTATCTGTGGGAGATAAGAGAAAAAATAAATGGAGCAACTGTTTATTTTATCTCCTCTCTTCACACAGTGGTAAGAAAAAAAACTGGACTCAAACTCCACCCTGAGTTATATACGTGCTTC
>NC_056512.1:18989674-18991656 GCF_014905685.2 Nematolebias whitei
ACAGGTTAATCCCATTGATCCTCGGGGACTCATTACAAGAGAGACCTGTCGTTAACAAAGAGTGAGGACAACAGTGGACAATCATAAAAAGCATAAAAATTGAGAAGAACAAATAAAAGAAAATGTTATAACAAAAACAAAACAAAAACAACTAGATTCTAAAGCGATGTAGAAAACTAAAATCAGGAAATGGACTGTACTTATATAGCGCCTTTCTATATTATCAAATATAGAGGTATATAGCCAATTTAGGTACTTTTTATACTTTTTATACCATTTATACATCAAGTTTGGAGCATTTTTTCATCTTACATTATTACAAAAGTACGTCCCAGATTACTTTTAGGCTTTTGCAGAAGAATATGTTGAATTCTCCGTCTGCAAGTATTTTAGTTAGTATTGTTACTTGATGTCAGATTTTTATAGACTGTTCTTTGTCAAATAACAATCAAAATGTTGAATGTGCAAGTAATTTTTTCCCCTTTTCATTTGAACGTACTATTAGACCATAGTTTTCCTTTGCTGTTCTTTTTATGTAAATAGTACTCTGTAGATACGGGTTCCCACGTTGTACTTGTTCAGTCTGATTTGTGCTCATGTTAACATGAGTGTTTCAACTTTTCTTATTTTACAGATGAATGTGAGAACAGCCTTCAAAGTTCTCCCTGACTGGATCCATCATTCTGAATACTGAAGGCTAGACATCCAACAGAGGTGTATAAAAGTTCAAATGAGAAACAGCTGTGTTTTACAACCTCCACTATCTAGTATTTCATAAATCAGTGTCCTTGTTGTGTGAAGAATGCAGTGGATGTTGTTGCTTGCGTTTTAAGAATGTTTCTTTAAAAAAAAAAAAAGAAAAGAAAAAAGGAACCATCCCCATTTTTTCCAAACTACCAAAACCACAACCTTCAAAATAAGAAATAATTGCTCAATCTTAGCTACTGGCCCTCCCACATCCACCCTTCCAGTTCCCCCCACGGGGAAGCTTGTGCGTCAGTGAGGGCTTGGAAAAGAGGAGAAGTAAAGCCTTTTTGATTTTCAGGAAGGAAACACATCTGGGGAATAAGGAAAGAGAGAACGGGTGAAAAGAGGAATTAGACGGAGGAAGAAGAGCCGGCCAAAAATAGTCAGTTTCTGCTCGAGCCTGGCCTCGTCTTGAAGCCTCCACCACGCCTCCCACCACTCAAACGTTAGTCAGCCCCCACCTGATCCTCAGTGGTGATCACCTCCACCGCTGAACCTGCCCGGAAACTTTCTGGGTGTCCAGGTTACACAACTTGAACCCCCTTTTTCCTGTTCATCCTTTGAAGCAAACTTGAATAGATTGCTTTCATTTGTGCTGGGTGTGTGTGACTGGACTGAAAGAATGCTATCAGAAAACAAAACACTGATAAAAAATATGATCACTGTTTTATTATTACACACCCAGAGATAACAGGAGACGGACGGATTTCATTTGTTATAATTACAGCCAGTAAAAAGGGGGCGTGGGTAAACAGTCGCATTCCTCTGGCTAGAGAAGCATGCAGAAAAACAGGAACACAGGGCAGGCAAATATGATCAAACCAGAGCTCAGGAAACGTTGTGACCAGACTGGTTTAGGGTGGAGAGAGAACCAGAAATGAGGCCGATATTTCCCCTCCTGCAGGTGTTCAAGACACAAACTGGACTTACATTCTCACTGGTTGGGTTTGGTGAGCAAACAGGAAGCAGTGTGGGAAGTGCTTTTGGTGCTTTTGTATTAATTTCTGACAGGAACAAATAATGGAGGACAGACTGTGAGATCTGAAAATTACAGTGGAAGTGGTGTACGTGTGTGACAGCATGTAAACAAAAGAGAGGGAGGATGACGACAAAAAGCTGCAGAGAAATCTGAATTATACTGTCCATCCATCCATCCATCCAACCATCCAACCATCCATCCATCCATCCATCTATCCATCTATCCATCCATCTATCCATCCATCCATTCATCCATG
>NC_056512.1:18991756-19000058 GCF_014905685.2 Nematolebias whitei
TATATATATAATGTGTGTGTTTGTGTGTTATGAGCTGTGTTGCTGTAGTCAGTCGTGCCACATGCTGTTTCCTAAAGCTGTTTGTCAACTAGAGCCATCCAGTGGTGCTTAAAAGAAAATGTCAAAGCTTGAGGAGCAAATATTAAGGCCTTCAACAGAAACTCAGCTCATGTGGACTAACATCAAACTGACCACTGGACTTCCTCACTGAAGCTTTATGGGTCAGTTATATGTGTCTGCTTTCAGAGTTTTATTGTATTTTGAATACAAAACTTTTTTTGTTAGTTCCTGTTTCTACCTCTTTATTATCTGGCTCTTTTCAGAATTAAATCTTTGTAAAATGTTTCCATCAACATAATATTTTTATTTTGCTCTTTATTTTTTATTTTTTTTTTACATTTTACACATTGTTGCTGAAGGTTATATCTAAATGTTACACTAAATGTTAAACTTAAGTAATTTCAGGCAGGCTTTTTTTTAAGTGACTGGTAACAAATAAATAAGCAACACTTAAAAAAAATAGTTTCATGTTTAGACTAATTTATATTTTTTATGTTTTGATTGGTGAGGTTTGTTTTGCCAGTGCAATATTTAAAAATAATTTATGTCACCTATTTAGTCTAAATGAGTTAAAAACACTATAGCACTGTAATTATGAGCAAGATGGCAACAACTTCAGAATCTCTGCAGACACGTTGTAGCCTTGAACATAATTATCATGAAAATTGATCTTTTTATATTTTAAAGTGTGGAACGCTCCCTTCGAGTCTCTGGTGAGACTTTGCCTCAAGCAGAAGAATAGAACATTCTAGTCTTGTTCACAGGGAGGAAGAAGTGAAAGATTGAGCTACAGATTGGGGCCGTGTCAGCAGTAATGAGAGCATTGCTCCGGTATCTTGTGGTAAGGAAAGAACTGAGCCAAAAGGCAACGATCTTGATTTTCTTGTTTGTCTGTTCCAACCCTCATGCATGGTATAGGTAAATGGATATGTATGATGTATGGGTGGAAATCTGGAACCTACCTAATTGAATCACATGTTGGGGATGAATAAAGTCATCTAAATCTGAATCTGAGTCTGAATAAGGACCATATCAAAAGATCCTGAATACAAGTGGCTTAAATGAACGTTGAGGAGCTGCTGCTCTTTTGCATCAACAAGAGTGAGCTGAGGTCGTTCAGGCATCTGATTAGGATGCCTCTTGGATGCCTTCCTTCCTCTGGAGGACTTCTAATCTTGTTCTATCAGGAGGAAACCCTGGACCAGATCCAGAACTTGTTAGAGGGATTACTTATTATTTTTGGAACACTTTGGGATCCCTCAGGAGGATCTGGAGAGAGGGGTTCCCTCCTGGACTTGTTACATCTGGATGTTACCTGGATGGATGGATGGATGGATGGATGGATGGATGGATGGATGGATGGATGGATGGATGGATGAAACAGTGTTACAGTCCTCATCAAGTGAACATTAAAAGAATGTAAAAAAAAAGGAGTTCTGAAACTATTTTTAAAGAGAAATTGAACCTTTTGAAGTATTTTAGAAAATGATCAAATGATAAAGTGCAATAGTGGTGGTAAAAAAAGTAAAATAAAATAAAATGCACACTTCGACACTGTTGGATGGATGGCTATATTTATAACCACAACGGAAACATTTGAGCACATTTCATGTCCAGTTTTATACAAAATGTGAGAAAAATTCAGTGAGTCAATGATAACCCAAGGAACAAAACACATTAATGTATGTGCATGTAGTACATCAGGGGCATCACTAACAGGGGGCTGGGTGGTGGCCACCGCTAAAACTGTGGTGGCCCCCCCACTGGCCCCCCTTGGCCAGACAATTTTATCCTGTTGAGTCTCTAGCTTTTGCTTGTTGTTTATTTTTATTTTCAGCTTCATGTTTAGGATTAGAGAATCATAAACATAAAAACAAACACTGTTTTTTTTTTTTTTTTTAGCAATTATGAATTAAAACTATAGATAAATCTCAAAAAAGGGTTAAATCATGTCATCTGGACAGTTTCTTTTTGGAAGAAACGTTTCGTCTTTCATCTGAAAAACTCCATCAGTCTGAGGCCTGCCAACCCAGATCTTTTTTTAAATTTTAAGGATAGCTTAAATAAAACGTCTAGTTCCCCTGAATTAGGACAACTATTCTAAAATTAAACATCTTCAGTATTATGATGCTGGGTCTCAGAGGTTATATTTGTAATATTTGGTTATATTTGTAATATTTATAATAAAAATAAATTCAGTTTTTGGGCAGCATGGTGGTGCAGTTGGCAGAGCTGCTGCCTCTCAGCGAGCAGGTCCTTGGTTCAAATCCCAATCCAGGGGCCTTTCTGGGTGGAGTTTGCATGTTCTCTCTGTGCATGCATGGGTTTTCTTCGGGTACTCCAGTTTCCTCCCACAGACCAAAAACATGCATATTAGGCTGATAGGTAACTTTAAATTGTTCCTAGCTGTGAGGTGAATGGTTGTTTGTCTCATTTGTGTCCCTGTGATGGACTGGAGACATGTCCAGGGTGTCCCCCCACACCTTACACAGTGATAGCTGGACATGGGCACCTGTGACCCCTGCGACCTGATAAAGGAAGAAGCGAATCAAGAGAATGGATGGATGGAAATTTAGTTTGTTCTGTGTATTTTTATTCCCAGTTTTTGACATATATACTGTAATGCCCCTTTATTGGTCCCCACACCCCAATAAATAAATAAATAAATAAACTGTTAGAGCAATAATCAAATAAAAAGGTTTTAAAGTATAGAAGTAGTGGCTTTAAATGTGAGACAGTTTTGTTCAATGAAGATGAATTAAATTAAAGCTGTACATATGAAGGGTTGTCAGCTCACTCATCCAGGTAGATAACAACAACAAAGCATGTCATCTGGACCAACCCAGATGATTTAACCTTTTTTCTCACTTTTATAATTTAATAAGATGCAAATATGTTATATTTTTTTCATAATGAGATGCATAATGACTCCTAAAGTCTTGCATAGTGCTGCTGAGATTTTTAAAAAGTGTAGCAGACAAAAAGGTTCCCGCTTATTGTGTTTTTTCTTTGTTCTGACATATAAATATCAAAATAATGCTAACAGTGTGTAGTTCTTTAATTTTATAGTCACAAATAAGTAGCATTAGCTCAAATTTAGTGCTGTCAAAAAAGTTTGCAGCTCTGAAAGTATCTCATTTTTATGGTAAACTTCTTTATGTTTCGTCATAGTCCAGGAACACAATCCGTTTCTATGGGAACGCTCTTCTACGGAAGCTCGCGTGGGTCATAAAAAGGTGGAAAATTGCGAACGGTGTCAGGAGCGTCGGCCGTAGCTGAAGAATGCTTGACGTGGAAAGTGTCCGGGCCGAGTAACAAAGTTCTGGGTGAAACAAGTGTCTTCTCTGTTTTCAGTCGAGGCCTCCACAGAAGAATGAGTGTAGATAAAGCCGAGCTGTGTGACTCGCTCTTAACCTGGGTGAGTTTTTATTAGCAAAGCGAGGCTAGCCTCCGGCGGCTAACAGGTGACAGCAGGTGTCGGCTAATTATCTAACAAATGTTTATTTTTTTATTCTGTACGCCCTGACAGTCGATACATTCTGTTTAACTGAATATAATAACTCGTAAGAAGCTGGTACGTCTGACACTTGTGCTGTTTTAACCTTCGTTTTTAGTCAAGCTAGCTGAATGTCAACATGTTGTGAGTGTCAACAACGTTAACAGCTAAACAAACAAACAAACAAACAAACCCAAACTGTTCAGTTTAGGCTTTAAACTAAAACTATGTTTGGTTGTTTGAGATGCTGCTAATGGTCCGTGGGAGCTCAGGACAAATACTAACACGTTAATGCTCAAATCAATTCATTCATTATTAGCAAATTTAAGATGTTTAAAATTATTTAAATTTATTTTCACAACTTTTTTTTTTGTATAAGAAGCACAACATTAAAGAATAAATTAATTACAGGAGGAGTACACGTGATTTTAACCCTTTAAATATGACATGTTTCAGAAGTTTTATCTGTAAAACAAGGAAATCCATCATTATCTTCACTCCTTCCTTTGTCGGGTTGCGGGGGGTCACTGGTGTCCATGTCCAACTATCACTGTACGAGAGGTGGGACACCCTGGACAGGTCTCCAGTCCATCACAGGGACACACAGACAAATGAGACAACCATTCACTCTCTCACTCACACCTAGAGACAATTTAGAGTTACCAATCAGCCTAACATGCATGTTTTTGGTCTGTGGGAGGAAACTGGAGTACCGGAGAAAACCCACACATGCACGGAGAGAACATGCAAACTCCACACAGGAAGGCCCCTCGGCTGGGATTTGAATCGGCAACCTTCTCACTGAGGCAACAGCTCTACCAACTGCGCCACCGTGCCACCCAAACAAGGAAATATAAAGTCTAAAGTATTTGTCCCAGAACAAAAGTAAATGGCTCAAGTTTTATTTTAAAATAATAATAATAATAATAATAATAATAATAATAATAATAATAATAATGATATTTTTGTTATACTTGAGTCAAAGATTTAAGTCATTTTAGCTGGGTCAAAGGACGTGTGAACCCCTGGGTTAAAGCTACTTTTGGAGCCTTATCAACATAGTTATTTTTAGTAAATTAAGTATTTGCTCGTTAATTTCAAAGTTTCAAATCTCACAGAGCTGAGCTTTAATGTAGAGCTTGAAGCACAAGAAAAAAGCTGACTTACCTAAAACTGAGAAACTCTGCTCGTTCACATTTAAGCAGTAATTGCTGCACAAGCCACGCATGGATCTGAACTGTTCTCTATTTAAACTCACAAGTAAATAATGTGTTTTTCGTTGACAAAAGCATCAAAGCTGTGAGAGAATGTATAGAGTGTCAGTAAGCGAAACGGCATGAACACTTTATCTTACCGATTCAAAATTACACAAAGTAAGTCACACCTACAGAGTTTTGCTTTGGGGAAAATAAAATCTAAAATCTGAGGGGGTGGGGGGGAAGCTAACCTAATTTTATGAAAAATGATACATTGTATGACAGTTTTTGTTGTAACCTTAACATGAAGATAAAAAAAAAGATTATTGGGAATATTTGCAAACCTTTTTATGGCTCAATTGCACAGACTAAAGTCATTGAGTAAAATTAGTTCTCCACTGACTTTAAACTGTGAAACTCTGAAGCAAATTAAACATAAATCTGCTATAAACCAGAAAGCAGTTGAAAATTCACTTAGGACTGAATTAATGAAATCTCTTTCCTGTGACGTGGGCGTGCAACTCTTCAGAGATGAGCACGTAAGACGTCTGGAAAACTGATAATTTAAAAACATTATTACGATTTTGGGGTTCTGTAAATGCATAAATGTCTGGGACTGCCCTGGGAATCTCTTTGGAACGTCTAGCTCGCCGATCTGCCACATAAATGTTGTTGTTCTCTCGTTTTAAGTGTAAGTGCTATTGAAGTGGGCACTTTTGGAGGTGGTAGACAGTAGAAGTGGGGGGGTCAAATATTGTTGAAGTGTAAAACTTGTTGCTAGAAATAAAATGTGTTCACGACCATATTTTCATGTAAAAAAGTTTGTTTTTATCACTTTAGTGGCGTCAGTTTAAACCCAGCAACCCTGGAGGTCTTTTGTTCCACCAGTATGTTCCTACGGTAGCCCAAAAGGGACAAACCGAACTTTAACTTAAGAAAAGACATTTCTTTAAGTTGTTCTACTTACTTGGAAGTAACTGGAAAAATGAAGGTGTTAAATTGATTATAGCCTCCGATTTTAAACTGCTCGATATTACATCTTACACCCTGGACTAAGATTTTTAATGTAATGTCGTTTCATTTCTAAATTTGCATTATATTAAAGTTATCACTGAAATACTTTTTGTTTAAAATTATTGTTACAAAATTAATATTTTTGTTCTTAATTTTTAGTTGGTCTATGGGTTTACCAGTTCATTTAAAGCAGGTTCCACATTGAATTATATAATTTGTTGTGCGTGGTTTCTAAAATTTCATGTTTGGTTTCTTAAGAAGGCGTTCTCTCATTAAATGTGTTGGCTTGAATAAAAATCTGATGGACAAACCCACTGAAATAAACTTTTAAATGGTGTATTTTATACTTTCAGTGGTATGGGGGGGGGAGTCATGGAAGCAAAATAAAATCTGTTGGCACAAAAGATTACTCCTTGAAATGTTTCGTCAGTCGGGTCTTGTCTTTAATTCTGATCTTTGCTGTCGTCATCAAAACTGGAACTAATGGAGCGGTTTGTAGCAGGTGCATATTTCTCAACACACCTTTACCTGAATGTTTGGTAGTCAAACCTACTGATGTCCTGCTAGCACAAACAATTACTTCAAGTTTTGTCCGAACAGAATGTGACATTGTTCATGGATTATTGCTGTAAGTTACCTGTTCACTGACTTTTCTTTATGTTTGGTTGGTTCTCAGCTGCAGACGTTTCAGGTCCCGTCCAGTAACAGCAAACATGACCTAACGAGCGGAGTGGCCGTCGCTCACGTCCTGCACAGAATGTAAGCTGCTCTGCGTGTTGTACAACACGAGCTCTGAACCAGCGGTTCATCAAAGTTAGTTTAGTGTCCTCGCACTGACATTTGCTCTATCCAGCCTTCTGGTTCGTGTGCATCTTTGCAAAACCTGAACCACTTCAACTGTGAAGTCAGAGCTCGAGTCTTCTTTGCTCAGGTTTTGCCTTTACAGCATCAAGAACATGTGAGTTTTAGGTAAACCTAAACTCTTTGTTACCAGGCCTGTCACATTAAACAATAAATCAATCGCATGATGAATGAAAATGATCATTTTCATTTATCGGCTTCATCGTTTCTTCATGTTTCTGTCTTTCTACTGAACACTGGATGACAAAAGGCTCAACTCCGGTACTCTTCACTGACTTTTCTTTTTTGTCATTTCTTTAAAATTCATTTTAAACGTCCAAAATCGCATTTTTAAATCATTAAAAGCAGCTAAGCTACGAGCTAAGCCAACAGGCCGACCTCGGGGAAATAAACCTCAGTCTTGTCCAAGCTCCAAAATTCACGGTTGAAACCCGTGCCTTCATGTAAAAAGTTGTTTTTCTCTGCAAAAAGAAGCTGAGAACTCGTTTACGGATTTTTTTTAATTTTTATTAAAAGCTTTGTGTGAAAAATGCTATGCTGAAGAGCTCGAACCACACCGAGCGTCCGCCATTTTGAGGAACAAAAAACAGGAACAAGAGAGCCCATGTCACGTCAAGGGGCCTCCCTCCAATTTTTCTTAGACACGCTGCTTACTCCCTCACTATCCATCCTTTGGTTCAAACAGTCTTATACTGCCATCCAGTGGTCAAAAAAGGTACTACACACAAAATTAACCATTTCATCTTAAATTTGACAATAATTACTAATTATTGTCAAATTTCAAACAATATTATCGTTTATCGCAATAATTTCTGAGACAATTAATCGCCCAGCAAAATTTGTTATCGTGACAGGCCTATTTGTAACTTGCAGCAACACAACTGGTTTAAACTTCCAGAACATTACATTTTAAACAATTTAAACGTGTTGATGTCCTGCGACTCTCCTGAACAGGTGTTCTCCAGCGTCATTATTTTTAGACAAACGGGCTTGATGCAGCTCTGCCTGCGGCTCCTTGTACATCCTGATGATCAGAGAAGTCCTGTAGCTACACTTCTCTTTTTATTAACAGAGACCCCTCGTGGTTTAATGAGACGTGGCTTGGCAGCATCAAGGAGGAGAGCGAGGACAACTGGCGCCTCAAGGTAGTTTATGAAACAGCAGGACATGACGGCTCTCAATGCTTACTGAGAATAATATTTTTCTTGTCTTTTAATTAAAATAAAAATCAACAATTTTGTTTAATTTTTTTCAGGTCAGCAACTTGAAAAAGATTCTTAAAAGCATGCTGGAGTATTACCACGATGTAAGAAGCTTTATCAGTTTAATTTGATCTTGTTTTATTCACGGCCAGAGTGTAAAGTCTCATGTCCCTCTGCCTCGTTCAGGTCCTCGGTCAGCAGCTGTCTGATGAGCATTTGCCAGATGTGAACCTGATTGGGGAGATGGGAGACGTCCCTGAACTGGGCAAGCTGGTCCAGCTTGTGCTGGGCTGCGCCGTCAGCTGTGAGAAGAAGCAAGGTGAGCCGCCTGCTGGATTAAAGGAAATGAAGTTAAATAACTCCCAGACTGACTCGGTTAAGCACATGAACTGACCACATGCTGCTTCACATCGTTAAAGGCCGTTTTACAGATTATAATTAAGGAGTTTAAACGGATCAGGGCTTTGATTTTG
>NC_056512.1:19000158-19002635 GCF_014905685.2 Nematolebias whitei
TACAGATTATAATTAAGGAGTTTAAACGGATCAGGGCTTTGATTTTGCACCATCACTTTAAAGGAAGTGTTCAGCTATTTAAAGTGGGGTCTGATCAATAATCTTACCTGATGTATTTAGCTCTATGAACATCCAAATGAGCTAAAGCTACAAACTAGCCTAAGATCAAAGTGGACTACTGACATCTTAAGACAACGTCGGTCTCCAAAGTTTCATTTCATGTGAACAGTTTTTATAAACCTTGACACCGCTGCCGTATTCTCACTGTGCAGTTATTTACACAGGAGTCTGTTATTAACGAGTGCAAATGGCGGCAGCAGCTAGCTGTTTCACTGCAGCCAGGGGGCATTGTAGGAGGAATTTCATATTTCAGCCAAAATAATTGTGTACTGCAAAATCGCTGTTAATATTGAAATTATAGCTTTAGTTTTGGCTAATAATAAATAATTGGGATTAATTCAGTTTTATAGAACGTATAAAACATTTCCTTTCAAATCAACGTTCAAAGTTTATTAGTGTTAAATGCAAAAGCTGTTTTCTAAAGCTTTGTGCTGTTAATTGTGCATTTCTTGCTTTATGTTAGGTTTAGTATGAAGTTCCTGCCAGAAGTCCCCCAGGATTCATCAGTTCCGTCAGCTGCTGTTTGTTTAAACAATGAAGCTTAACGTTCATTTAGGGATGATCGTGAAATGTAAAATTAAACTCATTAAAAAGCTGTAGAAATTGTTACCGCTGCTAAATATGGAAATTATTTGTTTTCACTGTCTGCAATCCATTTTGATTCTGGCCTCATGTGGACGGCCTTTAGTCTGTCAGTTCTGTCAGAATTAAACTGTTTCTTTGATTAAATAACACCTGCAACAGGTAAGATATTGTCTGTTTTAAAGTGAGGGTTTGTGCACACTTTATGAACTATATATTTCTCTTTACTGAACTCTATGCTCTGGTTTTAGATGTTAAAATCATGTTTGTTTGTTTTCAGGAGGAGTCACTGTTAATCTGTATTTGGCTGAACACGAACTGTTTTTGTTTTAATCTCTAATCCAGAACAAATCCAGCAGATTCTGACACTTGAAGAGTCTGTCCAGCACGTTGTGATGACAGCCATTCAGGAGGTGAGTGAGCTTCCCCGCTTTTCCTCTTGGATCTTTTTTTTTAATGTATTAATGCAGCTTTTAACCCCCCACCCCAAAATAAAAATAAATCTCAACTAAAGTCATTCCATTTGAATAATGTTCAGTTTTCATTAAGAGCTCGTGCAGATCAGGAGTAGATTTAATAAAAAGTTAATTTTGGGGAGAATATTCAGAAAATCAAAACTTGCTTCTGTCAGCTAGGTTCCCTTTTTGTTTATTGTATTTAATCCCACAATTGTTGTTGCATTCTTGTCTTTTTAATTTATTTTTAAGCTCTTAACCAAAGACCCTTCATGTGAACCTGGGAGTCCAGAGACGTATGGAGACTTTGACTACCAGGTGAAGCCCACAGTTTCATTCTCCTTCACTTGCACATCTTTAACCTTTATTTCCTCAGACACTATAAACAGCAACATGTCCTTGTTATGTGTTTCCACAGTCCAGGAAGTATTATTTTCTGAGTGAGGAAGCGGGTGAGAATGAGGACCTGAGCCGGCGCTGCAGAGATCTTGAGCATCAGGTTGGCTGAACAAAGTTTGACATTTTATTTAGCATTAGTATCTTGGTTGTTAAAATGTAGTGCGCTTTCCCAAAGTTTAATTTAATTTACAGTTTACCCTGTGGGTGCCAACAATCTTTTTATTATTATTTTTCCTCCAAACATTTTTAAGAGCAGTGTTTCTAATCAATATCCAGAGCTGCTGTTTAATTTGAGCCAAAGGAATTTTAATCAGTGACCATCGCACCTGATCAAAATGCTTTATAAACAATAAAAGGTAAAGTTGATTGCTGTTTAGATTAGTTGTGATGTCTTTTTAATTTACTACAAAAGTCATTTTCTTCTTTTTTTTTAATATGGGTGTAACGATGCGTGTATTTGTCGAGGCTCAGGACAGACCATGAACAGTCATAATCACCTCATCTAGAAAAGTATGCTTTTTATTTAACTAACAAAATTTAATTGACTGTCAAGCATGGTGATGGTGGCATCATGCTGTGGCACTGGTCCATAGTCAGTTTCTTTATTGTCATTCGCACCACATGCGGTACATGAGGTGGAATTAAATTGTGTAGACAGGGTCCCAGTTACATCCAACAAAAGTATAAAAACAGTAATATCTAAGATATGAACTAAGAAATACACAAAGCACTAGTAGTACAAACGCAATACGCTGAACAACAGCAGCACGAACATGAGTCTGTGTGAGCAGATGAGTACTAATAAACACAGCAGTGGGAAATAAATCAGCAGCATGGATAATCAGCAGCACATATCAACAATCAAGTGTTATTAGTGATTTTTTTTTCACAGTGATTATTCTGGTTAGAGATTCATGAGTC
>NC_056512.1:19002735-19010219 GCF_014905685.2 Nematolebias whitei
CACCATGCAGCCATTTTTAAAATTAACTCTACAAGTTGCTGCAGTGAGTTTTTACACATGGACTATATACAGTGTTTCCATTAGGTTACTGGCCTTGGCAGGGCGTTCATCTCTTCCATGAGTTTTATCTATGAGGTAGTGGGGCAGGATAGACGGCTCAGCGTTGGGAAAGCGGAGCTCTACCTCTGTAGCTTTTTAGCTAGCTCGTCTGTATTGCATGTGGCTAGACCGCTAGCTTAGCGCTACGTCAGGGCCGGCAGTTGTGGAGGGGGAGGGAGAACAGTTAGGTTCTGTTGACAGGGCGGGGCACCCTCCTTTTATAATGGTAGTGGAAACACTGATGCGTAACAAATTTACCATAACCCACTCAGACCTGTGCAGGAAATCCTAAAAATGAGTCAGAAATTTGTTTAAATGAAAGAAAAATTTAAAATCTATCAGGCAAAAATCTTTTCCCTGTAATGCCTTCTCAAAAATAAAACAATGTGTATTTAAGAAAAAAAATTAATCTATGGTGGTTCAGCTTCGTTAGATGTTTTGTAAATAAATAAATGAAGGTTTTTGTAATTGAGGGGAAAGATTCTCTTCTGTCTTTGCAGAAACGCACATAACTGCATTACTATATATAACTTGTTAAATTGCTGCAAATTTAACTGATAAAACTAAAATGTATACATTTTCTTCCAGACCGCCTGCGCCGGGAGGAGAAGCAGCGTCAGGAGGTGGAGAAGAACCGGCGCAAGCTGGAGGGCGACGTCACCGAGGTTCACGATCAGATCGCGGAGCTGCAGGCTCAGATCGCCGAGCTCCGTGCTCAGCTAGCTAAGAAGGAAGAAGAGCTCCAGGCTGCTCTAATCAGGTCTGCCTAAGCCTGGAGAAAAAAAAAAAAAACATTTTAAAAGATTTAAATTTATATTGAGCCAGTTCTTCACTCTGTTTAATTTGTTTGTTCTTTAAGGATTGAGGAGGAGGCTGCGCAGAAGAACTTGGCTCAGAAGAAGATTCGAGAGCTGGAGGCTCAGCTGTCTGAACTGCAGGAGGACTTGGAGCTGGAGAGGCAGGCTCGCACCAAGGCCGAGAAGCACCGCAAGGACCTGGGAGAGGAGCTGGAGGCCCTCAAGTCCGAGCTGGAGGACACCCTGGACTCCACTGCTGTCCAACACGAACTCAGGTCGGAATACTTAACAGAAACAGGCTTTTGTTCAGACTGTTTGAATTGATTGTACATCTTCAGACAGACCCTCACCTCTGCTTCTCCTTTACAGAGCCAAGCGTGAGACCGAGGTGGCACATCTTAAGAAGACTCTTGACGAAGAAGCCAAAGTCCATGAGCAGCAGTTGGTTGAGATGAGACAGAAACACAGTCAGGCCTTTGATGAGCTCAACGAGCAGCTGGAGCAGGCGAAGAGGGTGAACATGTCATCATCTACAAACATTTGTTTATAATCACACGTTCACAGAAACACGAACTGACCCGTCTCCTGTTCCCTGCAGAACAAAGTGTCCATGGAGAAGGCCAAGCAGGCTCTGGAGTCTGAGAAGAACGAGCTGACCATCGAGCTGCAGACGCTGATGCAGGGTAAAGGAGACTCAGAGCATCGCAGGAAGAAGGCTGAAGCTCAGGTCCAGGAGCTGCAGCTCAAGTTCTCAGAGAGCGAGCGCCAGAGGGTGGAGCAGGCTGAGAAACTAGCTAAAGTGCAGGTACAACTTTTACGAGCTATATTGTTTCACATTCCTAACTGTAGTGACCTCCACTAAAAGAAGAATGAACATCTTGTATTTTATCTGGTCACTCTTGATTTGATGCAAACACTGAAGATGGCCGTATGAAACTGTGCAGATGTTTATTTGTTGTTGTTTGTCCACAGGCTGAGCTGGATAATGTAAACAGCATGTTGACGGAGGTGGAGGGCAAATCCATCAAGGCATCAAAAGACTGCTCTGCTGTTGAATCCCAACTTCAGGATGTTCAGGTAAGACGGCCATACTTTACTCTACGTTAAGTAGAGAGTTAAATGTTATAGATCAGGACTATTCAACTCAACTGATCAGGGGCCACAGGTACTGAAATAATTTATAGAGCTCAGGGGCCACACATCCAGCAGTTATTGTCAGATAGTAAGTTTGTTTTAATGTTTAAAATCTAGTTTTATTTGAAACAAACCCATCGGTGGACCGAACTGAGCTCACTTGTGGGCCTGATTCGGCCCCCGGGCCACCAGTTGATGTACTATACTGAGAGAATGTTCTTTTAGAACAATGTGCAAGAATCCATTCGGTTTGTACACGTCGATTAAATGTTTCAGTCGGAAACTTTACCTTTTCTAGAAAAATAAATCCACAATGTCTCCCTAAATAAAGTTTGTATAGAGCCACTAAATGTACGTGACCCTTTAAAATAAGGTGAAACAACTGATCAGTTTTTATTTATTTATACACAAACACAGTTACTGTTGCAGTGTAAAATTTTGTTTCACTTTATTTTTAAACATTAAGACAAAAGGGGAAATAAAACTTAAAATATACATCTTGTTTAAAATTCTACAGAGCTATTTGTGTCCATCCCATAATTGTGGAAAAAGTAGAAGAACGAGTAGCCATCTTAGACCTAAATAATGTTGATTCATAATAATTTCCCCCCTCAAAATTGAGAAGCACAGCGTTTATATCTAAAATGTGGAGGGGAGTCCTAGCTTGATGCGTTTCGTGAAAGCGCCTTGTGGCAGCCGCGGACTCTGCTTTTCCACCATGACTGTTTGAAACTAGCTCGGAGTTGACAGGATGTTGATATTTGTAACACATACCAGTGGAGTGGAGAAAAACTCAATATCTCAGTTGAAACCTTCAAGAATTTAAAGGATAAATTCATAAAAGTCGTCTCCTCCTCCATCTTTACTACTTACCTGTAGTCTGGTCAGAGTCAGCAGGTCCATGAGAAAACCCCAGACCTCTCTTTCCCCATCAACACTCAGAATAATGACGTTGACAAATGATCACTATCAAACATCAGTGGTTTGTGCAGCCTTGATGTGAAATTGTTGAACATGGAGCATCATGAGGCTCCACACCGACTGTAACGGTCCTAGTCCTGTTTGGTTTTCTAAAACTCTGTGTCCGTCTCTCAAACAGGAACTGCTCCAAGAAGAGACTCGTCAGAAACTGTCTCAGGGCACTCGTATGCGTCAGCTCGAAGAAGAACAGAACAACCTGAAGGAACAACTGGAGGAAGAAGAGGCGGCCAAGAGGAGCGTGGAGAAGCAGCTTCAAGTAGCTCAAGCTCAGGTAAAACACATCGACGCACCCGAAATCAAGTCCTCCGGGAGTTTTCATTGAAGCCAGCAGAAAAACAAACGCTGGAATAAATTAGTGACTTAACTCCCCGTGATATATCACTTGAACAAATGAGCCTGAATTCAGCGCATGTTGTCTTCATGCAGCTTGCTGAGATGAAGAAGAAGCTGGAGCAGGACGCTGGCTGTCTGGAGACCGCTGAGGAAGGAAAGAAGAGACTTCTGAGGGACTTTGAGGCAACAACCCAGCGCCTGGAGGAGAAATGTGCTGCTTTCGACAAGCTGGACAAAACCAAGAACCGTCTCCAGCAAGAGCTGGATGACCTGCTGGTGGACCAAGACCACCTCCGGCAGATCGTCTCCAACCTGGAGAAGAAGCAGAAGAAGTTCGACCAGGTAGGTGTACGCTTTCAGAGAAGAGCGACGCCGCAAACGATTCAGACCTCAGTTTTACAGAGTTTTAACGTTGTCTTGGTTGTAGATGCTGGCAGAGGAGAAGAACATCTCCGCTCGTTACGCCGAGGAGCGTGACCGAGCTGAAGCTGAAGCTCGCGAGAAGGAGACTCGAGCACTGGCTTTAACCCGTGAGCTGGACTCGTTGATGGAGGTCAAGGAGGAACTGGATCGCAGCAGCAAACTGCTGCGGGCTGAAATGGAGGACCTGGTATCATCAAAGGACGACGTTGGAAAGAACGTAAGTTTGAAACGATCTTGCGTGTTTCGTTTGTTCCTACGCTTCTCGATGGTTCTCACCGGAGACCTCCTTCCCCTCTGCAGGTGCACGAACTGGAGAAGGCTAAACGCTCGATGGAGCAGCAGCTGGAGGAGATGAAGACTCAGCTGGAGGAGCTGGAGGACGAGCTGCAGGCCACAGAGGACGCCAAGCTGCGTCTGGAGGTCAACATGCAGGCCATGAAGGCCCAGTACGAGAGGGACCTGGCAGGACGAGACGAGATGGGTGAAGAGAAGAAGAGGGCTCTGGTTAAACAGGTAGGCGTCTTATTATCTTTAAACTTCCACACACTTTGGATTTAACGTCTTAAAATGCTCGTTACATACTTTTAATTTGTTACTCAGAGTATAATTTTCAAAATAAAGCTCCAAACCTGGGAGTTAGTGTAGTGAACCAGGTGACCTCAAATCTACCAGATGGACAGAGACTGTTATTTTCATTGATCTGAATAAGTCTGGGCCATCTGATGAACTTTCTTTCTTGAATTAATCAAGCAGAAAAGACAATCCTCTATAATCATTACTGTCTTACAAATGTTTTGATAATCAAATTGTGTTAGTTCACTCAATGCTTTACAGGTTGAAAAGAACTACTAATTTTTATTTTACATAAACAGTAAGTAATGATTTTTGTTCCTCATTCAGAGAAGAAATCACCTGAATATGCCTTTCTTGATTTTCTGTCTGAAATGAGCAAGCTGTCGTAAGTATGTTAAAGGTTGGTTTTCGGTCAACTAAAATGTTTACCGAGAAAAATGTCATGTTTTACTATTTGAAAAGATTACAAAGTGTGAGACTCCACGAAGTCTGCTGTTGCTGCAATAATCTTTTCTGTATGTTGTAAACAATCCTTGACTTATGATAACATCTTACGTCACAAATCCACTCCTCTTTCTGGTCCTTCCACGAATCAGAAAGCTCTAAATTGAACAGGAAGTCGACCCAAATAAAATGTGGCAACTTCTCAGTTCATAGAGAAGAGAAGGAATAGAGAATTATGGATTCCAGAATTCCAAGAGAATGAGAGTTCTGAGAGATGTTGGAATGAGAGCTGACAACAGGTCCGATAGTCCAACAGAATGAGCAGATTGAGAGTGCAGCCGGTTATGAAGAGTTTGGAGTTATGAAGAACCAGGGACGTTTGGGATTATAAGTCTGTTTTGAGCTAACCACGCACGACTCTCCGAGGATTTTTAGCTGTGCTTAACGGAGGCGCTGGAAACAGTCTGAAGGATGCTTACTGAGCTGATCTATCGTCAAACCAGGTAAAGGCTTCTTCTTCGACTAAAGTGTACCGTGGACGGGCTGGAGATCTGACGGAGCGTGCAATTTCTGGTTAAACAGATTAAACTTCCCTCACACAGTTCTCTGTAAGATAATCTCCTTTCACTCTAAAACCCACCTCTCTCTCATAAATCAGTACAGATATTTTAGAAATATCTTAAGCAAAGTCCTCAAATCACCGCCGAGTGATTTGAAGTTCATTTTCTGTGAAACTGTCTGTTATTATTTTCATATTTTGCCAAATTAATGTAAATGTTTGATGTTAAACCTTGATTCTGAAAATAAATGATTCCATTCATTTGATGGGTCAAAGATAAATAACGTCTCTCGTTCACATTTCTGTTAAATTCAATGCACGACATTTACAGTCAGAAAAATGAAGAACTCGTGAAAAGTATGCATAAATATATATCCATATATTTGTCATACAACAAGTGACACGTACCTCACGTGTCTCACTACAAACTGGTGGCTCGTACGAATTTCATGAATGACTGTTAAATCCGTGTGTAAATTGATTTTACGTGTTGGCATGGTGAAAGAGTAACAGCTGATGAGCTGTAAAGTTTACGCAGCGGCTGAGCTGCGCGCTTGGAGCTGCACTCTGCAACTAAACGCTGCATGTTTAAGCGTTGGGCTGGCAATGTTTTAAAAGCTGAAATTGTGTCATAAGTCTTGTGTAAGCTGAAATGGTACGTCTGTTATGTGTAACTAAGAGCTAATGAGCTGTGGAAGACGTTATTCTGTCTAAAAAGTACGAGGTTCTGCTTTAAGACCCGGCTGTGACCAGTTCGGTTCTGTTCAGTTTGAACGAGTATTTTGAACAGATGGATAAACGTTTTAAAAGCTGAGTGCCATCTCAGAACACAGTTAGAAGTTGTTTCGTTACAATTTTTAGCAGAAAAAGTGCATTTTGATGGTTTAAAAGACGAAAAGTTGACGAACTATTTCAAGCTAAATCTAACTTGCTAGCTGGAGAATACGCTTCCTGATTGGTTGAATTCACTGTTGTGTAGCGCTTTCATTGGTTGAAGGTTTGACTGACGTGGCTACGTCACTTCCTCTCACCCTACGCTGCTGCCATTGGTGATTTCAGTCACGTGACCCGGATATGAAATTCATTTTCATAGGGAAATAAAATCTGCTTTTTAAAGCTGAAAAGTAACTTTAATGTGGTTTTGACACGCTGGTCAAGTGCTTCGAAGCCTGCTTGCTGAAATTTTGCTACGTTAGAGTTTAAAATTCGCCAAAAAACGATGTTTTTAAACAAAGCTAGCGATGCTAATTTTAAGCTAACAAGCTAACGACCGGAGCTTAAAACTACGCTTAAAATCACTAAATGAAGCTACTATCAGTCCCAAACACTCATGTTCAAGCTATAAAGTCTGATTGCAAAAACTTTTGCCACTTTTGTGTAAAAAATCCGTTCAGAAATGTTGATTTTGACCGAGTTTAGCCGAAGCTAACTTCAAGCTAAGCGGCTAACAACAGGATGTCAACCGAACGCCACAGGAAGTCATAGCACCCCTAGTGGACAACACAAAAAGTGACGGAGTTATAATTGTTGAGGAAATACTGACATCTCCTGGCGAGACGTGAGATCACAGATTTCACTTCGTTTTTTAGGTAAAGAGTGAAATTAAACGTCTTTTTATTTTTCTGTAAGGCAAATTCTGAGTTAACAAACTTCCTCAAAGCTGAATAAAACACTGTTATCTTACATTTTAAGAAGTAATAGGTATTTATGCAAAGAAGCATTCACCAAAAAGTTTATTTCACTGTTAATCCTTTAAAAATAAGGTACAAAAATAAACATTAACTTTTTAAAACAGATACAGTTACAAATATTCACAGAGTTGAACAGTTTACTCATTTTGCTTGAAGGATAATACACGTTTAATTGCAAAATCACTAAATAAGAGTAAATTTATCAGGAAAAAGAGATTTTCTGTTTAATTTACCACCTAAATAAAATATCTCTCTATTTAATTTTAAATAGAAGCTCTACAGGAGCAAAGACAGTTTTTCTGAAGAAAGACTGATTATTCCTCATCATCAAATTCTTTTCTCTTTTCACCCACCTGGGTTGATTGAGTAACTGTTTAAAATAGCAAATTTCTGGAACAGAACGGTTTAAAAAATGTTTTAAACTAATATTGCTGTGAGACTAAAAGAAAA
>NC_056512.1:19010319-19016281 GCF_014905685.2 Nematolebias whitei
CACCATGCAGCCATTTTTAAAATTAACTCTACAAGTTGCTGCAGTGATTTTTTTACACATGGACTATATACAGTGTTTCCATTAGGTTACTGGCCTTGGCAGGGCGTTCGTCTCTTCCATGAGTTTTATCTATGAGGTAGTGGGGCAGGATAGACTGCTCAGCGTTGGGAAAGCGGAGCTCTACCTCTGTAGCTTTTTAGCTAGCTCGTCTGTATTGCATGTGGCTAGACCGCTAGCTTAGCGCTACGTCAGGGCCGGCAGTTGTGGAGGGGGAGGGAGAACAGTTAGGTTCTGTTGACAGGGCGGGGCACCCTCCTTTTATAATGGTAGTGGAAACACTGATGCATAACAAATTTACCATAACCCACTCAGACCTGTGCAGGAAATCCTAAAAATGAGTCAGAAATTTGTTTAAATGAAAGAAAAATTTAAAATCTATCGGGCAAAAATCTTTTCCCTGTAATGCCTTCTCAAAAATAAAACAATGTGTATTTAAGAAAAAAAAAAAATCTATGGTGGTTCAGCTTCATTAGGTGTTTTGTAAATAAATAAATGAAGGTTTTTGTAATTGAGGGGAAAGATTCTCTTCTGTCTTTGCAGAAACACGCATAACTGCATTACTATATATAACTTGTTAAATTGCTGCAAATTTAACTGATAAAATTAAAATGTATACATTTTCTTCCAGACCGCCTGCGCCGGGAGGAGAAGCAGCGTCAGGAGGTGGAGAAGAACCGGCGCAAGCTGGAGGGCGACGTCACCGAGGTTCACGATCAGATCGCGGAGCTGCAGGCTCAGATCGCCGAGCTCCGTGCTCAGCTAGCTAAGAAGGAAGAAGAGCTCCAGGCTGCTCTAATCAGGTCTGCCTAAGCCTGGAGAAGAAAAAAAAAACATTTTAAAATATTTAAATTTATATTGAGCCGGTTCTTCACTCTGTTTAATTTGTTTGTTCTTTAAGGATTGAGGAGGAGGCTGCGCAGAAGAACTTGGCTCAGAAGAAGATTCGAGAGCTGGAGGCTCAGCTGTCTGAACTGCAGGAGGACTTGGAGCTGGAGAGGCAGGCTCGCACCAAGGCCGAGAAGCACCGCAAGGACCTGGGAGAGGAGCTGGAGGCCCTCAAGTCCGAGCTGGAGGACACCCTGGACTCCACTGCTGTCCAACACGAACTCAGGTCGGAATACTTACCAGAAACAGGCTTTTGTTCAGACTGTTTGAATTGATTGTACATCTTCAGACAGACCCTCACCTCTGCTTCTCCTTTACAGAGCCAAGCGTGAGACGGAGGTGGCACATCTTAAGAAGACTCTTGACGAAGAAGCCAAAGTCCATGAGCAGCAGTTGGTTGAGATGAGACAGAAACACAGTCAGGCCTTTGATGAGCTCAACGAGCAGCTGGAGCAGGCGAAGAGGGTGAACATGTCATCATCTACAAACATTTGTTTATAATCACACGTTCACAGAAACACGAACTGACCCGTCTCCTGTTCCCTGCAGAACAAAGTGTCCATGGAGAAGGCCAAGCAGGCTCTGGAGTCGGAGAAGAACGAGCTGACCATCGAGCTGCAGACGCTGATGCAGGGTAAAGGAGACTCGGAGCATCGCAGGAAGAAGGCTGAAGCTCAGGTCCAGGAGCTGCAGCTCAAATTCTCAGAGAGCGAGCGCCAGAGGGTGGAGCAGGCTGAGAAACTAGCTAAAGTGCAGGTACAACTTTTACGAGCTATATTGTTTCACATTCCTAACTGTAGTGACCTCCACTAAAAGAAGAATGAACATCTTGTATTTTATCTGGTCACTCTTGATTTGATGCAAACACTGAAGATGGCCGTATGAAACTGTGCAGATGTTTATTTGTTGTTGTTTGTCCACAGGCTGAGCTGGATAATGTAAACAGCATGTTGACGGAGGTGGAGGGCAAATCCATCAAGGCATCAAAAGACTGCTCTGCTGTTGAATCCCAACTTCAGGATGTTCAGGTAAGACGGCCATACTTTACTCTACGTTAAGTAGAGAGTTAAATGTATAGGTCAGGACTATTCAACTCAACTGATCAGGGGCCACAGGTACTGAAATAATTTATAGAGCTCAGGGGCCACACATCCTGCAGTTATTGTCAGATAGTAAGTTTGTTTTAATGTTTAAAATCCAGTTTTATTTGAAACAAACCCATTGGTGGACCGAACTGAGCTCACTTGTGGGCCTGATTTGGCCCCCGGGCCACCAGTTGATGTACTATACTGAGAGAATGTTCTTTTAGAACAATGTGCAAGAATCCATTAGGTTTGTACACGTCAATTAAATGTTTCAGTCGGAAACTTTACCTTTTCTAGAAAAATAAATCCATAATGTCTCCCTAAATAAAGTTTGCATAGAGCCACTAAATGTACGTGACCCTTTAAAATAAGGTGAAACAACTGATCAGTTTTTATTTATTTATACACAAACACAGTTACTGTTGCAGTGTAAAATTTTGTTTCACTTTATTTTTAAACATTAAGACAAAAGGGGAAATAAAACTTAAAATATACACCTTGTTTAAAATTCTACAGAGCTATTTGTGTCCATCCCATAATTGTGGAAAAAGTAGAAGAACGAGTAGCCATCTTAGACCTAAATAATGTTGATTCATAATAATTTCCCCCCTCAAAATTGAGAAGCACAGTGTTTATATCTAAAATGTGGAGGGGAGTCCTAGCTTGATGCGTTTCGTGAAAGCGCCTTGTGGCAGCCGCGGACTCTGCTTTTCCACCATGACGGTTTGAAACTAGCTCGGAGTTGACAGGATGTTGATATTTGTAACACGTACCAGTGGAGTGGAGAAAAACTCAATATCTCAGTTGAAACCTTCAAGAATTTAAAGGATAAATTCATAAAAGTCGTCTCCTCCTCCATCTTTACTACTTACCTGTAGTCTGGTCAGAGTCAGCAGGTCCATGAGAAAACCCCAGACCTCTCTTTCCCCATCAACACTCAGAATAATGACGTTGACAAATGATCACTATCAAACATCAGTGGTTTGTGCAGCCTTGACGTGAAATTGTTGAACATTGAGCATCATGAGGCTCCACACCGACTGTAACGGTCCTAGTCCTGTTTGGTTTTCTAAAACTCTGTGTCCGTCTCTCAAACAGGAACTGCTCCAAGAAGAGACTCGTCAGAAACTGTCTCAGGGCACTCGTATGCGTCAGCTCGAAGAAGAACAGAACAACCTGAAGGAACAACTGGAGGAAGAAGAGGCGGCCAAGAGGAGCGTGGAGAAGCAGCTTCAAGTAGCTCAAGCTCAGGTAAAACACATCGACGCACCCGAAATCAAGTCCTCCGGGAGTTTTCATTGAAGCCAGCAGAAAAACAAACGCTGGAATAAATTAGTGACTTAACTCCCCGTGATATATCACTTGAACAAATGAGCCTGAATTCAGTGCATGTTGTCTTCATGCAGCTTGCTGAGATGAAGAAGAAGCTGGAGCAGGACGCTGGCTGTCTTGAGACCGCTGAGGAAGGAAAGAAGAGACTTCTGAGGGACTTTGAGGCAACAACCCAGCGCCTGGAGGAGAAATGTGCTGCTTTTGACAAGCTGGACAAAACCAAGAACCGTCTCCAGCAAGAGCTGGACGACCTGCTGGTGGACCAAGACCACCTCCGGCAGATCGTCTCCAACCTGGAGAAGAAGCAGAAGAAGTTCGACCAGGTAGGTGCACGCTTTCAGAGAAGAGCGACGCCGCAAACGATTCAGACCTCAGTTTTACAGAGTTTTAACGTTGTCTTGGTTGTAGATGCTGGCAGAGGAGAAGAACATCTCCGCTCGTTACGCCGAGGAGCGTGACCGAGCTGAAGCTGAAGCTCGCGAGAAGGAGACTCGAGCACTGGCTTTAACCCGTGAGCTGGACTCGTTGATGGAGGTCAAGGAGGAACTGGATCGCAGCAGCAAACTGCTGCGGGCTGAAATGGAGGACCTGGTATCATCAAAGGACGACGTTGGAAAGAACGTAAGTTTGAAACAATCTCGCGTGTTTCGTTTGTTCCTACGCTTCTCGATGGTTCTCACCAGAGACCTCCTTCCCCTCTGCAGGTGCACGAACTGGAGAAGGCTAAACGCTCGATGGAGCAGCAGCTGGAGGAGATGAAGACTCAGCTGGAGGAGCTGGAGGACGAGCTGCAGGCCACAGAGGACGCCAAGCTGCGTCTGGAGGTCAACATGCAGGCCATGAAGGCCCAGTACGAGAGGGACCTGGCAGGACGAGACGAGATGGGTGAAGAGAAGAAGAGGGCTCTGGTTAAACAGGTAGGCGTCTTATTATCTTTAAACTTCCACACACTTTGGATTTAACGTCTTAAAATGCTCGTTACATACTTTTAATTTGTTACTCAGAGTATAATTTTCAAAATAAAGCTCCAAACCTGGGAGTTAGTTTGTTTTTTATTCAGCTTGATTTCTAAATTAACACGATCAATTTAGAAAGGCTTTAGCAGCTGTCAGGTTTTTAGTAGAACGAAGGTTTTGTTTTATGTGTACGTGTTTTTTTCTAAACCTCAGTGTAAAATTAGACAAAGATCCAAATTAAAGTCACATCAAGCTTATCATAAAATTGGCATTTTTTATTGTTCGACAAACGTTTTAAAGTTTCTGCTAAAATCTTAACGTTGAAAATAAATTCTTGCGTTTTTAAAAAGTAGTCAAACTACAGCTGATTCAAAGTTCAGCTGCTTTTATTCTCACAAAAACACATCACATGTTTTTAGATCTCTGTCCTGGTTTTCTGTTTAAAGATAAATCAATTTTAATTGATTTAACTATTGATTAACAATTGTTTCATCAGTCTCCATGATGATTGGTCGCTATGGAGACTGATGAAACAATGGTCTCTTTTGATGTCACATCACTCTTTACGTGCATTCCTGTTGATGATGCAATAGAGGTGGTCAGTTTAAGATTAAAATCAGACACCACTCTGAGCAGCAGGACCACACTTTCCACAGAACAACTGTGTCAACTCTTGAAACTGTGCCTGCAGTCAACCTACTTCACATATGGGGAGCAATATTATAGGCAGAAACATGGGTGTGCTATGGGGTCTCCAGTTTCTCCTATTGTTGCCAACCTGTACATGGAGGAGGTAGAAAAGAGAGCCTTGACGTCCTTTTCAGGGACACCACCAAGTCATTGGTTCAGGTATGTTGACGACACCTGGTTTAAAATTAAATCTCAGGAAGTCCAACATTTTACTGACCACATCAACTCTGTGGATAAATACATCAAGTTCACACGAGAAGATGTAAAAAATGGCAGGTTGGCTTTCTTGGACTGTGAGGTCTCAGTCTCTGATAGAGGACATTTGCAAACTGAGGTGTACCGCAAACCCACCCACACAGACCAGTATTTGCAGTTTGACTCCCATCACCCTTTGGAGCACAAGTTAGGAGTCATCAGGACTCTGTACCACAGAGCAGACAGCGTCCCCACTAGCTCAGGAGCCAGGCAGAAGGAGAAATCCCACACAAGACAGACTCTAGAGCAATGTGGATATCCTAACTGGGCCTTCCTGAAAGCAGAGAAGAAACCCAAACAGGACTCCAGTCAGCCATCAGGTGAAAAGGAGGAACCCAGACCCAGACCAGTGGTCATTCCGTATGTTGAGGGAGTATCAGAGAAACTGAGACATTTATTTTCTAAACATAACGTCCCAGTGGCTTTTAAACCCCAAAATACATTACGGCAAAGACTGGTTCATCCCAAAGATCCAGTCCCCCGGCACAAACAGAGTAATGTTGTGTATGTTGTTCAGTGTCAGGAGGGTGATCAGTCTTACATCGGGGAAACTAAACAGCCACTGGCCAAAAGGATGGACCAACACAGAAGATCAACATCATCAGGCCAGGACTCTGCGGTCTACACTCATCTCCAGGCCAGCGGTCACTCTTTCAGGGATGAAGATGTTCACATCCTGGACAGAGAGGAACGATGGTT
>NC_056512.1:19016381-19017600 GCF_014905685.2 Nematolebias whitei
CCTCATGTGCTTTCCAAAAAGGAACAAAAACAACTTTATAAAAAAAATATATATATATATATATAATTCATATATAATACACATAATACACAGAGTCATTTGCACATCTATACTTATTACAAACACACAAGCTTAGATTAAAACTGCAGTAAGAGCAGAATTATGAACGTTTTATTACACAACAGACATTTAGAAAATACTTATGAGACATGACAATTTGCAATAATTTGAATATACTTTTTTTTGGGGGGGGACGGGGTTAATTTTTAACTTTTTACTACAACCTAAACAGCAATTTAGTGAAAGGACAAAATAATAATTTTTGTGGAGGAGTTGTAAATGTTTATAAAGTCAAAACATTGAAAGCCTCTCAAGCATTTAACCTATTAAAACAAATAATTGAATTGCTTTGATTTGTTTGGTCTGTGTTTTCTTGTTTCTCTGGAACAATAATGTAATTAATACAAGTCAATTTTCTTTGAAAATATATTAAAAGAAACTTCTTGACTCATATTGAGATGGCCCAACCTAAAACAGTTGAAGCATTTAAGAAGATGTTTTGGAGGGACACCAGTAAATGTGACTGATGTGGAAATAAATGACATTTATTTCTCTCCACGTCTTAAATCAAGTCTAATTCTGTTCCACTGATAAAATCATCTGCAAATGTTTTTCTTTGTTCATACAACTTGGATAAATAAAGCAAGTATTATCAGGTTCCCTGAAGGTTAGTGAGAAAAATAAATAACTTGTGGTAATTAATACTGCACATTATAGGAAGATAGGTTTACCAGAAAACTTGATAAAAATTAATATTTATAAAAATATAACCCTAAAAATTTGCATTCACCTCTTAAACCCAAAATTAGACCATACTTAGGTGTGATCGGGGGCCACACCTTGGACCCCTCTGGTCTGGAGCTGGGGCTTCTCTCAGGTCTAGAAGCAACAGATTTAATTTCAGTGGAGCACAAACAGAAGGAGCTTCTGCTGATTTGAAAGAAATTGAAGTTACTTGGATCTGCAGACCTGAGTGATCTAACTGGAGTACAAGTGATTAAGATGTCTTGTACTTTATGGAGCTGGTAATTTATATCAGTGTAATAACTTTATTTAAAGGTCCTCTGGACTGATTCTTCTAGGTCGAAACGTTTCGTCTCTCATCCGAGACTTCCTCAGTCTGAGGTGCTGTATTCAGCTCAGTCTCTTAAATAGCACC
>NC_056512.1:19017700-19020239 GCF_014905685.2 Nematolebias whitei
CCTCATTAACATTAACAACCCATACTGAGCATGCATCAGGGGAAACATTAACCTAGTTTTGTTTTTCTTTTCTTTTTTTAAGAATTTAATTACTTTTTTGGGGGGGGGGGGGACTATTTTTTGTTTTCTTGTGCTTTGAAAGTTTATTCATTTATTTTCAGAGCCAAAAGCCTAAAATGACTGACATTTTAAAAAAGGGGATGAAATTTCAATCCCCCATTTGGACAATGGACGACCCATCTGGGTCGTCAAAGTTCAGAAAAACAGCTGGCAGTTACTAAAACAGATTCATAACGTGACAAAGTTGATCAACTTGTATGTCAGTGATGCCACTTTATATTATTTTAAAAATGTCAAGTTTCTCCCCATCGATTATTAACTCAACTGACATTTTATAAGTTATCATGCAAAATTCTACTCTTTGATAGGTCAGTGAAGGTTTGTTGTAGGATAAATTAATTATAGCTAAATTTTACAATATTATTTTCATATTTTTTTGCTGTTAAACCTAAAAATTATATAAAGTATCACCATTAAATCTAAAGGTCTACATCTGCATCAACCTCTTATTCCTGTCAGTCAAAATTTAACCATTCTTTAATTGCAGTCGTGGGCCGCACAAAATCACTCCAAGGGCCGCAAATGGCCCTCGGGCCACACTTTGGACACCCCTGCTCTGAACCATCCACAGAGACTGCTCTGTCACAGTTTGTGCTCATCTCGCTTTTCTCTTCTGTTGCAGGCGTGGCGACCTCCCCTTCCCTATCCGCCGCACCGTTACTCGCGGCGGCGTTGAAAGTGACGAGGAAAACGAGCCCAAGACCGAGAACCCAGAGCCCCAAGCCTGAACGCACCGCCGCACCCCCATCCAGACAGACCCAAAAACACACGAGCACCCGTCACTGTAACCAAGAACGAACACAAACATGACCAGGAGTTGAGCTCAGCCCTCCGAGTCGAGTCCTGCGTCCGTCTGAATTTTTGTTTTATTAAAATTGAGTTAATCTGTGCATTCTTCACACATTTACACACAGCAGCCAGGAAACTCAGACAATCTCCTTTTTCTCTCTCACACACAGTTTTTGGGCCAAACTTTCTTTTTCATTCTCTGGGAAAAGGTCAAATATTTTTATAAGGAAGATTTCCACTTGTAATAATCCTGATTCAGGATTTATTTTTCTAATCGATTAGAGAAAGTCTACATGAATAAATGAAGATGATTACTGGAAAAGGACCAAAGCTCCGTCTGTAGAAGCATATTTTATGCAGACGTATTTTTATAACGGTTAATAATGAAAGTGCTTCGTGTTAATGATGCTCGTGCTCTAACCTCAATTTATAAAGATTTATACAGTATCCTGAAGTGTATCCTATCAACTTAGAGGCAGTTAGATCTTTTCTTTTGTTTTGCTTTTAGGCTCAAATATTTTGTGCACACTTTTTCTTTTTGTGGCAACAAAGCTCCAACGATTGGAAGATCACTGATAAACTGAAGGGGTTTGATTTGTGGCAAATTATTTTAAATTTGCACTGAAGCGGATAAACGCCGACCTCTGACACCACTGCGTATGCTTTAAAGTCGCAGTGTGGCCGTGCTCAGCGTGCGCACGCTCACTGCCAACACAAACTATAAGGCCTTAACTGCAGCCGACGCCTGCTTGGCGGGGTTTAGTTGTCCTCTGGATGTGCGTTGATTTTCATTCATCACTATCAGTGTTTGTTATATTCAGGGCAATGTATAAATGGTGGTATCTTATTTTATTTGTTGACTTGCTGCACACTGTATTCTCAGGGCACAGCTTGTAGAGAGGGAGAGAGAAAGAAGCTGAGGCTGTTAACCAAAGGTAAATTCAGGATGGGAACGTTCATCATTTCTGTACGGTGTGAACTCTAAACTGTTTACTAGCCCGTCGAGCTCGGTACACACACCAGACTCGGCTATGACGAACAGTCGTGCAGTGATCCAGATTGTTTGACGAGATGACGTAAGCCTCGCTCACAGGCTGTGCCCAGGGTCAGCTTTTGGCTCACACTGCTGGAAAGTGAGAGGAATGTGTCGAGAGCAACGGCTCAAAATTAAACAGATGGCATCTTTCACACCTAAAGCAATTCCAAAAGAGGAAAAAATGATTTTGCTTCTGTCTGCATTTCTGGAATGAAAATCATGTGATAGTTCAAATAAAGTTACTTTTTAAGCTGCAGTGTTTCTGTGCATCTGTGTGATTTAAATGTTTGCCCCCTGATGTCGTCGCCTGATGGTTGTTGGGGTGATGATTATGGGCAAGAGAAGCATAAACGAGTCAGAACCGGTTTTAGTACTGATAATTGAAGCAAATAGAAGTGATAAGATAAGAACTTTATTGATGGCTCTATTGATTTATTGATGAGCTGGTGCAAGGAGAATAACCTCCACATCAATGTGAAGAAGACGAAGGAGAAGGTCGTGGACTTCAGAAGGAACAAACGCACCTACACCCCCCTGAACATAAGGGGATCTACGGTGGAAGTGGTCTCCAGCTACAAGTACTTGGGTGTGCAC
>NC_056512.1:19020339-19023630 GCF_014905685.2 Nematolebias whitei
TTTTTTTTATAAAGTTGTTTTTGTTCCTTTTTGGAAAGCACATGAGGTTCTTGATGCATCAGATGAGCTGCAGTATGTTTGATTGAAAAGATTAGCTGCAGACTGTTAAAGTTTTGGGATGTGCTGCGCCTCCTGTAGGTGCGGGAGATGGAGATGGAGCTGGAAGATGAGAGGAAGCAGCGCTCTGCAGCTGTAGCCGCCCGTAAGAAGCTGGAGCTGGACCTGAAGGAGCTGGAGGTGGGCATCGACATGTCCAACAAGAACCGTGACGAGGCTCTGAAACAGCTGAAGAAACTCCAGGTGAGCGCTGCAGACGTCCACATCAGCCCATCCACGCATTCAAACACCACATACAGAAGTCCCTCGCTACTTCGCTGTTCATTTTATCGCAGACTCGCTCCATCACAGTTTTTCAGAATAAGCTTTATTGTCCTTGTACTGGGATGCAGTGAAATTATGTTCGTACAGTCGTCCGAAAGCTGGGCGGAGTGCACGTTGCTGCTGCTATAAAATATCATGGCCCCTTATTCTTTATCAGAATACTTTTCGATAGAAAAAGGGTTGCGATAGACGAAGCTTTTTCCTTAGTTACCCATGTCCCAGGAGAAATTTGATAGTCTGCTCATATCCGAGGCCAAACTGGGGAGTCGGATTCAGATAAGCCACAATTGTTGTTTTTCTTCAGGCAGACTTTTAAAAATATTTTTCTTGTCAGCCTCGAGTCCTGCTGGAACTTTCCGGTCCAAAATGTCCAGATTTATGGGTATTCTTGTCCACTGATCTGTGCTATGAGCCTTCCTCAAGGTTGATCCCAACATGCTGACGAGTCCTAGAAGCCGCAGGTGGCCTGTGATTCTCACAAATCGCCTCCATCTTAAGGTTTAGCTTGTAAATCGGCTGATTTTGAGTACTCATGGCGTGAACAAAACCTTCACACTGCCTCAGAAGCTTTGTCATGGCCGAAACTGCTGCCGATGTCTTCAAAAGTCAGTAAAACAGAGACCCGCCAATTCCAAAGAGCAGAAACCCTGTATCATAAATCCAAACTATATAATGTCTTCAACGTCCTCCTGAGACAGAACTGAGAGACCCATTTTGTAACACCATTTTGTTGAAAAGATTTTGTTGATTACGTTGAAAGTCCAGCTCACCAGATCCATAATGGTGTTTTTCGTTCGGGAGATGTGTACCAGGAACTTCAAACACTCGGAGAGCAAAGCAGGCGGGAGGGAGAGGAGAAGGCGTCCGCCTTGAGCGAGAGCCTGAGAGTAAAGATAAGAGTGGACATGACACACAATTGGCTGATTGATGGATGAGCTGCACGATCAGCATGGAAATTTTATTTAAAATAAATTATTTTAAATTATTTAACACCTGCTGCACCTTTGTACAGCCCATACTGCTGCAGCTGATCAGCATGCAGAGCAGAGAAGTGGGTGTGGCCAAGAGCGTTTGCAGCTAGCAAAGAGCAGAGGAGGCAGGGACTGAACTCATGACGTTCTGTGCTCTTTTAGAGCATTTAGAGTTTAGAAACATTGTTTAGAATATTGCATGAGTGTGGAAAGGGTTTAAAACGCTGTACTGGTAGTTTGAGTTCTACTGGTTTTTGTTTTCAGGCCCAGATGAAGGATCTTGTCAGAGAGCTGGAGGACACTCGCATGTCCAGAGAGGAGATCTTGACCCAGAGCAAGGAGTCTGAGAAGAAGATGAAGGCCATGGAGGCTGACATGCTCCAGATGCAGGAGGTCAGTGTTAATGCCCTCTGTTTTTGATTAATGCGGTTTGCCTTCCCCTATTCATCACTTGTATCTTTATTTTTCTGTTAATGTTCAGGAGCTGGCAGCTGCAGAGAGAGTAAAGAGACAAGCTCAGCAGGAGAGAGATGAGCTGCAAGATGAAATAAACAACCAGTCTGGCAAGAAGTGAGACCCTCCATCATCACTCAAACCTCCAGACTCTGTCTGCATCATGTATTTGAGTCAGCACTAGTCCCAGGGTCGTTCCATCTTCTCTTTTTGTCTACCTCAGTTCTCAGGTCACAGAGGAGAGGAGGCGACTGGAGGCTCGTATTGCTCAGCTGGAGGAGGAGCTGGAGGAGGAGCAGTGCAACACCGAACTGATCAATGACCGGCTGAAGAAGGCCATGCTGCAGGTGTGGAGGCTTATGAAATGTTTTTATGGAAGAAGAGCACAAAACAGCATTTACTGTGTTCAGAATGAACGTGATTCTTACGTGATTGTCTTTTCTTTCTCCCAAGACTGACCAGATGAACGTGGAGCTGACTGCAGAACGCAGCACCGCTCAGCGCCTCGAGGGAGCTCGCTCCCAGCTGGAACGTCAGAACAAAGACCTGAAACTGAAACTGCAGGAGCTCGAGGGAACCGTCAAGTCCAAATACAAGGCCAACATGGCCGCCCTGGAGGCTAAGATCGCTCAGCTGGAGGAACAGCTGGACTTAGAAACCAGGTAAAATCTTCCACGTGTCTGTCCAGATTAAGCAATAATCTCTTAAAGTTGTGACTAAAAGCACAAACGCCAACATTTTTCTTCCTGATCTCTTCCCGTGTTGGTTATGGAAAAATGTCTTCTCTGTTTGGTGGGATAGTTCTCGTGCACCTGAGACTGAGAGAATGAAACAGATTTTATCTGCTGTGCTTTGATTCAGGGAGAGGCAGGCTGCCACCAAGCTGGTGAGACGCTCTGAGAAGAAGCTGAAGGAAGTCATCCTGCAGGTGGATGACGAGAGGCGCAACTCGGAGCAGTTCAAGGACCAGGTCAGTAGTACTCTCCTTCCTGTTGTGGGCACCATCTGTGTCACGTTCACGGAGAACATCTTCTTCAAATAAGCTCTTCCTGATCCTGAAGACCGGCTGTCATCACCTTGTCCAGGAGAAGGCATCCGTGTATTTGAGCGTCTGACTCGTGCTGGGTTTGTTTTGTGGTGTTTAGGCCGACAAGCTGAACTCTCGCATGAAGCAGCTGAAGCGTCAGCTGGAGGAAGCCGAAGAGGAGGCCCAGCGAGCCAACGCCAACAGAAGGAAACTTCAGAGGGAGCTGGAGGACGCCACAGAGTCTGCAGATGCCATGAACCGTGAAGTTGTGTCCCTCAAGAGCAAGCTCAGGTAGTTGAGTGTGTCTGAGGCTTCTCATCACTTGGGATGGATGTGGAGTCCCTGGCTCTAAACCAGGGGTGTCCAAACATTTTTATAAGTGGCCCAGAACTGTCTAGATGAAAGGTGTCGCGGACCAGAAAAAAAACTGAATTTAAGAAGGGGGGGGGAATTTAAGTG
>NC_056512.1:19023730-19026971 GCF_014905685.2 Nematolebias whitei
CAGTTTGATCAAAATCCTCCAGTTTAAAATCCTCACTGCTCAGATGAATCCTCCTCAAAGATACTTCCTCCTCTTCCTCACATCTTGTTCTTTGGGAAACCTTCAAAATGAAAACTTGAGATTTGTGTCTACACAAAAACATTGTACAGAGGAGGTCAATCTTATTTTCTACTTCCTATAATCCCTAGTTTTATTTTTTTTAAATCCTAGAACTTAAACAAAACTCCAGTTTTGATGCATATCTGTTGATAATGAACCAAAGCTACTGAAATAGTGAGTATGCTTATTAGAAAAATATTCCTGTCATCAGATCTCAGTCAGCTTCATTGCAGCTGAACATCATGTTACACTGAACATCACATCAGCTGGTGGACATAAATACAGTACAGTAATATTATATTCACAAAATACTAACAATAATATGTTCATCTTACTTGTGAAAAGTTATCCCCCGAGACCTGACGTCAACAGTCCGTCGATTAGAACAGAAATAAGCTGCGAAGTGCTGAAACATCTTCTGCTTTAACCAAATAAGGACGACCGCTCCAAGATGGCTGCCGAAAATCCTGCTCTGCAGCAGCCAATGAGGGATCTATATATACCCCACCAAGAATATTTAAATACACTGAACCATGTGTTCAGCTTTAATGGCTGTACGTCTAAGATTTACAGAGGAATAAATCCTGAGAATGAGTTTAGTATTCAGCTCTGACTGATTAAACGCGCAGATACTTCATTGCTCCTGTCAAACAGGTTACACTGAGTGGAGCGGTCGACCGTTCCAAGATGGCGGCCCTACAACTCGTCAGCGCCAATAGGCGATAGCGGTCAAAGAAACGCATACCGATCATCTCAAAACACAGAAAATTCCTGCATTTTTCTCCTTTCAGGGGATGAAGTATCTGTTACACAGAGCAGGGATGAGAATTTTATTTTACCTGGACGACCTGCTGCTCCTGTCACACTCCAGACAGGAGGCGCTGATGCAGGATCAGGTGTTGACATCACACCTGTTAAATCTGGGCTTCGCCATAAATTGGAAGAAAAGCTCGATTTTCTCGGCCCAGACAATTGTTTATCTGGGAGTGGAATTAAATTCAACCACCATGAAGGCTCGCTTATCCCAAACGAGAATCGACACTTTAAAAAGTCAACTCCACCACGTAAGACCTGGCAAAGTGATAACAGCTGTCTCCGTCATGAAGCTGTTGGGAATGATGTCATCAGCTCACACAGTGGTTCCGCTGGGTTTGTTACACATGAGACGCCTCCAGAGGTGGTTTGCGCGTCTGCGTGTGGATCCAGTAAAACAAAAACGACGGATGATCATTGTTCCTCCCTCTGTGAGAGCAGACCTCCGACTCTGGGGAAACACTCTGGTTCTGTCAGAGGGAGTTCCCGTCAGCAGACCCACGTCACACGTGTCAGTCTTCACGGACGTGTCGCTGTCAGGTTGGGGGGGACATGCCTATCTCAAGCAGTAGGGGCGCTGTGGCCCCACCGCACATGAGCCCACATCAATGTTTTGGAGTGTCGCACAGTGCTGAATGTGATTCAACACTTTGCTCTCGTGCTACAGAATCAACACGTGTTGATTCACACAGACAACATGGTGATTGCTGCGTACATAAACCGACAGGGGTGTGTGCGTTCAGCCCAGATGTTACACATTGCGCGAAAGCTACTGTTGGGCTCACCAAAACCTGCTCTCCATCAGAGCGGTTTACATACCCGGTGCTCTGAACAGAGGGGCAGATGTGATGTCCAGGGGCGGTCCACGTAACGCGGACTGGACCCTCCATCCAGACCTGATGGTTCAGACGTGGCAGAAGTTTGGCAAAGCAGCTGTGGACCTGTTTGCGACACGAGAGAACGCTCAGTGTCAACTATGGTTTTCCCTGAGCCCGCGAGACGATCCGCCGCTGGGGGGTGGATGCATTTGCTCACAGCCCATGGCCCAAAACGCTTCTGTACGCATTTCCCCCACCTCCTCTGATTTTACGGTTCCTGAACCGAGTTCAGGAGGAGGGACTGACAGCTCTCCTGGTGGCTCCCGAGCGCGTGAACGCACCATGGTTCCCAGTCCTGCAACGCCTGTTGTCGGGTCGTCCGTGGAAACTGCCATGGAGGGAGGATGCTCTCCTTCAAGCAGGAGGAGCGATCAGGAGTTACCCAGAAATAGGCCAGCACCTGTGGGTCTGGCCGCTGAGCGGTCCCGCTTAGAGAGGATGGGTCTCCCACAGGAGGTAGTGCGCACAATCCAGGATTCACGTGCTGCATCTACCACAGCTCTGTACACATCAAGGGGACGGCTTTTCAGCGCTGGTGTACAGAGAAAGGTTTAGAGGCCACCTCATGCCCATTAGGCGGCGTGCTGTCTTTTCTACAACAGCTGATGGATAGGAAGTTGGCATTCAGCACGATTAAAACGTACGCTGCAGCCATCTCTTCCTGCCACGAAGGGTTCGGAGACAGAACAGCTTTTAATCACCCGCTGATGAAGCGGTTTCTAAAAGGTGTACAAAGACGTAGGCCTGTTTCACGCCCACTTGTTCCACAGTGGGATTTAACGCTGGTCCTGCGAGCCCTGATCAAAGCTCCATTTGAGCCTCTGGATCAGGTTTCACTTAAATTCTTGTCTCTTAAAACAGACCTGCTGCTGGCTTTAACATCCGCTAAGAGGGTGAGTGATTTATCGGCCCTCTCTGCCGCTCCGTCATGTCTCAGAGTTCAGGCTGATGGTAGTTCAGCTGATTTAAGACCAAATCCAGCTTTTATGCCTAAAAACATCACAAGCTCTTTTAAATCAAGAGTGATATCGTTGGAGGGATTTTTCCCTTCCCCCCACAGATCAGAAGAAGAAGCATCTTTTCATCTTCTCTGTCCGGTGCGGGCGTTGACGTGTTACATAGCGCGCACAGCTGCAATGTGTCAAACTCAACAATTGTTTGTGCATTATAGAGATGCATCTGCAGGTCACCCGTTATCCACCCAGCGCTTGTCACACTGGCTGTGTGAAGCCATTTCTGAAGCCTACAAAGCATCAGATCTAGAGCCTCCTGTCAACCTCAAAGCACACTCGACCAGGGGTATCGCATCTTCGACTGTTCTGCATAATGGTATGTCAATGCAGGACATTTGCACTGCGGCTGCATGGTCAACACCCTGCTCATTTATTCGCTTTTACCTACGTAATGTAACGGCTCGTTCCATGACACATTCTGTCCTTAGTGCTCTAACA
>NC_056512.1:19027071-19034608 GCF_014905685.2 Nematolebias whitei
AAACATTTCGTCCTTCATCCAAAGGACTTCGTCAGTCCGAGGAGCCACAACAAACTCAGTCCCACAAGCAGCACACTCCCATAGTGGGCCAACCAGTTTGCTGGTTATCCTGATGCAATAGAAAAAAAATCTAAAAAAGTTAAGTCTGATCCTCTGGATGGGTTCAAAAAACAAAAAATTGTAATATGTTTCGACTTTCATCCAAAAGACTTCTTCAGTCTGAGCTGTATTCAGCTCAGTCTTATAAATAGCACCTTCTCGTAGTGGTTCAACCAGTTTGTTGTTGACATTCAAAACTAGCTGTTTATTTATAAGACTGAGCTGAATACAGCTCCTCAGACTGAAGAAATCTTTCGAATGAAAGGCGAAACGTTTCTACAATTTTTTTTTTAACCCATCCAGAGGACCAGACTTAACTTTTTTAAGACAGTTTGCTGGTTGTTGCTGCAGTTTGCTGAAACCATCACCATCAAACTGGTTGGCATTTGGCCTACTGTGAGTGTGCTGCTTCTGGGACTGTGTTTGTTGTGGCTCCTCGAACTCAAGAAGTCCTTTGGATGAAGAACGACACATTTCAACAAAAACAAGAAACCGTTCAGATGACCTGACTGAACTTTATTGGATTACTATCTGAGTTTTATTAATTTCCGTCTGGTGGTTCATTAGATATTTAATAAACAAACACATAAACCTTTGTCATCATGACACACAGACAAACATGAGAAGTTGGTCAGATCGGCACAGAGTGGAGGAAGCTCTCTGGCAGCTCTCTGCAGCTTGATCAGCAGCAGCAGCCACTGCTGACTTCCCTGCTCTTTTTTGCCATATATGGTCATAAGAGTGGTTGGAGAGAGGAGAGCAGAGGGAGGGGGTGTGGTCTATTGTTTTTGGCGGAAGAAGTGTAGGGTTGCTCTTGAAACTTTGATGCTTGTCGTCATCCTCTCTGTGTGAATGCAGACACAATAACCTCAAGAGCTGAGTGTGTGTTCAGGCCAGGACATTGATTCACGAGTTTGAATCCTGGCCCTTGAGCTCAGGCTTATTTTTAAACAGCCAAAGGACGGAGAAAGTGCTCAACGTGGTAAATGGTTAACAAAGGTGGTGACATGCAGCTCCAAACATCCAGCAGGAATGCTTTTCATCACGCTCTTTATTATTTTTGTGAATCTGGACCATTAGCGTTGTTTAGTCACACCTGCTTATGTCATGTCAGAGGAATTCCCCGTGCTCGGTCTCTGTGGAGCAGCTGTGAATGAACAGCCCCGGGCTTTGATTGCAGTCATGCACTCCACGCCACAGCGTTTAATGAGCAGTCTGAGGGCCTCGCTTCTGCCTCCGTCAGCTGTGGGTTCTGTAATGACATGGGTTAGACAGCAAAGCAGAACGGGGTGGGAATTTTTCTGCTTCGAAAGTCATGAGATAAGAGGTGATGACTGGCAAACAGGTCTGTTGCTGCCGGCCTCGTCAGCCTCACATGACCTCACTCTCGTTTCTTTCTGCCAGGCTGTGTTTACAGCGCCGAGTTGTTTTTTTTTTTTTTTAATCTTCTCCCTCGGGTCAAAGTGGCTACAGCCCTGACAGGTATTTTGACCATTAGCTCATTTCTGAAAAGGTTTTTTTTTTTTTTTTAGAAATCGTGACCTTTATTTGTTGTTAATTATTTACAGATGATAAGGCACCAACGTACCACTGTCTTCTTTTTATCATCTGAAACCATGGCAACGTTAAAACAAAGCACAAGCTGAAATCAAACACATGTGTCCAGGAGGAACACAGATTATTTCAATCTGAGCAGGGTTAAGAAGGGAAAAACAACTTTTTTTTAACAGAGCGTTGCAAAATGTTCACACCCACTGGAATTATTGTTGACACACAGCCTGGAACTTAAACAGGTTTGTTATTTGATTATTACTATATGAATACTTCAGACTCATTAAGTTAAACTCTTTTTTTTAATTCTAAAGAAAACGCAACTAAAAAAAAGTGGTATAGATATGTATTCACCTCCTTTGCTTTGAAGCCCTTATTATTACCTCCGGAAGTTACATAATTACCGGTAGTTAAATACAAGCTTCCCGTGGGTAATCTGAGTGTCAGATAATCTCAGTATAAATACACCTGCTCTGCTAGCAACACCTGTAACCAGTAAGGACTACCACTAGCAGGGCTTAATTTGAGCCGCGTCCTGCCCGAACAGGCTCTGGGAACTCTCTTCTTTTGACAGGGTGCGTTCCGGTAACTGTTTGCTTGGATCCAGTAACTCTCAGGCCTAATAATAATAAAGTTATGAACAAATATGACTGACTTGAACGAATAAAACATATTGGATATGTAAACTGAAACTAATTACATAAACACTCATTTTAAACACAACAGCCACTTACGACTTCTTCCTCTTCAAGTAAGCATGTACACCTCTACCCTTAAAAAAAATCGACGCCATTAAAAGAGTGGATTAAAAGAGTGGTGGGGGTGAGTGCCGAGCTAACCAGGCAGTCGTACGCGGGCAGGAGCCCACTGGCATCCGCAATGAACAGACAGAGGAAGCACCTGGAGGTTTCACATGTGGAGTCGGACAGTGAATTCAACGGAGAAGAGTCGGCTTGGAACCGTCAAGTAAGGAGGAGGGAGGCTAGGACGCTTGACAGAAGTGGAGTGTTTACAAATGTAGGTAAATGTAGATGTTTAAAAACCCATTAAAATACACCAAAATGCAGGAAATCTTAATTAAATACTTAATTAATTTTTTTCTGGGGGAGGATCCTCAGACACCCCACCCCCATAGGCACACCAGCTGTTTGCGTTCCAGCATAGATCGGTTTACAAATTAAGCCCTGAATAAGAGGCAATATGAAGACCAAGGAACTCTCTACACATCAGAGACAAAGTTGTGGAGACATACAGGTCAAGGTTTGGATTATAAAAAAATAAACCAGAACAATGAACGCCTCTCACAGGACCGTAAATCCAATAATAAAGTAGCATTCCTTGAAGGAATGCATGTTGCCCATCATCTTGTAACTTCATGCTCATTTTAGGATTGAACATTTTGATCACCTATGAGACCCTGAATGGAAGGGGTCCTGTAGACCTGTCTGACCTCCTGCAGCCCTATCCCAGTAGGTCCAGAGTGGTCCACAGAGGTGATCAGGATTTTTCAGTTGTAGCTCCTAAACCTGTGGAACCACCTGCCCAATCTTTTTTATTGGTTTTATTTTATTATTATTTTTTTTACTTATATTTTTATATGATTTTATTCTTGTGTTTTTATGTTTCCTGACTTTATTCTCTTCTTCCCATTTGTATTATATGCAGCACTTTGGCCAACGACAGTCGTTTTTAAATGTGCTATAAGAACAAGTTTGATTTGATTTGCATGCTAAACAAAGACACAATCAGTTAGTACGGTGACGGGAATCACTCTCAGCTACTACCACACCCAACTTTGGCTCAATAAAAACACAGAATTTTAGCAACTTTTGTATTTGCTATGGTCAATTACTTGTGGTGGCCATCTTGAATCAGGTTGGCTCCATAAGTTAACAGTACAGGATATCCAATGACTACTCACCGAGTTTAAATAAAAGAGATATTTTGCTAACGAACACACAAAGACACAGGCGATTACATTATTGACAGGCGATTACATCATCGCTCACCTTTTATGGTGGCGAGTGAAAAGACGATGCCACCACAGTAAACCTGTGGTCAGATGAGACTTGAACTTTTATGCCATGAAGGAAACACCATGCCCCACAGTGAAGCATGGTGGTGGCAGTATCATGTTGCAGAGACATTTTTTATCAGCAGGGAACTGGTCTGAGTTGAAGGAAAAATGGATGAAGCAACTTTGTCCCAAAATAATGACAATTATTAACAGCCAATTCTCACTCAAACCCTCTCTATGTGATGATGATGATGTCTGCGTTGTGTCCGACGATGGCGACCCTGGCTAGCTTCTGGCATGTGCTCGTATGTGGTTGGCAAATCCGAACTTCGTCTTAAATATTCTGTCGCAGCAGGTCACGCAGTATAGCTGGCCCGCACTGTTGTAGGTGTAGCTGTAGGAGGGTTTAGGCCAGTTCTTGCAAATGTGTTGTTTGAGGTCTAACTCGAAAAGGCGAGAGTTTTCAAAGTTTGAGATGCCTCTCTTGACCTTTGAACGCCCAACTGATCTTCTTTGAGCAGCCTCCTCCCACTCTTCGGTAACCAAACTTCACGCAGTCAGATTACGTTTGGCGATGTCCTTAAAGCGAAGGTACTGCACGCCGGAGTTGTGCTTCCCACTCCAAAGCTCCGAGTAGAATATTCTCTTTGGTAGCCTTCCATCCGCTGGACGTGACCGCACTATCGCAGTTGTCCTCTCATCAGTAGGTCCTCCATGCCGTGAGCATTTGAGCAACAAAGAACATCGGCATTTGTGACACAATCCTGCCATTTGATGCACAAGATGGAACATTGGTATTTTATGTGAAATGTGTTCAGCCTCCTAATGTCGCCTTTATACAGGCACCAGGTTTCAGCAGCGTATAAAAGGATCGGCAGTACTATGGCACGGTAAACTGCAAACTTCTTCTGCAGTGTGATGTCGTGAGATTTCCACACACTGGTTTAACTTGCCGAAGGTGGCAGCAGCTCCCTCTACACGTGCAGGGATTTCAGACGCAAAACTGTTGTCATTTCTTATCTGGCAACCCAGATAACAGAAGTTGGTGACTTCTTCCAGGTTTATCCCATGTTAGCGTCAGGATCAGAGCCTCTTGACGGCTGTTTAAGTATCTGGGTCTTGGTGACACATAACTAATCCAAACTTGCAACACGATTCCTGCAAGGCATTGAGGTAAAGCTTCTATGCTGTCCTTCATTTGGCATACGTCGTCGGCATAGAAGATATCATGACTGAAAAGTTGGTAGTTTGGGACTTTGCTCTAAATCAGGAGAGGTCAAATACGCTCTTGTCTGTCCGCACATTAAGATGGATGGATACGTCCGCTGCATCTTTCAAGAGCATCATTCATCTCAGCAGCAAAACAGAGTGCAAAAAGAGTGGGTACCAATAGATCATTCATCTTGGCCACTTTATATAGATATTTATTAAATATACTGTATCTATATAAAGTGGCCAAGATTAATGATCCATTTTCTGTTTCAGGGTGAAGAATGACTAGATATTAGAGGTATTCTGTGTTAGAATATGCTCGAACACAGTCAGACAAGAAAAAGGTCCCAACTGGAGAGCAGATATTTAGACGTGGCACAAAATAATTCAGATTTGAGACGTGCTGCAGCGCGTTATTGAGCTGAACCACCGACTTTATGGGCTGAGTCACCAGCGATGCACATTTTAAACATTTTGGAAGCATCCCTTAGAATTTCATTACAATTTGGTAAATGTTTTATTATTCAACACAACACCTATTTAGCTTTGTTTAGCTGAGACAGTTACTCAGATATTCACATTTCAATTGATGTCTAGTTTTTGGGACACCATATAAACCATTTGTTGAGCAAAATCTGAGTCTTTCAGAGATTATAGTCTGAGACAGAGGTTCAACTCTCAGACCCACGACTCTCAACAACACGTTGCTGAAGAAACACTCCAGTAGTTTACAGAGAACCAGTTAAAATGTCTTGAAATGGTCCAATCAAAGTGCAGACCTCAATCCAACTGAGAGTGTTTGGTTTGATTTGAAGATTGTTGGATGCAAACAGCATCTATCCACCCTGAAGGAGCAGTTTGGTCAGTAAGAATGAACAAGCAGTACGTTGATGTCTCCCATCGCTGAAGGATTTGAACAGTGAATGTAGTTTGAGATGACTGGAACTGAACAGGGAATGTACGTAAACCTAAATGTTTTGGAGTGAGATGCACCGTGGAGAAGAGAGGTGGGTTTTTATTTCTGTCCAAGGCAGTGCAAAGTGACAGATTCTTAAGAGAGGGGGGAGCAATTTTATCAACCAGATGGTGTAATGGCAGATCCAGGGGGTGGCCGACGTTGGCCGACGTTGGCCGACGGTGGCCGACGGTGGCCGATGGTGGCCTTGGCCCATAGGCGATTGTAGCTTCTTTTTGGAGGTGCTCAAGAACTCCTAAATTTTAACTTGGCACCCCTGAAAAATAAAGAAAGCATCATTAGGATTTTGTAAGGAAGCTTAGTTCTTAAATACCAAAATATTGAATAATTATGGAATAAATGATGAAAGTCTTAAACGGGCCAAAATCAATTATTATTATTATTTTTTTTGCACGAGTCGGATCCTCTACATCACCTGTCAATCAATCCAGCAGGCTTGTCAGCAACTGACCGCTCAACAATTACAATTTGTCCCAAAGTGAAACGTCCTTTACCTGCAGGAGCTGCTCCCCCTTTTACACCGACAACTTTGTCGGAGTTTTGCATTATGAACGCTTTGTGGTCAGAGAGATTCCATAAAAACTCATCAGATAAAATAGTTAAACGTTAGAGGGGAACATGTGATTCAGACAGTGTTACTCTGAGTGTTTAGAGGGTGGAATACAGTTCATTCTATTTCCAAAACCTAAACTGAGTCTGGAAAAATGTAAAAGATGATAAAGCCCTGCGGCCGACCTCCTTCAGATTCAGATATTCTTTGTTGTTCGCACCACATGTATCACATGTAGTGCGAAAAAAATTATGTACACAGGGTCCCAATCACATCCAACAATAAAATGTAAAAGAAAAACAGTAATAACGGGACAAGACAGCCCCTGGTTTACTCCAGAGCTAGCTGACCTCCTGTACAGGAGAGACCATCTTTGGGCCACAGCGAGAAAATCTGACTCAGACACTGATTGGTTGAGTTTTCGGCAGATGAGGAATAAATGCACAACTGCCATCAAAGCAGCAAAACGCAACTATTTCTTTTCTCAGACCTCCAAAAATCTAAATGACCCCAACAGATTCTGGAAAACCATCAAATCTCTCTCAGGCACCCCCCAATCATCTGACCTCCCATCACAACTTCTCGTTAACTTTGTTCCTGTGTCAAATAAGCACGAGATCCTGAACTGTTTCAACAAACATTTTGTTGCTTCTAGTTCTTTATTTGACACAGTTACTAATGGAAAATCAGCCACTTCCCCTAATAACCAAACTTCTACAAATCAAATCCCTCCTACAAGTCAATCCTCAGTTAATCACAGCTTCTCTTTTTCTCCATTCTCAGTCAGTGAGGTCAATAAACTGTTAAAAGATCTTGATCCTAAAAAATCTGCAGGTCCAGATGAGCTTCCACCTTATTTCTTAAGGCTGGCTGCTCATATCATCACAGTCCCTGTGACCCACATCTTCAATCTCTCCATAAGACAAAACTCCATCCCAGACACTTGGAAAACAGCCTTTGTTCTTCCTTTGCTGAAGGGAGGAGACCCCACCTCACTGAACAACTATCGACCAATCTCTAAACTCTGTTCTAGAAAAATTGATAAACTCTCAAATCAAAAATTACCTGGACTCATTTAACATCTTACCTCCACATCAATCTGGTTTCAGGAAACAACACAGCACAACCACTG
>NC_056512.1:19034708-19036096 GCF_014905685.2 Nematolebias whitei
AGCAATTTTATCAACCAGATGGTGTAATGGCAGATCCAGGGGGTGGCTGATGGTGGCCTTGGCCCATAGGCGATTGTAGCTTCTTTTTGGAGGTGCTCAAGAACCCCTAAATTTTAACTTGGCACCCCTGAAGAATAAAGAAAGCATCATTAGGATTTTGTAAGGAAGCTTAGTTCTTAAATACCAAAATATTGAATAATTATGGAATAAATGATGAAAGTCTTAAACGGGTCAAAATCAATTATTTGTTTATTTTTTTGCACGAGTCGGATCCTCTACATCACCTGTCAATCAATCCAGCAGGCTTGTCAGCAACTGACCGCTCAACAATTACAATTTGTCCCAAAGTGAAACGCCCTTTACCTGCAGGAGCTGCACCCCCTTTTACACCGACAACTTTGTCGGAGTTTTGCATTATGAACGCTTTGTGGTCAGAGAGATTCCATAAAAACTCATTAGATAAAATAGTTAAACGTTAGAGGGGAACATGTGATTCAGACAGTGTTACCCTGAGTGTTTAGAGGGTGGAATACAGTTCATTCTATTTCCAAAACCTAAACTGAGTCTGGAAAAATGTAAAAGATGATAAAGCCCTGCGGCCGACCTCCTTCAGATTCAGATATTCTTTGTCGTTCGCACCACATGTATCACATGTAGTGCGAAAAAAATTATGTACACAGGGTCCCAGTCACATCCAACAATAAAATGTAAAAGAAAAACTGTAATAAAGGGACGAGACAGCCCCTGGTTTACTCCAGAGCTAGCTGACCTCCTGTACAGGAGAGATCATCATTGGGCCACAGCGAGAAAATCTGACTCAGACACTGATTGGTTGAGTTTTCGGCAGATGAGGAATAAATGCACAACTGCCATCAAAGCAGCAAAACGCAACTATATCTTTTCTCAGACCTCCAAAAATCTAAATTATTGCAACAGATTCTGGAAAACCATCAAATCTCTCTCAGGCACCCCCCAATCATCTGACCTCCCATCACAACTTCTCGTTAACTTTGTTCCTGTGTCAAATAAGCACGAGATCCTGAACTGTTTCAACAAACATTTTGTTGCTTCTAGTTCTTTATTTGACACAGTTACTAACAGAAAATCAGCCACTTCCCCTAATAACCAAACTTCTACAAATCAAATCCCTCCTACACGTCAATCCTCAGTTATTCACAGCTTCTCTTTTTCTCCGTTCTCAGTCAGTGAGGTCAATAAACTGTTAATAGATCTTGATCCTAAAAAATCTACAGGTCCAGATGAACTTCCACCTTATTTCTTAAGGCTGGCTGCTCATATCATCACAGTCCCTGTGACCCACATCTTCAATCTCTCCATAAGACAAAACTCCATCCCAGACACTTGGAAAACAGCCTTTGTTCTTCCTT
>NC_056512.1:19036196-19039389 GCF_014905685.2 Nematolebias whitei
TTTTTTATAACTGTTTATTGTTGTTGCTGTTGTCATCGTTCTTTGTTGAAATCAGGTCTCTCTTGTAAATGAGTCCTCGAGGCTCAATGGGATTTACCTGTATAAATAAAGGTTGAATGAAAAAAAAACAGTAATAAGATCTAAGATATGAACTAAGAAAAACATAAACTAAAATTACACTAAGCACTAGTAGCATAAAAACAATATGCTGAACAGCAGCACGAACATGAGTCTGTGTGAGCAGATGAGCACAAATGAACACAGCAACATGAAACAGATCAGCAGCAACATGGAACAGATCAGCAGCAACATAATGTGATTCTTCACAGTGATTATTCTGGTTAGATATTCATGAGTCTAACAGCCTCAGGGTAGAAGCTGTTCCTCAGTCTAGTGGATCTCTGGCAAAGTCATCATATCTGACGTGGTAATGAGGAAAATGGACGTCTCCCTGTAGGATGAAACATCTTCCTTCTGATGAGAGAACCACTAGTGCCAACTAAATTTCTTTAGACATAATTTAATTCACAAATCTGAGATAAGCGTACCTAAATTTTAACATTAAGAGCTAAAAACATTAGTCCAAATTGAATCTACTCCTTCTAAAAGTCTCTATATTTACGTCTTTTACTTTCTGAAATAACACTATTGGCTATTCATCCATATTTCATATTTGCCATAATTTTCATATTGGTATTATTCAAACTGACAATAAACGTTACAGAACTGTGTATTTAAATTACCACATTGTTTGTGTTTCTTCGAGAGAGGGGGATTAAGTCTGCTACAAGAACTCAATATAATATTTGTGGGGTGAGGCCAGTCCACATTATGGTTAGCATACACACATGTTAAAGGGCGCTCACACCAAAGCCCTGTCCCTACACATATTATTAATTTGTCATGAGCAGCTGAATACAACAGTGATAAACAGGAAGTATCACATGTTCATCTGTACGAAGGAGCAAGTAAATCCTCCATTTTTGTCTTAATTACATGGTATGCTTAATGGTTAAATTAAAGGTTAATGCTTAAAGCTAGTTGTGTTTTGTTTGGTGTGTTTTTTATAAATAGATAGGGGAGACCGGGTATGGTTGTAACACTTGTTGCTTCAGCAACTGCAACTCACTGAACTTTTGAGATGGAGTTCTCAAACTTTTATAAAAAGTACTTTATATACAATTGTTTCTACAAATGGCACCAATTCAACTCTGCAAGAAGCCTTGGACAGGGCACTCATCTCTTGTGTGTGTGTGTGTGTGTGTGTGGGGGGGGGGGGGGTGTATGATGTGTGAGAGAAGCAGAACTAGCACATCTGCTAGTTTAGCGCTTTAATATCCCGTTAAAATACACCAGAATGCAGGAAATGACATCAACTTTATTCAAAATTTTCTGGGGGATGACCCCCAGATCCCTGCACCAGTGTGTCCCCCAAATGCTTCTGACACCAGTGGCCACCACGTTGTTCATGCAAAGAGCCATTGTCAGTTCTGGGGGCTGAGCACCCCTAAAGGTCAGATTCTAGAATCGCCCCTGGGCCACCATAGATTAACCTTCAGCCATCCCAGTCATAGTTCCCTTAAATGTTAGGGGTTGCCAGTTTACAGATGAACCAAGAAACTTTCTTACACCTAGATGCAGCCACACACCAAAAGAGAAATTATGTTACTTGGTATTTTTCCAAGTTATGGCGCTCACAACATTCACGGATGGATGGAGGGTATTTTCAATCCCCCCATTTTGCAACGAGGAAAACAAAAATGGAGACGAACCTGAAGAGACTCGAGGCAGTATCTGCTGCAACACACTGAGTTTTGGAAAGGGGGTGAACAGTCGCGTTCATTCGAGCCTCATTTCTAGTCTTAGCAGTAAATATTTTGCACCATTAAAGTGGTAGTTTAGTTGTCTAAATCAAATTATACAACTCCCCCACAAATTCCTTTTTGATTCCAGGTTGTAAGAAAACAGAACATTCTGCAATTCGTTAGTCAGCAAGAAGAGGACGGCAGACTGTGCTGTTTGAACAATGACATAAGGAAGGTAAATTAGAGAGCAGGAACAAGTGGAGGGTGGGGATGTGGGAGTTTCACTTAATGTGATGAGAAGTTTATGACAGTTTGAGCAACAAAAACGTGTCGAGACAGACGCTAGAACAGAAGTGAGAGCAATAAATCACCGATATGACTGCAGCTTGCAAACATCAGCTAGCAAACATTGATAAAAACATTCCTTTTAAGGTTGGTAAACTCAATCATCCAGGTAGATGACAACAAAAATGGTTAAAACTTGTCATCTGGACCAGTTTAAGTGAGAAAAGTTTTGTCCCCCATCCAGAGGACTTCATCAGTCTGTGGCCTGCCAACCAGATCTGTCCAGTCTTCACTGCCGTTTCCAGCCAACCACCTGTTGACATTCCTTTTGAATAATTAGATATCAATGCATTTCATTCATCTGAATTATTTTACTATATTTTATTAAGAAAAAGTAAAAGGCACAACTCAAAAATGTCAGTGCTCGTGTAGAAGTGAAGCCCTTTAATGGTCTAAAATAAATAAAAGATGTCTGTAAAGCTGAAAAACGTTAAAATATCACAGAAAAAACAAAGTGATTTTGTGACTGAATAAGGTGTGTGCAGGTAAACTTGAAAGTCTGGTAGATAAAATTTATAAAAAATATTTAAATCCCATTTTTTTGGGCTTCTGTAAAGCATTTCTCAGACCTCCACTCTTCTGAGGTGCAGCGACACAAACATCGTCGGAAAGCCTTTTCTGGGTCAACAAGTTGAAACTTGGTGGAAATGAGCTCTGTAAGAATCAACTGTGGGCTCCTCTGATCTAAACATCATGTAGAGGGTAGAAGTGAAAACAGCAGGGGCCCAACACAGGCCCCAATTTTACAAGACTTTCACTGGAAAAAAACAAAAAAACTGAAAAAGTGCTGATCCAAGTATGAGAGAAGTTGTAATACTTGTACAGAGTTTGCTACAAAGTGAGTCCCTCACCTTTGGCAGTCTTCCTGATCTGTATTAGAACAAAAATGAACTTTTAAACAATTTGGTAGGAACTCAACATGTATAGAAATTGTAAAAAGCTACCACCTCTAGATAGATACGCTATTGATCCCACAGGAAATTATGACGGTCTGTAGCTCCCATTCATACAAACATTAAGATAAAAACACACGTCTAAAGTGA
>NC_056512.1:19039489-19040809 GCF_014905685.2 Nematolebias whitei
AAATAGGAGTCGATGCTCATCAGGGAGATGACCGCCAGGTGTAGGTCGTTAGCGGCCATCTTGGGAGCTGCAGCAGAGCTACTCTCACACATATATATTCATTGTTTACTTTATTCTTGTCTGTACTTTATATGTTCTGTCTGGAGCAGGTCTCTTGTAAATGAGTCCTTGTGACTCAATGAAGCCAACCTGTATAAATAAAAGGTTGAATAATTCATTATGTATTTATTTATATTCATTCAACCTTTATTGATACAGGTTAGTTCCATTGAGTCAATAGGACTCATTTACAAAAGAGACCTGGATTTTAACAAAGAGTGATGACAACAGTGAATAACAAACTGTTTTTCAATTGTAAAACAAACAAACAATTAAAAAAAATTGTATGAATCATTTGTGAATGTGTATTGTTGTTGTTGTTATCAGTGTCTTATTATCTTGTGCTCTGGTCCAGCGTCTTCATGGACGATGTGTGTGAGGGTGGACATGTTTGGAGGTTGCTGTGTTGAAGCTCCATGAATCAGCCTCTCTGCAGCTCTCAGCACCTTCAATGAGCTTTGAGGGAATCACTGAGCTGCTCTTGTTCTTCACAGTTAGAAGGTGGGAGCTCTCGTCAAATGATGATCTCCAGCATCATCTTGTTCATGCCAGGCTTTTCATCCACTGACCACAGACACCTGGAAACATCAGGGGACCAGCACTGTTTAACACATCTGGAAGGAAACCAGTGAGATTTTAATATGATCATTATGATATGATGTTATGTGGGGGAGTGGTGGAGCAGAGGTTAGAAGATGGACCTGTGATTGGAAAGTCGCAGGTTCAACTCCCGGTACCGTCAACATCAAAATGTGGGTGGAAAAGGTGAAACAGCCACACCTGCCTCCGCCCTCATTGGCTCCACCCTGGGCCCCTGAGCAAGGCACTCAACCTCCACCATCTGCTCCTAAACAGGTCTCTCTAGAAAATGAGTTCTCGTGACTCAATGAGACTACCTGGATAAATAAAGGCTATATGAAAAAAATAAAAGTTTAAAATAGAAATACATCATTAGGCCGAGGTTGTGTGTGAGACATGCACGTTCCTGAGAGTGTGTGTGTGACGTGCACGTTCCTGAGAGGCCACAGACAGAGCAGCTCCAGCTTTTGTTGAGTTCCTGTAGTCCTGCAGTTTTCAAGCTGAAATGAAAAAGCATCATGAATATGAACTTTACAGTGTATAGTTACCTGTTCATATAAACACATGGAGGTGTCTCACCTTGTGACTGACAATAAAATATGTAACTTTATGAACTCTAATGAACTTATAATGATGCTCCTA
>NC_056512.1:19040909-19042850 GCF_014905685.2 Nematolebias whitei
TAGGTTGACTGCAGGCACAGTTTCAAGAGTTGACACAGTTGTTCTGTGGAAAGCGTGGTCCTGCTGCTCAGAGTGGTGTCTGATTTTAATCTTAAACTGACCACCTCTACTGCATCATCAACAGGAATGCACGTAAAGAGTGATGTGACATCAAAAGAGACCATTGTTTCATCAGTCTCCATGATGACATCCCTCACCTTATCCACAAAGTCCATGATGTTCTGTATGTGGTGTTCTGAGCTGCCAACTAAAGGGATGAGTACAGACGCCAGATATTTGGAAACATTGTAAGTGACCGAGTTAATCATGCTAACAATTGGTCTTAAAGGTACACCTTGTTTGTGGATTTTAGGTAAACCATACAGACTAGGTATGGCCTCCCCTGGGTACAGTCTGTGGTACAGAATACGGTCAATAGCCTTGTCCTGCTCCAAAATTTTTCTGCATGCAGTGTTTCCTTGAGGTCACTTGCCTTGGCGGCACTCATCTCTTCTGGGTTTTTTGTCGCCGGGGAGGAGGAAGAGACACCTCTGTTTTTCACCCTAGATTTACACTACGTTAGTGCCGGCAGTTGTCAACCGGGGTGAGGGGGGTTAGGAATGTGAGAGAAGTGGAGCATGCTCTGTTCACATAAGGAGAGCTGTTGGTCAGGCTACTTCTTGTTGCTCTCTAAAATAGTTATTGAATCACGTGTTTACGTAGGTAAACGTAGATATTAACAACCTGTAAAAATACACCATAATGCAGGAAATGGCATCTACTTTATTCAAAACTTTGTGGGGGAGGACCCCCAGATCCCCCCTACCAGTGTGCCACCACCCCCACATTACAAATGCTTCTGACACCACTAGTTAAAGGGATCATTGACTACTTGCACATATCGGCCTATTTCTCTATTCCACTAAAGTTTGTTTGTGACACATAAAAACTCCTAGTAACTTTAAAATGTATAGATGTTTATTGCATTTTTCCACTAAAAATGTTGACATTATTTTACTGACACTAAACATTATGGGACAATGATGGCACTGATGTCATATAAATTACCAGGTCCCTCTTGTAAATGAGGCCCGAGGCTCAGTGTTATTAACCTTCATAAATAAAGGTTGAATCATGTCATTGCTCCATTTCTGCATTCTCCTCTCTGTCATTGCGCTCTGGTTCAAAATAAAGAGCTAAACATCTGATAATGTCCAAAATTAACATTCAAGCTGAATGCAGCTGGCACTGCAGCAACCTATGTCATTTACGCAAAATGTATTGCAGCATAAATAAAATGGCAATCTGTGTGACATTAATTTTTATAATAAAACGCCAACAGTACTTTTACTGTCTTGTTTTAATAGCTAAAGTAATTGTTGATGAAATAAGATCTGTTGTTCGAACTAGTCTAAAATCCATTTTGTTATGTCTTCTACTAATGTGTGGAGGCGTTAGGATGGACGAGATCAGATCGTGTGGCGTTATAGCCATAGATATCATATAAACACAAGATCCAGCATTGACCGCTATCGCCTATTTGCGCTGACGAGCTGTAGGGCCGCCATCTTGGAACGGCTGACCGCTCCACTCAGTGTAACCTGTTTGTCAGGAGCAATGAAGCATCTGCATGTTTAATCAGTCAGAGCTGAATACTAAACTCATTCTCAGGATTTATTCATCTGTAAATCTTAGAGGTACAGCCATTAAAGCTGAACACATGGTTCAGTGTATTTAAATATTCTTGGTGGGGTTAACAATAACACCAATAAAATATTCTTATGACAAGTTTGCAAAACTCAGTCACTGATAAGATTTTTATTAAGATCTATATATCTATATATATATCTAATATATCTATCTATCTATATATATATATATATATATCTAATATATCTATATATCTATATATATCTATCTATATATATATATATATACATATATATATATATATATATATAT
>NC_056512.1:19042950-19090919 GCF_014905685.2 Nematolebias whitei
TCCTTTTCAGGGACACCACCAAGTCATTGGTTCAGGTATGTTGACGACACCTGGGTTAAAATTAAATCTCAGGAAGTCCAACATTTTACTGACCACATCAACTCTGTGGATAAATGCATCAAGTTCACACGAGAAGATTTAAAAAAATGGCAGGTTGGCTTTCTTGGACTGTGAGGTCTCAGTCTCTGATAGAGGACATTTGCAAACTGAGGTGTACTGCAAACCCACCCACACAGACCAGTATTTGCAGTTTGACTCCCATCACCATTTGGAGCACAAGTTAGGAGTCATCAGGACTCTGTACCACAGAGCAGACAGCGTCCCCACTAGCTCATGAGCCAGGCAGAAGGAGAAATCCCACACAAGACAGGCTCTAGAGCAATGTGGATATCCTAACTGGGCCTTCCTGAAAGCAGAGAAGAAACCCAAACAGGACTCCAGTCAGCCAACAGGTGAAAAGGAGGAACCCAGACCCAGACCAGTGGTCATTCCATATGTTGAGGGAGTATCAGAGAAACTGAGACGTTTATTTTCTAAACACAACATCCCAGTGGCTTACATATACACACACGCACACACACATATATATATATATATATATATATATATATATCTATATATATATATATATATATATATATATATATATATTTGTGGAAGTCATCTTGTATTGATCTGACTCAGTTGCAGATGTGCATCCAGTGAATACTTTTAGAGTTTCACAGGAAGTTAAAAATTTACAAAACCTTTCATCGCCGCAGGCAATAATTAAAATGTAACAACTGTTTTTTGGCACTTTCCCCCTCGGTGTGGGTAATATTTTGTGTTTATATCTGTCTCTCAGGTGTGCTACCAGGCTTTGCCTCTGTGTTCTCGCTTCTTCCCCTATGTGGCCTTGCTGCAGTCTTTGGTGCTGGTGGCCAGTGGTTCCTTCTGGCTGCACTTCCCGCCAACATCTTCCCGCATAGAACAGTTCCTGTCCATCTTAGCCAAATGCTGTGAGTCTCCCTGGACATCGCAGGCCCTGACTCATGCTGTCAGACAGGAAAACCTCCAAGGGGTTAGGAGTCCTCCCCCACCTTCAGGTTCCTCCTCACCCCGACTTACCTGCTCACAATGTTCAACCCTAGACTCAGGCACAGACCGCCCACTGATTAAAAGATCAACAGCTCCACCATCACCTTGCCCCTCTACTCTCTCATGTAACTCCACCATGTCTTATTTATCTCTTGGCTCTGAAGTTAGTGTTTGTCCTCCCAAGGCCTTGGCGATGGTGAACAGATCCAGGCAGGTCATGAATCTGGATAAAAGTGACGGGGAACAGGCCAGAGCACTGTTTGAAAGAGTACGGAAATTTCGGTCTCACTGTGAAAGCTCAGTTGTGATTTATAAGGTAAGTGAACTTCTTTCTGCTTTATTGTGCACAAAGGTAAATTTCTAATCTAACATTGCCAGACTTCCCATTAAGTCCAGTTTTATATTTTCAGGTCTACTTGACTCAAACAATTTCCAAACTGCTGTTGGCAGTTCTGATCCTGAGTTACACAGTCCCTTTCCTCAGCTCCCTCTCCTTTAACCACATTTGTCACCTTGAGGATGACACCTTCGTTGGCTACGCAACCTTTGAGTGCATCCATGTGCTGTCATCACTCATGCACAAACTGCTACTGGCCTACCTGACCCTCTTGGGGCTGTTTGGACTTCTCAACTTCTACACACTCAGTTGGATTTTTCACAGGTCAGAACTCAATGCAAGTGAATGAAAATATAAGGATGCACTCTTGATCATTTCTGCATCTAAAAGGGAAAAATAGATATACTTTGATACATGAATTGTATGTATGTATTGTGCATGGTGTTTAGACTCTAAGGGATTCAGGCATGAAATAACGCACAGCTTTCTTACATATTAGGTTATGTGCAAAATTTAAAAAGGGCATATGTATCAAAATATTCAGATTTGTCAAACCTTGTGCATGCATATTTTTGTGCACCGTTCCTTCACACAAAATTTAACTGGAACTGAGAGCACATGAGACACCTTCCGTGACATGTATTTATAGTTATACACATATTCTTTAGTCATATTTTGGTGTATTTTGGTGAGTTTCAGTACTTTATATTTTGAATCTGCCTACAGAAAATTTTGTGGGGCAATTCACACATTCTCTGCATTATGGGCACAAATTCCTGTGATAAATATTTTGATAGCTGTGTTTATACTGAAAAGTTTTGCTTTATTATTTCTATTATTAATGAAAATGAAAGATGCCAAGATAGCTGTTTAAATAGGCCCAAATTATCTAACAGTCGTGTAAAGACTTGACCTCAGAAGCAGAATTCATTTCTGTTGGTAGCAAAAAGCTTCCTGCATTCATGTTGACAGCATTTAGCTTGTCTTAGCATTAGCATGTTTTCAACACTATCTCATTATGTTATTAAAGCTCATCCACTAATCTTCATTACATACAACCATAGCAACAAAATCACAGAACTAAACACCTGAATCAAAAACCATAAAGTCATCATAATTTTACCTTTGATCAAATGTTTGCTACAAAGATGTGTACTCCCATGGCTGTCAACATTTCCTGGTTCTTCACCTTAACACAATAATTAACACGACAGCATTATTTAGAGTCAGAGTTAGAGTTTCTTTATTTATTTGATCCACATGTGGTACATGTAGTGGAACGAAATTGTGTACACGGGGTCCCAGTCACATCCAACAATAAAATGTAAAAGAAAAACGATAATAAGATCTAAGATATGAACTAAGAAAAGCATCAACTAAATATACACTAGTAGTAGCATAAAAACAATACGCTGAAAAGCAGCACAAACATGAGTCTGTGTGAGCAGATGAGCACGAATGAACACAGCAACATGAAACAGATCAGCAGCAACATGAAACAGATCAGCAGCAACATGATGTGATTTTTCACAGTGATTGTTCTGGTTAAAGATTCATGAGTCTAACAGCCTCAGGGTAGAAGCTGTTCCTCAGTCTAGTGGTTCTAAACTTAATGCTCCTCAACCTCCTTCCTGAGAGGAGCAGGGTAAAAAGTGTGTGCGGGATGAGTGGGGTCCTTCATGATGCAGGTGGCTCTCTTCCTGCATCTGGAGGTGTAGATGTCTGTGATGGTGGGGGGGCTGACTCCAACAGACTTCTGTCATAGGCGTCGCAACCATTATATGTGAAGGGGACGTGTCCCCCCACATTAATAAAATATTAATTTGGACCCCCCCACTTTTACTATAAAACATTAGTTCAGGCGGCGCAGTTTCTCTTTCTTCGTGAACGAATCCATTCCACTTGATTAATAGGAGAATACTCAAACCACTAAAACTCCACTCCAGGTTTTTCTGGTTACCTCCAACTCTGACACAGAGCAGAAACTGTGCAGGCAGCAGGCTGCAGAGTCTCTTGCCTCGGCAGAAAAAGCGCACAGGTGGAGGAGGTGGAGACACTTCTATGTTGCTCACTCACCAGCTTAGCAAGCTTAATGCAGGCAGTTGTTGACCTGGGGGTTGATCATAAGCATATATTGATGTTAGGAGTACGGATGAGGCCGATCCGATCCGGTATCGGTATCGGGCTCCAAAACCAGCATAATTTACGTATCGAATTTTTCCGATCCAACCTGCAGAGATTTCCGATCCATGATGCATGTTGGCATCAAACTATTCAATGGATTTCCTGAATGGAGGCGTGTCTCATGAACCCAGAGTAATAAGACTCGTCTCACATTCAGGAAATCCATTTCATAGTTTGCAGCCAGCTACAACGTGAGGACTGAGTTAGCAGCACTGTAGCTAACAGCTAACAAACTTTTCATCTAAACATGTCCGCTGTGTGGAAGTATTTTACACTAGAAACACCACAAAACAAGACAGCATCGTGCAATGTCTGCAGAGCCATAGCGCCACATTAAACCGCGGTAAAGTTAGTTTTACGTTGGACATTCGAGCTCCCTGGCTTCAGCGGTCTGCTCCTCTCGCTGAACCCGAAACAGGCAACTCGACCCCGGCCTGCCGAGTCCAGACTGCCCCGCTCAGTCTGCCCGTCTCTGAGGAGGGGCAGACTGAGCACGGCTGACCGAAATCAGACTGCTTGCTTCGGATTGAACAAGAAGAAGACATCACTGAAGCCCTGGAGCTCGAATGTTTACTGAGAAGTTGCTAAACTTCATCGTAATTAATGACCAACCACTATCAGTTGTAGAAAACAAAGGATTTCTCAGCTTGATACTTGCAGCCAAGATATAGTTGTAGAGGAACATATACATGTGATATATTATCCATAAATTAAACGGATTCTTTCATTTTTCTGGACTGAATAATATCGTGCATTGAATAATTAAATGTAACGTGAGACGTTAATTTTCTTTGACCCATCAAATGAATGCGGTCATTTATTAACAGAATCAAAGTTTAACATCAAACATTTACATTAATTTGGCAAATTGATTTCAACAACAACATAATTAATTAGCAAGCTTTACAATTAGGAAACCATACGGCCATGATTTCCCTTGCTTTAAACCAACAGACATTTCTGAAAATATCTGGATGATTACTGGCAAGATAGAAGAGTTTTAAAGATGGGAAATTGAGGGAGTTTAAAGAGAGAGAAGATGGATGAGGGGTTGTTATGTGTCGGTATAAGAACGGCACTCTCCATCCGAACCCAGTTTCGTCCCGGTACGCTTCGGTAGGAAATCGACTCGTTACCTCTCTGAAGATGAATCAGCTGGTACGGAGTTCCATTTAACGCTACCATTTCCAGCGTCTCCGTAGGATGGTTGGGAAACGTCTGGAGTAGTGACGGTACTTAGTGCAGCACACGTTCACCTCTCGGTTGGGCTCACATGAGTTGTGAGTCCGTCAGAGTTCCACTCAGATGTGGAAGATTGCATAATTCCCACAAGACTCGGAAGAACTGCGGATCATGTCTGAACCTCCTGTTCTCTCCAGCACTTTTCTGTTCGGTTCTGCTCTCCGAACTGAACTGCTCTCCCACCGCACTCGACTGGAACTAGGAAGTGCCGACATTTAAAGAGTTCTGTTTCCGGTTCATTTGGGAACTTCTGATTGGCTGAAATAGCCAATCAGGGGTGTGTTTTTATGACGTAAGAGGTCACTAGAAGTCAGAAAAACAGAAAAATTGTTTTGGAACAGACAGAAGATGTTTTTGAGACAGACGAGAGAAATGTTTAGGCGAGTTGGGGGAAAACAGGTGCCAGCTTCTCTATTTACGTCTGAGAGGATTTAAAAACATGACAGTTCGTTCCAACAACTTGTTTGCGTTTGACTCCAACCTTGGACCAACTTACACTTGCTTATTTCAGACAGAAAATCAGAAAATGCATAATTACTCTGTAACAGACCTTAACTTGATTTCTACTTTGAATGAGGATTAAAAATCACTAATACTGTTTCACAGTTGATTTAAAATGAGTAGTTCACTTCAACATTTAAAAATGGTTTGAACTAAACACACTTTGATTATCAAGACATTTGTAAGATAGTAATGATAATAGAAAAAGAGAGTGTTCTTTCAATTGATCAGTGCAGGACACACTTAGAAAGTCTCTGGATGAACTTAATCTTGTGTTTCTGGACTCAAATCAATGAAATACAGTTCTTGTCCCAGGAAGGCCCTCAAGGTCAGGATTTGACCTGAGGCTTAGTTCACTACATAGTTTACCTTCCAGGCGATATTTATCAGTACAACAGTAGACAATCTTAAAAAAACATATGAATTGAAAATTACAAGAAAATTATATATATTAAAAAAAAAACGAAACAAAAACAGCTACATTATAAAGTGATGTAAAATACTAAAAACAGGAACATGTCTGTTGGTTTATGCCACAAACTTAGCAGATGTTTAAAGCCATTTAACATTTTATTTTATTTAATTCATCCATCCATCCATTATCTTTACCCGCTTGTTCCATTTTGGGTCACGGGGGTCGCCGGTGCCCATATCCAGCAATCACTGTGCGAGGGGCGGGGTACACCCTGGATGGGTCTCCAGTCCATCACAGGGCCATATAGAGACAAACGAGACAAACAACCATTCACTCTCTCATTCACACCTAGGGACAATTTTAGAGTTACCATGCATGTTTTTGGTCTGTGGGAGGAAACCGGAGCACCCGGAGAAAACCCACGCATGCACGGAGAGAACATGCAAACTCCACCCAGAAAGGCCCCTGGACCGGGGTTTGAACCAAGGACCTTCTCGCTGAGAGGCAGCAGCTCTACCAGTTGTGGCACCGTGCTGCCCTATTTAATTCATTTCTTCATTAATTTAAAAGAAACAAAATAAACAAAACAATTTAATCAAAAACTAAACATTGAATGAAGAGTACAGAAAGAAGAAAAAAATTATATCTCTGCCCCTTACTTAAAAAAATATAAAATAACTTTAAACAATCACTTAAAAATAATCACTTTAATATCCACTTTAAAGCTAGGAATAAAAAAAAAAACATGTTTTGTGTTAGCAGAATTTAATTCTAACTTTAAAACTTAGCCAACATTAATAAAACTTATCTCAAGTTGCCTTTTTGGACATGCATGCATATATTTGTACAAACTGTACTTAAGAGGAGATTATTACAGCCTCCATATAAAATCAATGATGATCATGATATCGGAACTGGATCGGCATCGGTCGATATTCAGATTTAGGTATCAGGATCGGATCGGAAATTAAAAAATGTGGATCAGTGCATCCCTAGTTAGGAGGATGCTTGAGTGGAGCGCTACGTCTGTAGCATGTTAGCTTAGCAGTAACTGTGACGCTGTAAGACGCTGCAGGTGTCAGAGACGCTGTGTTCAGGTGCATTAAAGTTGAAATGTCTTTAAAACCCCACACCTTATTGTCATCAAGCTTCATGAGAAACATAATTTAGATGAGTAGTGTTGAACGCATGTAAAAAAGTCCAGTGGTGATGTTTTTTATTTCTCTATAAGCACAAATAGGGTCGACCTGAGGCTGTGTGTTAAAGTTGAAATGTCTTTAAAACCCACAGCTGAATTTACACAAACTTGGTGAGAAACATACTTAAAATGTGTGGAATTAAAAGAAATCTAGGTGAAATGTTGCTTTTTTGTTCACTAGTGTACACGTTTTTACGCACGCGTGCACACACACACACACACACACACACACACTCACACACACACACACACCTACATCATTGTGTCCACCCCCACATTACGGATGCTTCTGACGCCCTTGCTTCTGTGCAGCCTTCACCACTCTCTGCAAAGCTTTTCTTTCTGCACCTGTGCAGCCTCCACGCCACACGTTGATGCTGGAGCACAGGATGCTCTCCACTGCACACCTGTAGATGGAGGTGAGGACTGAGCTTCACAGACCAGCTCGTCTCAGCCGTCTGAGGAAGTAGAGTCTCTGATGAGCTTTCTTCATCAGGCTGGTGGTGTTGTTGCTCCATCTGAGGTTGTCATTCATGTGTACACCCAAGTACTTGTAGCTGGAGACCACTTCCACCGCAGATCCTCCTGTGTGTGTCGGAAGAGAGGAGGGGGGGGGGCGTAGGTGTGTTTGTTCCTTCTCAAGTCCACAACCATCTCCTTTGTCTCCTTCACACTGATGTAAAGGTTATTCTTGCACTAGTTCTCCAGGTGTTCCACCTCCTGCCTGTAGCTGGACTCATCATTGTTTGTGATACATCCCACCACTGCTGTATCATTTGCAAACTTTACAATGTGACAGTCTGGATGGGTAGGTGCACAGTCATACGTGAGCAGAGTGAACAGGAGAGGGCTCAGCGCACAGCCCTGAGGGGAGCCCGTGCTGAGGGTTATGGTGGAGGAGAAGTTGTGGATCCTCACTGACTATAACTCCAGATCATCGTTGTGTACCATAATGTTTGGCCCGTCAGGGTAGTTAGTGGGTCACGTGACTTACAACTATCCATAGTAACAGAACGTGATATTCAGAAATATGCATCTGGACAATGATTTTATTTTTGTTCGACTAAACCATAAAACAATGCTATTCCAGGACTTACCATTCAGTAAAGCACCACCCCCATCTAAATTAAGCAGTGCAGTCATGTGTCAGCAGAATAAAGAGTGAAGGACCAAACACACATCCTCGAAGGACCCCAGTGCTCTGTTTGATTGAGTTTGTTGTCTTTCTGCTGACACATACTACCTGATGTCAATATGACAACAAGTCAACAACCCAGTTAACAGCCGTTTACTCCAATTAAAGACAGCTTCACTATAAACTGCTGTGGAGTGATTGGGTTAATGCTTAGAGTGAAAAGTTATTTTCCAGGAAAACGACATCAAAATCCTTACTTTATTGAAGTATTGGTATTACCAAGCAGCCATCTGTAGTTACTGCATCTCCACATCCCATTGCTTTTGAGAATAGCCAGCATTTGAAGGTGCTAAATATCTCAACTTCAATACAGCTCATACAAATGATTCTTATTCACATGTTTCTCATTGTGTTTTTTTGTTTGTTTGTTTGTTTGCTTTTTCTTTCCTTCCTTCTTTTTTATTTTCAGCTCTCTTCAGCATTATTCCTTTCACAAGAAAGAAAAGAAGTCTGAGTCCTTAAGAGATGTCCCAGACCTGACGAATGACTTGGCCTTTCTTATGCACATATTGGACCAGTACAACCCCTTACTGGCCCAGCGTCTCTCCGTTTTTTTGTCCCCGGTGAGTGAGAACAGGTTGCTGGAGGAGAGCTTTGAGAGGCGTTGGGGGGAGGAAAAACTGCGTGCCATGACAAATGTGGATGCAGATGGCTGCTCCAGACTGCAGCTGGTGGCCCTTCCTCGCCTTCCTTCAGCTGTTTTTACGCTCACCCAGCTGCGGGTCCTCAAACTGGAGTTCATTGCTGATGCCAGGTTTACTGCACAAATGCACAACATGACTTCACTCAGGTGAGTTGGACGAGACCGAGTTGCATTTGGTTACACACACATTACAGTGTTGGCTTTGATATTTTTTAACCTTTCGTTGTGTTTTTCCAACTACAGGGAGCTCCACTTCTACCACTGCTCTCCATCTGTGGATTCCAGAGCTCTAGCAGTCCTACAGGAACGTCTGGAGGTCCTTCAGCTCACCTTCACTCAACCATCGCAAATCCCCAACTGGGTCTTCTCCCTTCACAGTCTGCGTGAGCTGCACCTCTCCGGTCGTTTGAACAGTGAGGGTGGCGTGGGTCGCGGCTGGGCCCTGGGGAGCCTGCGTCGACTTGGTAATCTTCGTGTTTTGGTGATTCGAGGCTTGTTACAGCGGATCCCTGCGGAGTTGTGTGAGGTGGCTGGCAGTTTGTTGACACTAGAGATCCATAACGAGGGCACAAGGTTACTTGTGCTGACAGGCCTGAAGCGCATGGTCCACCTGACAGAGCTGCAGCTGCAGGACTGCCAGCTGGAGCGTTTGCCCTCAGCTCTGCTAGCTCTCACCAGCTTGCGGACTCTCAACTTGCAGCATAACAACTTGAGAACACTAGAAGAGCTGCTTAGTCTGGTTGACTTGCGCCATCTTTCTTGCCTTAAACTTGCCTATAATCATGTTCTAGCGCTGCCAAACAGCGTTGGTGTTCTTCGAGGCCTAGAAATTCTGGATCTGTCCACCAACCAGCTCAAGAGTCTTCCACCAGCGCTCTTTACTCTTCGTCGTCTTCGTAGGCTCCTGCTGGCTGGTAACCTGCTTGTTGAGCTGTCCTCTGAGGTAAAGGCGTTGCAGATGCTGACAGAACTGGACCTCAGTGGGAACAGGTTAGAGACCCTCCCCTCTGATCTCTTTAGTAGCTGCTTACAGCTGCAGGTCCTAAATGTGGCTCGCAACTCTCTTGGTTCATTGCCCTGTGGGATCGCAGCTTTAAGTCGCCTTTGCAGGTTGGATTTACGCAGCAATAGTCTGGATGAGCTGCCTGCTGAGCTGGGCTGCTGTCTGGGGCTATGTGGAGGAGGACTGCTGGTTGAAAACTGGCTATTTCTTTCCTTACCTCCCCACGTCAGAGATTTCCTGAGCCAGTCCTACACTACCAGTGGTACTCGTGCAGAGGCTCGCTCCCGGCCAGAGTCGGACAGTTTCCCATATTTCTCTCCTACACAGTGGCGTTTCTCTTCAGCTCCAGAATCACAAATATAAACATCAGTGGTGATATTGGTGGAGCTTTTTATGATGGAGTCTGTTGCCCACTAAAATTACCAGGTTTTCAGTTCATTTCGCTCTAAATGTGTGATTCCAAAATGACTCCCACTGGCAGCATCTTGTATGGTGGTTTTGTGGTATTATGTAAATCACTAAATACTTTTAAGTGTTTTGTAATCAAAGGCATGTCTTGAAAAATGTTTTATGGTTCAACCAAATGTTGCCTGTAAAGTGAACAGGGCAGTCACACGTTATCCCAGCCCTGAAGCTTCCATGGCGTTCTCTATTTTACACTAAATGGGGACAGGCTATTTTAAACAGCATGTGTAGAAGAAAAGAAAAAACTTAAACTTTGATTAATAACATTTACTTGTTAGAAAAGTATCATTCAAAATCATAAAGTATCATTTTTGGATATTGAGTATTTTGTGTTTTTCTTTGTTTTATAAGAGTTTGGAGCACAATAATAATGTAAAACAAGTGTGTTCGTTTTTTACCTTCCAAGTACATTTACATAAATGTTTGCAACATAACAATGAATGGTTAGAAAAATTAATGAGTTTTGAGTCTATTTTTTATGTATTTGAATCTATTAATATTTTAAACCCTTCCAGTTTTTCTTTTTGTTTGTTTTTGTTGTTTTTATTTTATATTTTGGGACACCAGTAAGCAGTCTGCACCTCATGGTGTTATTCCTCAGCACAAGCCACTTTGGCTTTTAATGAAAATGTTACATACCAAAACAAGTGTGTTGTTCTATAAATGTGTAAATTATTACACTTTTAAAAGTCAGTTTAGAATACCACAAGAATGATATCATTACTGATAACTTTAGGAAATGTTTGCTGTCTTGTTTGCATCACTAGTACGAAAGGAGAAAGTTTCATTTTCTAACTACAGAAAAACAAACACGATTATCTTGTGTTCATTTGCTCGTTTCAAACTGATCATATACGGTGCAGTATCAGGATCCAGTGGTAAATTTTATTATTTGTTTCAAAGTATCGTAATGTGTGTGGTAACACCTTATAGGTCTGGACTTCTCCATGTGCAAATCAGCGCAGTTTGGACACAGATGCAGATTGAAAATCAGAGGTGAATTTGCTTTCACTCGTTTTATGTTCTGGGTATGAGCGGGACTTCTTGATATTTCGAGAAGGTGGGCCTGATCGGAACGTTGCCGGTTGGACTCCCCAGATCAGCAACATCAAAGATGTGGGTGGAAAAGGTGAAACAATCCCACCTGCCTCCACCCTCATTTGTCCCACTCAGGGCCCTTGAGCAAGGCTCTGGACTTAACCCCCACCATCTGCTCCCAAACAGGTCTCTTGAAAATGAGTCCTCCTGACTCAATGAGACTAACCTGTATGAATAAATATCCTGATGCATGCTCAATAATCCAGGTAGAAAAAATCCAACAAAGTTAAGTTTCGTCCTCTGGACGGGTTCCAGAAACAAAAAAAATGTAGAAACGTTTCATCTTTCATCCGAAAGACTTCCTCAGTCTGAGGTGCTGTATTCAGCTCAGTCTCTTAAATAGCACCTTCTCAGAGTGGATCAACCAGTTTTGCTGCTGACAACCAAAACCAGCTGCTCACATGGTCAAGAAGGACCATCAGCCTAATCGTTAGCACCCTGATGGTTGCTTGCTATTCCCAACAACAAACTGGTTGATCCACTTTCATTCAACCTTTAGAATAGAATAGAATAGAAACAGCCTTTATTGTCCCACAGATGGGAAATTCAAGTGTAACAGCAGCAACAGATAAAAAGATAAAAAGATTTCACACAAAAGTTCCTAAATGTTAATAAACAATACAATATATAAGAACAAAGATAAACAATATCAATAATAATGTTCAATATGTATTGGGACATTGATATTGGCAGACTATTTACAGTGCAGTATTATAGGCAGAGTGAGTATTTTAGCAGAGGTCAGCATGTATTTAATCCTTATTGAGTTTGTTGGGAACAGTGACGGTTGTAGAGTCTAAGAGTCTTGTAAGTCTTTATTTAGACAGGTTAATCCCATTGAGCCTCGGGGATTCATTTACAAGAGAGACACAATTTCTTAAAAAGTGATGACAACAGTGGATAACAACGACAACAATATGCAATCACAAAAGAGACATACAATTTTAAATGTCTCCTTTTTTTAACAAATCAAAAACAAAATAGCAACCAAAAGGACAATCAAGAGGAATAGTAGTGAAAAAACAACAAAAAAAGCAGCTAGATTATAAGGCAATTTAGAAAACTAAAAACAGGAACATGTCTGCATTGTTTTTGTTTTCCAGGAACTTAACAGATGTTTTAAAGTCACTTAGAGAGGTCAAGGTCGAGAGCTTCTGATCTTTTTGCAAGATATTTCAGGAAACAGGAGCGGAGTAGGAGAAAGCCAAGTTCAAATTCAAATTCAAAAATACTTTATTAATCCCAGAGGGAAATTATTTGTTGTTGTAACTCATTATCCTCATTTCATTAAGAGATGTTTTAGATACTGATGGCTGTAGACAGGAAGGATCTCTTGTAAAGGTCCATCCCACAGTGGATCCTAAGAATCTGGCTGCAGATGCCGTCCGATCCGTCCACCCAGACTCGGTTGGCCTCTCGGTTCCCCCGGGCTGTAGGACCGCCTGAATGCCGGGTAGAACTCCTCCCAGAGTGATGGCCACTCCTCCCAGCAGTCTGCTGAGCTCCTCATCGCTGCGGACAGCCAACTGTAGGTGCCGAGGGACTATTCTGTCCTTCCACTGTCATGAGCCATGTTTCCTGCTAGTTCCAGGATCTCAGTGGTCAGGCCCTCGAGCACAGCTGGCAGGTAGATGAGAATGCGTCCACAGAACATCCTTTTCAACTCATTTGAGATTTAGGGCTGTAGTTGAGATATTACTTGAGCTTTTGAGATGTTAATCAGCTGCTGTTGGTTGTAGAAAACTGCCTTGTTGCCATGGTTACGCATCATAACAAATGTCCAAAACTAAAAAAGTTTCAGTAAAAATCCTTAGCTGCACAGCATCTGATACCAGAGGAAAGTAAGTTCAGACCTCACTGAGGGAACACTGCAGGTAATAATGTCCTGAGAGCGCACGCTGTAGCTGCACTCACACAGAGACATGTAGGAGGAGATGTATGAAGGCAGCAGACCAAGAAGTGATTTAAAGATGAAAATGTACCAGTGGGAGAGTCTGTGTGAAGTTAATGATGACCAGTTAACCAGTGGATACAGGATGCAATGATGGGTATGGTAGTTACAGCCAGTTATAAATCTTAGTGCACCATGATAGACAGCATCCAACATCTGCAGGGTTCTTGTAGGAGCGTTCATTTAATGTCACCGTAGTCAATGAAGGGAAGGAAAGTCACAGTTACAAGTTATTTCCTAGCATTCAGAGTTAGACAGGATCTATTTCTGATAAAGAAACCCAATTTTACTTTCAGTTTCCTTGCTAGGTTTTCCACGTGAAGCTTAAAAGAGATATGCAAGTTGACCAAGATACCCCAATATTTATAGGAATCGACAAACTCAAAAGGGACACCATTTGAAAATAAAATTGGAGGAAGAACTGCTGGGTCCGACTTCCTGTTTGAAAAAAGCATCCCTTTGGTTCACTATGAGAAGGTGCTATATAAGACTGAGCTGAATACAGTTCTTCAGACTGAAGAAGTCTTTTGAATGAAAGACGAAACATTTCTATTTTTGTTAACATGCATTCTGTTCAGGACAGTATGCGTAAATAAACTTTGACTTTTAATGTCCTTTACGAGCTCCCATACCCTGAGCGTAGCGTCATTCAATCCCGCCTTTTACGACCACGAGGGACAGCTGCAGGCACTTTGACCAATCATGAGCTGCGGTTGAACAAGTCCACCAATCATGTCAGTTCATTTTTTGTAAGGGCTGAACTTCCGGTTGGGGGTATAAGTCAACTGAGGCCTCTCCATGCGCTTTTGATCCGGAGTTAAAACCGTAATAGTAAGTGGTTTATTTCAGCTTAACTGTTGACGTTTTGTAGCGTTTTCCAACGCGCTTTGTTGCCCTGTAAGTTAAGGGTTATGTTTAATTGGATTTAATAAAAAACTGTCCGTTTCAGACATAATTTCATTGTTAGTTTGAGCTGCAGGTGGAAGCTAAGGTTAAGTAGCCTAGCAGCAGCTAGCTTCGCGTATCGGCCAGACTTCCTTATGCTTTTTTTATTTGAATAAAAAAATAAGTGGGTTTTCTGCTAACCTCTTAGCATAGCTTTTTATTATTACCTACTCATGATGCAGGTATACTTTAGACGTCTTGTGATTTAATTGTGTAGTATTTTTTGTTCAGGAGTTAGCTCGCCACGTTAGCAGCCATTATGCAACACAATGGCTTCTCGCCGTTTCATACTAGCCGAGAACCGGTTCTTCGCTGTCGATTAACTTTTTACCTTAACTGCTTGTAACTGTGTTAAATGTTTAGAAGGCGTTTTTCCTACAGTCGACTTCCAAACTAATAGTATTTCAAGATTTTTGTGTTATTTTCCACAAGTGTAATTCATAAGCTCTACAATGTTCTAACTGGAGCATCAGGGTATAATGCAACTTTTGCGCGTAGTTGAGTCAACCTTTGAGCTAATATCACTACCGATAGAAATGCAGACATGTATGGCATCACCACTGTTGCTAACAATAAATAAGGAGGTTTCTAAAATGATATACAAAGTGTTTTTGTGTTCCAGAGAAATACACACAACACAATGGCTGAGAATGATGTTGATAACGAGCTGCTCGATTATGAAGAAGATGAAGAGCCCCAAGGAGCTCCAGAGAGTGCCACCCCGGCAGGGAAGAAGGAGGTGAAAGGGTCCTATGTGTCCATCCACAGCTCCGGCTTCAGGGATTTCCTCCTCAAACCAGAGCTGCTCCGAGCCATCATTGACTGTGGGTTTGAGCATCCATCTGAAGGTGAGCGTATGATTCTGGTTATGTGTGCTTTCATGATTCACTATTGGGTCAATAATGAACATTTTTAAAACCAATCCAAGATAGTCTACATTGCCCGTTGCAAAAAAGATGAATGGAGCGATTCTTGGGCACATGTACCAACCAGGACTGCTTTGTACAAATCAGAGGTAGGAGTCCTGCTTATTCTGTATTTTTCCACAGGGTAAGGACGTGACAAGTGGTAACAATTATTAAATATGTTTACAAGTCATCTGCTTATAGTCAGCATGGTGAAAGTACTGCTTTCAACTTATATCATCAGTGTCAGTATTATGAATTCAGCTGCTGATGTCCCAGATTGTTCATCGTCTAGATTGCCTTTACTTTCCTTGAGCCAGTTTCCTGTTTATAAAAAAAAATATCTGGTGTTATTAGTCCAGCAATAACACAGATACTGGATTTGGGACACTAAACCCCACAAATAAACAATAAAAATACTCCAATAATTAGGGGTGCACTGATTGCAGTTTTCTGGCCGATCACTGATTTTTAAAAAGTCTGACCTACCAATTTTGTTTTTTAATATATATATGGTGGCGTAGAGGTTAAAGAAGGTGGGCCTGTGATCGGAAGTTTGCCGGTTCAAGCCCCGGTACTGACATCAAAAATGTGGGTGGGGTAGGTAAAGCACCCACACCTGCCCCCACTCTCATTCGTCCCACTCTGGGCCCTTGAGCAAGGCCCTTAACCCCCACCACCTGCTCCTCCGGGTGTCCTATATAGCAGCTCTCTGCTCCACACAGAGGGCTGTGGTAGCTCGGTGTCTGTGGTTGCGGCAGGAAGGGCATCCGGCGTAAAAATAACTGCCACGTCTTTGTGCGACAGTTTGCTGTGGCGACTTCTGAAGAAGGGAGCAGCCGAAAGAAGGAGGAAAAAAAAGCGACACTGTCAGGTCTTATGTCACAATGCACCTTCAATTTTCCAATATTTTGTTGAAAAACATACCCTTGAACAATATCTTAGAAACAATACAACCTTGTTTTAACTGGCCATGATGTAGTGCTCTGAAATATAAATGAAGTTCAGACCGTTTTTGTTAAAACTAAAAAAATCTGTAAAACAGGTTTCTCGTGCAAGTATCGGCCGATTTCCCAAAATTAAGGAAATCGGGGCCGATTTATCGGTGCACCCCTACCAATAATGTATTGACTGTTAGGCAACCCCAAACCATCACAATCAGCATTTACATAAACAAATTTTTTTTTTTTTTTTTTTTTTAAAGAAACCATACTGTCCACTGTATATGTAGTCACCAATTACTCATAAATATTTTCAGGAATTTCTACCAGTCGTGGACATAAATGTGTAATTTTTTTTAATGTCCCTGTTTATTTTTCATGGTTACTGTTTTTAGTGTAGATGTTTGCAGCTACTAATTAGTTTTTGAAATATGGCCGCTGTGAAAGACTAATAATTTCTGTTGTTTTTGTGAAACATAGTTTCATAAAAACATTCAGATTTTCGCTCATGTCAGTTGTGTTTTCAGGAAAAATTTTAGAGATGTTTAGGAGAAATAAGCAAATAGTTTTGTCACCACTTTTCTATAGTTTCTGTTCACATTTGGTTCACAAATGTATTTTCTTTTGCACATGAGCTTTCACATTGTGAGATTAAATTCAGTTGCAGTTTCCTTTCAAATCTTCTGGAGAATTATTTGTTGATATTAATAACACACGTCTCAGTGAGCCAATAGAAAATCACCATACAGGTCAGCAGAGAGAAGTCTAAAATATCTGTAACAAGTTACATTCGCTTGTTATGAGTGATTAGAAAAATTAGCTCCATGCTTATTTTCCACTTACTGACTTTCTAAGGATGTCAATGAAGGGCAGCAAATGCACAACAACACGTGTGAAGTCCGAGTTACAGTTGGACATGATTTGGTTCCAGTTGTCCCTTTTTCCCGCTCCTTAATAATTTTGTTCAGATGCATCGATCAGTCACCCTCAAATATCTCGTTCTACGCTGATCAGGAAAAACTTGAGAGGCACTTCATATTTCATTTAAACATGTATCACTTCACTGCTGATATCTGTCATTAAAATGGCATGTGATTGATACAACGTAAGAAGTTTTTGTAATTCCAGGTAATGTCCAAAATGCACAGTGGACATAGATTAAGGCTGTTAAAGGATTAAATGCTTGTAGGGCTCTGATCTCTGAGAGACTATCAGAAGATAAATGTAATAAAATCTAAAGTGTGTATTGGGGCTTGGCGATATGGACCAAACTTAATATCTCGATATTTCAAAGATGAATGGCGATATACAATATCCATCTCAGCATTCTTTTCTTTCCATAAAATAATAACGGAACAGTGTTTCCCCTAAATAACTTGCCGTGGTGGGGCGCTCATCTCGTCCGTGATTTTTTGGTGGGGTGGGGCTGGAACGGAGACTCGCTCTCAGCTGCGCAGCGCGCTGTTTAAACAACAGTTTTGGGGACACGGAGACGCCGCGTGCTGTTTGTACTGACAGTTTTAGAGCAGGGTGTGTGAGAGGAGAGACGCATATCTCAGCCGCGCGCTGTCTGGGCCGACAGTTTTGGGGGGGGTTTGGCCAGGGTGGGGTGGGGGGTGTCGGTGCGGCGGAGAGAGACGCACATCTGAGCCGTGCGCTGTTTGTACCGACAGTTTTCGAGTGGCAGGGGTGCGTTCAGCGTGAAGGAAGAGGCTGCCTTTAGCTTTTTAGCTAGTGCACCTGCATTGCGAGCCGCTAGTTTAGCGTTACGTCAGTGCAGACAGGTGGGTGGGGGTGTGGGGTGGGGTTAGGTAGACGGGGTGCTCGGTTCTGTTGACGGGGCGGGGTGCCCCGCTTGTATAATGGAAGGGGAAACACTGCAGAAATATATTTCTGAGTCAAAGCTTAGTCTCAGTTACAGGCACCTTTATTAACAAACAGCTGTAACTACAAAATAAATGTCTCAAAAATAAGTTGTTGTTTTTTTCCTGCATAACAAAACCAAAAGCACAGCTGTGCACTTCAAATCTAAACCGAACACATACAGAGCAAACATAAGGAAAGTCTGATTCTAATGAAGTTTGTTCATTTGTTGTATTTGGTGAGGGAGAGGAGTGGCTGCGTGAAGGTGCGGACAGATATTGTTTTATATTGATATGGTCTCTGTTTATGTCGAGTATGAAATTATCTTGATATTTAAAAAATATTGGGATATCGCCCAGCCCTACGCTCGATTATGTGAGCGTAAATAACGAGCTCAAGATCAGCCATCTCTTGTTAGCTTGTGCTCCAGTGACAGGAGCCCGACTGGATTCAGTGATTCATGTCACTGATTGACAGAAATATTTCTGTAATCGCACACACCCACGTTTTCCTTCAGCGCGGAGGTTCCTGCCCATGTCGAGCTTGTTTGCTGATGCTTTGTTGTACAAAATATAAGGTGCTTCAAGCCTTCAGCTGTGTTTCACTTCTGCTGAAAAGCTGTATTTAGTAACCTGGAGCACTTATTTGTGAAATACTGTGTTTAAAGATTTCCTCTGGGGTTTTCACAAATGGTAAATTAAGTGTTTTTATGGTATAATGACAAGTTTTTATCTAAATGAGATAAATGTACTGTACATTTGAGTATTGACAGGTTTGAACAAAATGCAACCAAAACTGTTCGAGTTCAGAGCATTCAATAGTTTAGTAAAGTAAATGTGTGTGTTAATTACAAAAATAAAACATTTAGCCTTTTTTGTAAAATAAAATCCCTCATTAATGTTCCATTAAAAGTACAAACAAGTCCTTTTGTAAATAGCTTTACGATGACCCTTAAAACTACACTACAGGTCATAATTACAGTCATTGTTACTTTGTCCCGTTTGATTCACCGATGATGGTCAGGACCCCAACGCCTCTCGTGTTAAAGGTCAGTAGCCTTCATAGCTGCTCCAACATGAGTGACCTGCTCCGTCTGAGACTATAACCAACTGTTTACATGGATGTAAGTAACCGGATCAAACGACCGTTCGGAATAAAAACGCGTCATGTAAACGCCTCGTTCGGGTTATTTTTTGTTTGTTCAGCGTGATCCAAAATAATTTGTGATCAGAACGAAACGGGTGGTTTACGCAGATTCATAATATTTACGGTGTCCATGTAAACGCTTGATCTGTTCGTTTTTATCTGATGGTGGAAAAACTGACCTGACTGCGCATGTGCGACTTTGTCATTTCCGCGTGGCTAACGCTAATAATATTAGCATGTTGGGGAAGCAGAACTGGTCGGTGAGCGACAACATTTCTACTAGAAACTTTGAGAGAGCTCAAAATGATCTGTGTCACCTGTAGCTCAGTCAGGGAGTGCAGCAACGTCTCCACGTTCATCCCAGAAGTAAACCGGAAGTAGAACTACTTCTTCTGTGTGTTTTTTTTTAAGGAGAGGTTACCACTCTGCGCATGTTAGTACTTCTGTTCAGAACAAAGCCCGCTGCACATCATGAACAGGTTGTGACGGGTTTTCAAAAGTTTTATCTATTAAAAGGGTGTAAGCCAGGTTTCCCTCCTGACAATTAGGATTAACAAATTTAAATTACTTTTGTATTCGTTTGTTTTGTTTTTTACCGGTCACACAAGAACCGTACACTACAAGGTGTAGACCCTTTGGTACAGTGAATGACAACATATTTTTTCCACACAAGACCAACCACACATTTTCAGTTTTGTATTTTTCCATTGTCCATAAAAACCATGTTTCACCTCTGTTTCTTCAATGTCCATAAACAAATAAATACAAGTACTTTAAGTTTTGTATATTCAATGTCCATAAACAAAGACGAGTCCCTTCCCCACAGAAAGTGTCCTTGATTCTTCCCCAGAGTTCACAAGGCAGGTAATGGCTCCTACACATATTTTGCCTCACAGCAAGAGCTGAGAATCAACAAAAGAAATACATAAGGCTCCAAATACAGTTTCACTATTACAATGCACATAAATCACAACATTACAGAACATAAATAGACTTATGGATCATGAAACTCTCTGAGGCATAATCAGGAGTCACCTTTCTGTCATCAGCTGCTCTGGACAAATATCATATTTAAAGCCATTTTATTTTCTGTAAGAGAGCTACAATTAGTTTTTTTGTCATTTTAAGTTTTGATTAGTTATAAATCTTATGAGCAAACTTTTGACTCGATGACATCACTGGCTTCTGGCACTTCTGTGTCGACACGTCAGAACGGCAGCATATTTATTTAATAATGACATGAGGGTTTAAACGGCCTCAGATTTACTTTAATGGCTTCTATAGGACAGAAGGGTGGATGTAGCTGCTGCTCTCAGTGCAGGGAGAACAGTCATCTTCATAAACAAGACCACAATCACTCAAGTGAGTCTGAGACAGGTGTGCTCAGGGCATGTCTAAAGGTGAAAGGACAATAGGACCAAGGGAGAGAGAAATAATAGTGCAGCCAGTTCAGTGCAACAAGCGGACTGTCAGTGTAAACGATACATTTGAATTATTTAATCTGAAAACATTTCAATCCAGTCAAAACATTTTGCGCATGTAAACATTCCTACTGCGTTCTGGCAGCACTTCACCTAAAATGTGCGTAAACTCATCAGTTCTAAAGAAATATGTGGTGCCACGCATGCAGCCCCACAATAAACTTCCAGCTCCTCCTGGGGAGTATTTCAAATGGACGTGCTGAAGTGTGGCTAACGTCAGCTCTTCTGATTATTATTATTGTTGTTATTATTATTAGTATTAGTAGCCACTGCAGTGTTCAGAAGTTGGTAGAAATTTGTTTGAATATGGTGTTTGTGTTTGTCTTTCAGTTCAGCATGAATGCATCCCACAGGCCATCCTTGGTATGGACATCCTGTGTCAAGCCAAGTCTGGTATGGGCAAGACGGCTGTGTTTGTGTTGGCCACACTGCAACAGATCGAACCGGTCGACGGGCAGGTTGGTGTTTATTTTTGTCTTGCAAATCCTGAACAGTAAAGAAAAAACCCTCTGATCATAAACAACCTTTTGAAACGCATGTCTTGTTTGTATTTTCTGTTTAATCGTAGCTGTAGGTTCTGTTTTTACAATACTTTGCATAAATATATATAAATATCAGCCTAAAGTCATGTTAAGTCTAGTTATAATGATGCTGCTTTTTATGATTATTGAAACTGGGAGCTCTTCTTGCCCCTCCCCAGGTGTCTGTATTAGTCATGTGCCACACGCGAGAGCTGGCCTTCCAAATCAGCAAGGAGTACGAGCGTTTCTCCAAGTACATGCCCGCTGTGAAGGCAGCCGTGTTCTTCGGCGGCATGCCCATCAAGAAGGACGAGGACACCCTGAAAAAGAACTGCCCTCACATTGTGGTGGGGACGCCGGGTCGAATGCTCGCTCTGATACGCAACAAGACCCTGAGTCTGAAAAACGTGAAGCATTTTGTCCTGGACGAGTGCGACAAGATGCTGGAGCAGCTAGGTGTGTGTTCCCGTTTGATTCTGATCACTTGCCCAGTGGCCTCAGAGGGCTGATGGTCCGTGTTGGTTTGTGTGCAGACATGAGGTGCGACGTGCAGGACATCTTCAGGATGACGCCCCACGAGAAGCAGGTCATGATGTTCAGCGCAACCCTGAGTAAGGAGATCCGGCCAGTGTGCCGCAAGTTCATGCAGGATGTAAGTGGACGACCAGCTCCCACACGTCTCATTTAGACGCTCGTTCTATAACCTGCTGGTTAAACTGGTTTCTCCCTCGCAGCCTATGGAGGTGTTTGTGGACGACGAGACCAAACTGACACTCCACGGTCTGCAGCAGTACTACTGCAAGCTGAAGGACAGCGAGAAGAACCGCAAGCTCTTTGACCTTCTTGATGTGCTAGAGTTCAATCAGGTAGTTTATTTATTTTTAGATGCATTTTAGTGTTGTCGCTGTTTGTTTGGTCTCAAGTTAAACGTTGGGATCAGTTCAGTTTGTAGAACGCCTCGTCCAGCGTTGAGTTCCTTCAGTTTTGAATAAAAATAATGGAAACACGTTGGTGTTTACAGACCTGCAGTTTCTAAAGAAAAAAATCTGATATAAAAAAAAAAGTGAACAAGCACCGTAAACATCACGAGAAACAATTGAGAGACTAATAATTTATTAATAACATGAAATATGGCCACAGTAAGTGATGTCTGCCTTTAGTTATCGGTAGCTTCTGGAAATGAGAATAATGAACTGCAGAACCATCTTTGTATGTGCCTTAATTAAGTTCAGGTCAAGTTTGTCATTCACGTCACGCGGTACATGAGGTGGAATGAAATTATGTACTCAAGGTCCCAGTTACTTCCAACACTAGAAAATAAAAAGTATAAAAAGAAACAGTAAAAGGATCTCAAATGTACACTTAAGATATACACTAAAACACCAATCGGTACGTTACAAGATTTAGATGTACACTAAAGACTAATAATGAAAATGCAGTGTATGAAATGTGGTGTATTAAACAGCAGCCCGAACATGAGTCTGTGTGAGTAGATGGGTATGAATGAAGACAGCAGCATGAGATCAGCAGCACAGATGAGTCACATATCACCAGTTAAAGTGATTTTTGAGTGAGTGTTCAGTTACTGGTACTGTTTGTAAGACGTTATAATTAGAGGTGCACCGACTGCAGTTTTCTGGCCGATCACAGATTTCTAAAAAGTCTGAGCTGCCGATTCCGATTTAGTTTTATAAGCGACAGTCAGGAGTTATAAGGTCACAACGCACCTTCAGTTTTCCAATATTATTTTGTTGAAAAACATACCCATGAACAATATCTTAGAAACAATACAGACTTGTTTTAACTGGTCTTGAGGTAGTGCTCTGAAATATAAGTGAAGTTCAGACAATTGTTGTGAAAACTACAAAAATCTGTAAAATCGGTTTCTCGTGCACGGATCGGTCGATCTCCCAAAATTAAGGAAATCGGGGCTGATAAATCAGCCGGCCGATTTCTCGGTGCACCCCTACTTATAAGTTTCAGTAGATGAGCACATACAGGGTCGTGTATGAAGACGACGAGATAAATTTACTCAGATTTGCTTTTTGTGGTGTTAGGAATTTATAAAACAAATTTTAAAGAAATGATGGTGGGATTATTGCATAGAACATTTTTTTAGGTAAAATAAAACAAATTCCAAAAAAAAAATACTTAATCATGCAGTATTAAATACTAGTTGTGTATCTTTAAAGGGTCTCGCACACGTTTGCCTCGATGTGTGATTTCGCTCTTTTACTAAAAGTTGTTTGACTCGTGAAAGCACCCAATTAGTTAAAAGACCGAATGTCCTTTTTAGCTAAAAGATGGTGAACAGAGGCTCGTCCTTGTTTTTAGTTCGGAGGTGATGGTTGTCATGTCGTACTACGACGGTCAGCAGGTGGTAAACTCGGTGGAGGCGTCGTGTGTCAGCTCCTCTGTTTCGCCTGCAGGTGGTGATCTTTGTCAAGACGGTCCAGCGATGCGTCGCTCTCTCTCAGCTCCTCGTGGAACAAAATTTTCCTGCTATTGCCATCCACAGAGGCATGACTCAGGAGGAAAGGTGAGACGCTCGCACCCGTATCTTGGCTGGGCTCGACTGGCTGTGTTTACGGTCTCCTCGGAGCGGGGCTCAGGCCTGTGATGTCTTCAGCAGCTGTGTCCATGATAACTCTGCTGACGCTGTCCTACCGTCCTGCAGGCTGTCTCGCTATCAACAATTCAAGGACTTCCAGCGGCGAATCTTGGTGGCGACGAACCTGTTCGGCCGAGGGATGGACATAGAGAGAGTGAATATCGTCTTTAACTACGACATGCCAGAAGATTCCGACACCTATTTGCACAGGGTGAGCGACGCTGCAGAAGGAAACGAGTGTATTTGTAGCTGTTTGTTGGTGACAGATGTTTAAGCTTTAACTGGATCTGACCTTGGGTTCTCCAGGTTGCCCGTGCTGGTAGGTTTGGGACCAAAGGCCTGGCTATAACCTTCGTGTCCGACGAGACGGACGCCAAGATTCTGAACGATGTGCAGGATCGCTTTGAAGTCAACGTGGCCGAGCTGCCGGATGAGATCGACATCTCATCTTACAGTGAGTTTTGAAACGCCTCCTGAATGCGACGTTCAGCTGGTCCGATGTGTAGGAACGACTGGAGTGGATTTAAGATGCATAAAGCGCTTGAATACGAAGCGTACAGTTAATTCTGAGCAGGGCTTGAGGTCTTTCTACTGATAATTATTATGGCAACAGTTGTGGCTCTGGGGCTCTCGTTAAGCCCCCGCACATGTTTAACCTGCTGGTGAAAAGCTGGTATGTTCAGCTGTTCTTGCACAGATCTCTGCTCAGCTAACGTCCCCCTTCTCGTCTCCCCCTCAGTCGAACAGTCCAGATGAGTCCTTCAACCAAACTGAAGTCTCCTCTCCGTGGATTCGTCTCCGTTTCTGGAAGTTGACCTGCTCATCGTTCATTTAAAACTCGGCACGTTTTGTTCACAAAAACATTTATTTTTATTGTCAGTTTGTTGGGATGGGAGTGTGATTTTAATTTGTCTTTTATGGTTTGTTTTTGCCTAATTAAAACTTTTTATAAAATGCCATTTTTTTTTTATCATTGTGGTCTCTTGACGAGACGTTTGTCTCCGCCCTGTTTTCGTTTATTCCCATGTAGAGCAGAGCTTCAGGGAAACATCAGAGTAGATCATCACAGATACTTTAGCAGTTTGGAGTTGTTTTTTTTTATTATTATATTGTGTAGCAAGGTAGTTTTTTTTTTTTCTCCAAGTTTAAAAAGAGCTTGACCAGACAGTGGAGTTTCAGAAATTTTACTTGTGGCAGCTTTTTTAAAACAAATTTCTACAGGAATGCCTTCTATACTGATAAAGTAGATTCTTAGTGGTAATTTTTGGTTAAGCGACATGACATTAAGACACTGTACAAAAAATGTGACTCTTGCGATGTATCTCTTGGTATTTTGGTGTTCATAACTGAAAATAAATCAGTAAAGAGTTCAAATTAAAACATCAAGCTTCAAAATGTTATAACTTGTGGTGCTGTAGACGACGAGCAAGGCTCTGAAGACATTGGCAGGCATGAAACTTGAGGGTTTAAAGAGTTTTTATTGCATCAATTTTGATTTGTTACACGGATTTATGGCCCTGAAACTGATTTACAGGTGCCAATGCATCAGAAACGCCATTACTACCAGTAATCATTTGCCAATTCAGTCTTGGTTTTAAGAGCCGTTGCTTTTCCTGTTTTATTAGGGAAGAAAAAACAATTCATCACATAATTTGGTAGCTGGATAATTATTGATATTTACAAAATATCAATACTGAAACATTTTTCACATGATTGTGGAGGATTTACTGTTTATACAGGAGCTGGTCATAAAATTAGAATATCGTGAAAAAGTTGATTCAGTAATTTCATTCAAAAAGTGAAACTTGTATATTCATTCATTACACACAGCCTGATGTATTTCAAATGTTTATTTCTTTTGGTGTTGATGATTATAACTGACAACTAATGAAAACCCCAAATTCAGTCAGAAAATTAGAAATTAAGACAAATTTTATTTTTTTAAGGATTTTTAGAAATGTCGGCCATCTTTAAAGTATGAAGATGAAAAGTATAAACATATACAGTACTCAATACTTAGTTGTTGCTCCTTTTTGCCTGGATTACTGCAGCAATGTGGCGTGGCATGGAGTCGATCAGTCTGTCACTGCTCAGGTGTTCTGAGAGTCCAGGTTCCTCTGATAGTGGCCTTCAGCTCTTCTGAATTGTTGGGTCTGGTGTATCACATCTTCCTCTTCACAATATGCCATAGATTTTCTATGGGGTTAAGGTCAGGTGAGTTTGCTGGCCAGTTAAGAACAGGGATACCATGGTCCTTACACTAGGTACTGGTAACTTTGGCACTGTGTGCAGGTGCCAAGTCCAGTTGGAAAATGAAATCTGCATCTCCATAAAGTTGGTCAGCAGCAGGAAGTGCTCTAAAACTCTGGTGGACGACTGCATTGACCTTGGACCTCAGAAAAAACAGTGGACCAACTCCAACAGATGGCATGGCCCCCCCAAACCATCACTGGAAACTTGACACTGGACCTCAAGCAACATGGATTATGTGCCTCTCCTCTCTTCCTCCAGACTCTGGGACCTTGACTTCCAAAAGAATTGAAAAATTTACTTTCATCAGAGAACATAACTTTGGACCACTCAGCAGCAGTCCCAGGTGAGAAACTTCTGACGCCGTCTCTTGTTCAAGAGTGACTTGACAAGGAATGTGACAGCTGAACCCCTTGTCTTGCATACATCTGAGCGTGGTGGTTCTTGAAGCACTGACTCCAGCTGCAGTCCACTATTTGTGAATCTCCCCCACAGTTTGGAATGGGTTTTGTTTCACAATCTCCAGGGTGCAGTTATCCCTAGTGCTTGTACACTTTTTTTACCACATTGTTTCCTTCTCTTCACCTCTCTTAATGTGCTTGGACACAGAGCTCTATGAACAGCCAGCCTCTTTAGCAATGACCTTTTGTGTCTTGCCCTCCTCGTGCAAAGTGTCAATAGTTGTTTTTTGGACAACTGTCAAGTCAGCAGTCTTCCCCTTGACTGTGTAGCTACAGAACTAGACTGAGAAACCATTTAAAGGCCTTTGCAGGTGTTTTGAGTTAATTAACTAATTAGAGTGTGGCACCAGGTGTCTTCAATACTGAAGCTTTTCACAATATTCTAATTTTCTGAGATACTGAATTTGTGGTTTTCATTAGTTGTCGGTTATAATCAACATTAAAATATTTTAAATATATCAGTGTGTGTGTAATGAATGAATATAATATACAAGTTGCACTTTTTGAATGGAATTACTGAAATAAACTTTTTCATATTCTAATTTTATGACCAGAACCTGTACATCAAAATGTAGACATTTCTTTCATCAAGTACATCTCACTGCTGTAGGACTTATTTTTTTATCCTCTGAGTGTACACATTCAAATTTTTACTGTCACTGTATATGAGTTTAAAGTTTTCTCTTCAAACCTGAGTATGGAAGGTGTCAGATTTTCTATTTTATACGACTGCTCTTCCAGCATTTGAGGTTTACTGCCTTCTCTTCTTATTTAGAGCGTTGTCAGAGTGAAAGACGGGTGTGGTTACCATGGTGACGCTAACGAGCCACAGGCAACACTAACGTTTCATTTATTTCTTGTTTACACAATTTATACTTAAAAAGTCTGCATTGGTAATTGGTAACAAAGGAAGACTCAAATTCTGAAAGTTGATGTTGAAATTTCTCCCTGTAACATTTCTTGAGTTTGGTACCGGCATCTTTAACGTATTGATAAAACATTACACAAGTTAGCTGGTTGAAGCTTGTTTTTAGCTGAGAGGAGTTGTGGTCTGTGACAGGAAAAGTCTTTTGAAAAACGTTCAACACAGTGAGAGTGAAACTTTCTTTATTCAGAATATGAAAAAACAAACATTTCAACACCAAAAACCAGTTGCACGTAAAATAACCAACAACCAAAAAGACTGAGAAACGGCTTTCAGCCTCATCCATCTTTTTAAAATATTTTCCAGTCATGGTTTCTGTTCTATAGCATAAACTAACACCAACAATCATACTTTCAAACTGGCACGATGCTAATGCAGGATCTGAACCTGAGCTCAGAGTAATTAAAATACAGCAGAACAAAGAAGCTACACATTGACCTGTACATAGCTGCTCTATAATGACCCTTACAACTCAAAACCACAGCATCTCCAAATATCAAACACCTAAAGCACGTATTACCTGTAAAGTTCAGGTTTTTGGGGAAGTGAATCGTTCTGAAGGTTTCAAAGGTGCTCTAACTAATCCAAGCAGTTAGAAGATGCTTGGCTTTTCGTCATAATCCATCATCTAAGGCACAGAAAACAGAGCCTACACTTGCAGCTAAATTCTTACAAACTGTGTTGACTCTAGTCAAAACAGAAGGCTTTTCTCTGCCTCGACGGTCAAGTCAGCGCTTTTCGGGAACAGACGCCGCTTCAACGTGAAAAGACTCGACGCGTTGTTTTGTTTCGGTGCCGTGCCGCTCGATTACAGGCCAGATTAAGGCTCTAAAACTGCTCCACCCACCAGCTCACAAATTACATGTTTACCTCATCACACGCAGTTTTCAGATCTTATTTTTACAGCAGCGCCAAGAGGGGGGCTAATTCGCTCTTGCCGCGTCTCGGAGAATGTAATTTGCACAGAATTAGGTGGTCGACTGCTTGACGCCAGTGTCTCAAGCGTTCTGGTGCTTGATGAAAGTCGTTAAGGCCGAGCAGGAGACGAGTCCAGCTTTTTGACATTTTCCTTCTGGGTTTGTCAGAAATCCTCAACCCGTCGAAGTTCAACTCAGTCTTTCTTCTGTATTCTTCACGTCTAACGTTAGACGTGTTCCAGATCAGAGGGAAATGTCTCCTCCAGTTTTCCGCTGCGATTCGACCCTCTCAGATCCTTGTTCAAATCCAAACATGCTGCAGCAAAACCAACGTATCCTGTAGCAAGGCACGGTGTCTGAACAATAAATATCAGCAAATAAATATAAAAAGTCAACTTTGCCCAACAGCATCCCGTTCTTGTCAAGTCCTCTACAAGAATCCTCGTTGCCGGTTTTCCGTTCTCAATTCTCATCTACGCTTCCAGCTGGTTTGTTACAAAACCAGTTTTCTATCAGCTAGTAGCATCTATCCCTCAGCAAGTGTTACGTTCACAGAAGAAGAATACAAGACACCGTCCTCCGTGGGTGAGTTTTTGTCTCTCCATCGTTTCCCAGAAGTCCCAGAGTTCATGGAATATTTTGGAGCATGGCAAAAAACCGATGAATGACTGCGTCCAAATCTTACAGAAAGATTTGGTCACAATTTGAAGTCCGGTCAGACCAAAACACAACGATCTACTCTAAAGCAGGGGAAGCTCTTACTAGATGGTTGCTCTTGTGATTTTAGCTGCCTTTTCCGATTATTTTCCCAAATATTCTTCTTGAAAAGCTGTTCTGAGATGTGACGTCTGCTCCCTTCTGCTTGACGGCACACAAGCCGGCTACTCTAAAATTGGCACTGCTACCGAGGGGATATTTTGTACTTTTCATGGAGGAATGTAGGTAAGGTGCGGGTAATGGGGCTAGTCGTTGAACTTGTGCGTATCTCCATAGAGCCACTGCTGGGGCGGCATGGCCGCCTCGTTGAGGTGGTTGCACTCGTCGCTGCACTTGCAGGACTGGATGAACATCACAGACCTGCTGAAGTGATCTCCATGGGGGCAGACAAAGGTCACTGTGGCTGTGCGTGCACGACGGGGGGAGCAGCAACGGCCGTCCTGGCAGACTCCGCAGTAGTTGGGCCTGTACAGGCGGGTGCTCCTGCAGCCAGAATAGGACAAACGGTGCGGCTCTGGGGCCTTGTGGGTACGAGAGCACTTCCTTCCTTTCTGTGGACACAGAAAAACGAAAAGCTATTACCGGTAGTTATTGAACAAAAGTTGAGAACATTTTTTTTTTTTTTTACAGTTATAGAAGCATTTAATTGAGGCTGTCTCAATGGTGCTCTAAGATGGCAGTAAGTACAAAGTAAATTTGATGGGAATGAAGTTAAATAATGAGCAAAATAAAGTCTGGTAATATCAGTCTGTCTATATTGTGAGCATGATGGCTTGGAAAAATAAGTGTGGTACTGACTTCCATTTTCGTGTGGCTAAATCTAGAAAGTTTCCTTTTGAAAATTGGGTTGCCATGTCAAAATCCAAGATGGCCACTGTCATTCATGTAAAACGACCACCCTAATTATTTGAGGAAACTATGCTTTCTAGTTTTGATATTGTTGAACAGTATAGTTTCCAAAAATAATTGGGATGACCCTTAAGCGTCTTGTATATTCCATCTGAAGAAGCAAAATCATCTCTCACTGCCGAAGTTGTGTAATGAAAATCACGTCATTTTGTTCTCAGAGCAGCTTCGCTTCTTAACACAAAGCCCTGGCCAAACTTTTTCTCACAGGAGTACGCGCCAACTTAGTATTGCGTGATTGGTCAGCAGTGTGTGGGCGTGTTTCACATATTCAGCTGTACGACTCTTCAAACACTAAATTAGTCAAATGCACAAAACCTGGATGAAGACGGTGCAGACATGAAGGAGTCCGTCAGCTGAAAAGTGTGGTGCTCGCTTCATGATAGATTTGTGGCCAAACTTCTGATGCAGGGACAGAGTGGAGACTCTGGCAGGAAGAAACCTGCACAATGATGTTTACTGCAGCTGGAGGGGGTTCCTAAGAGCTCTGCATCGTGGACTATGAAAGGTGTGCGTGAAAACGAACATCCTGCAACCATGTTATCGCAAGTTTGGCTTCAGATGGAGCATGCCGGGCCCTTTAAGGTGGCCAAACATTTATTTATGATGGCCAGCACCCCCACTGGTCACCCTCTGACTTTAAACATTGTGCCTGGTGGATAGAACTGCTCTCTCCACTCGCCATGATCTGTCACTCTGCGCTACCTCAGATAAGCTAAAGAAATTTTAAAAAGAAACTCTTACCCACTTGAACATCTTGCACCAAAAGGCTTTAACTGCATTCCCTGTTCAATTTCAGTTCATCTCAGAAACTAAAAACATTCACTACTCAAATCCCTCAGCAACGGGTCATCAACATAATGTTTAATCAGTGTTCACATGGACAGCATCAGTCAACTATGATCATGGTCCTGGCCTGATGTGGACTAGATATTAGTTTGTCAATCCGATTAGAAATTAATTTTATTTCTTCAAAACTGACTGTGCAGAGAACTATTTACAAAATCATTCCACTGAACCCAACCTCAAAATCTCTGAACTATCACTTAAAAAATAAAGCAGGAAATCCCAAACATTGATATTGTCTACTAATCACATTAATAGCTACACAAAAGTTAGTTTGTCATCCATCCAAAACGTGGAGATATTTTATCGTTCTGACAGAGTGAGTGATCCTATAAAGCCTGAAGGTGCTACACACAGAAAAATGGTTCGACTTTCCTACATTTGCTTGAAATCAAAGCAGTCGTACATCACCGAGACAGAAAAACAAGTTGTCAGCTAACTACAAAAAGACACAAAAACAAAATGTCAGAATAAGAGATGCTAACAAAACTTCTGATGACTGACACGGATACACATTAACACCCATGCCACCTCGACAAACACGTTGAGAGCGCGGTAAAAACAGGTGCACAACAGCTTATCGGGTCCACGAGTGAGAAGCAGAACATTTCGGAGAGTGTTGTGTTTGAAATGTGAGAGGGCAGCGGAGCGGCTGGACCCTTCATTTACTAGAGGACAGCTGTGATCCTCACTGTTCTAGCTCTACAGGCAAATGACGATACGACCAGGCTGCTCACAGCTAAGAAATAAAACAATTCCTTTAATCGGCGAATGGGTCTTCTTAGGTTACACGGCATGTTCCGTCTTGTTAAACTGTAAGTTTTTGGACCAGCTATAGGAACTTTCCTGCTACTGACACAAGTTCAGCTAGTTTTTAGTCTTTGAAGCTACAGGGATGGTGTAGTTCAACAATTTTAATTATGATATGTACTTCTTCACAATGTGACAATCATAGCTTGAAGTTATACGGGGAATTCTAGTTCCCAAATAGGCCCGTGCTTATTCTTCCGAGATTACTCCTTCAGCAGCAAAATAATTTAAATACACCAAAATGCTGCTTCAACTACAGAGAAATAAGGGCAATTATTTTCCTGAATCCAATTAGCGTAGTGCTTGAGCTTCAGAGAGTTTCACAGAATATAACTTTGTACGTTCTTAATGCTTCATCCCACATTTCTCACCTTAACGGGGATAGACATGGAGCTGCATGGCCGAATGTTGCACAGCCGAGTCTCCTTCATCATCTTACACCGGGCGTTGTTGTTGGTGACCCGAGAGGAAATGCCCATTCCACAGCTTCGGGAACACTCGGACCAGGAAGTGGTTTGAACTACGCAGTGGACTCCTAACTTATCCCAGGCTAGGAGAGACAACAGAGAGGACATGTGAGGAAGAACCACAACGAGCATTACAAAATATGGAGAGCAAAGGAAGGAGAAGCAGGCTCAGCAAAAGTTAAAGTGGAAGAAAAGTAGCCATCAGGGGTGGGAGGGAAAAGCAGACATACGTGGATGAAAGGCACACTAGCCTCATTCACTGAACAGGCAACACTGACACATAGAGAAGGTGATTACATCGAGGGGAGAAAGGCGTGACAGAGGTATGTGCTGTGCGAGAGGGAGAGAGCTCATCTGGTGTGCAAGGAGTCAGTGGAAAACAAGCCTCACACAAACACCCAACACACCCGCACAGATGCTGAGGAAAAGGCCCACATTGAGGCTGTTTGTGCGTCAAGGGGCTAAAATGGCTAAAACATAAACAAGATGCTTGACTGCGCAGAGGAAAGAGACAGCAGTCTGAGTCAACAAGGCGGCACTCTCTCTTACCCGTCAGGTGTTTGTTTCCATGTGGCTTGTCCCATTGGTGCTCAAATTCCAAAAGTTCGTTGCCCAAGGTACCCTTGTCCTTTTTGGGTTTGTAAGGGTACAACTTACGGTAAGGTTTTGGATAAGGCTTGGAGTAGGGATAGGCCGGGTAAGGCATGAAGGGGTAAGGTGGCCAATGATGAGCTGGGGGTACAGCAGGGGTTCCCTTATGGCAGTCAACACTGAGACAGCACTGGCCTGGCACTTTGACGAGTTGCGGGGTCGGACAGGAAGGGGAAGCTAAGGGCACGTGGCTGGGACAAAGAGGCACACATCCAACAGCTCCATTGATGCAGGTACACTGGTGCTTGCAGCCAGCTTGGAAGTTCTCACCGTTCTGATAAATTCGGCCGTTGTACTCGCAGGAGCGACCCTCTGCCTTTGCTGCAATGATGGAGAAATGAAAATGAAAAAGTTGGTCAAAATGTGCAGCTTAGCAGATCAATCTATTTTCAAAGAACTTGTGATTTTTGGATTGCCCTTTTTCCTTCAGTGTTTTATTTAGCTATTTTAAGTACTTTGTATAAAGACAAAGTGAGTTAGGCTTCTTACACACCAAGCCAACAATGGGTGGGTGTTGGATATGTCAGGAACTTTGGCTGAACATCTGTCACCCTTGCCTTCCCCATCAGTAAAGCATATACCTCTTTGTTTTTCTCTATGAACATAAACATTGCGATTGACTGGAAACCTGTCCAGGGTTTACCGCTGCCTCTCACCCATTGATTACTAGAGATAAGCACCATTCTGTGTGGCTCTGAACAGGAAGAAGAAGGTGCAAAGAATGGATAAACGACTAGAATTGCACATGCCCACTTATGAACCAAATAAAGTCTTTTTGGTCAAGCAATAATTTTAGATCCTAGCTGGTAGCTGGTTATACAAGATGGTGGTCTTTGGTGAGTATTTATAAGTTTTCTTTTTATGTATACCAATCCTGACATCAGTACCCTTTATCACAATTAGTACTTGATGACGGTTTGGTGTTTAAGGGTGTTTTCACACCTGATAGTCTGGTAGACTCGGTTTGATTGGGGACCAATATTCAGAACATTTGTTTACATTTTCGGCTGGTGCAGTTTGCATTCACACTGCACTGAGTCAATCAAGCCAACATGTCCCCCCCTCACCTGTGGTGGCAATGCACCAAGAACTACTGAAGGAAATTACACAAAAACCTCTGAAGTAGACGCTTCTTCTTCTTCTTCTGGAAATTAAAACAAAAACAGAGTGGCGTAACAAATTTTAGCAGTTTTAGGAGTTCTGCTTTGTCATTTTTCAACAATGGACTCAGCATGAGCAGAAGATGAGGCAGAAGACCATGGAGAATGTTGTTTTTCCACACAAGGCAGCTGACGGCTCCATATGAGGTCAGAGAAATGTGTTTGCCCTGCACTGTAGTCCACTTCCTGCTTTTGGAGCGGTCTCCAGTCCGCTTGCATTCCCACTGCATTCGAAACGTGCCAGAGTTCACTTCAACCAAACCAAGACCTAGGTTTTAGGCAGACCAGAGATCACTTTTTTGGTCCGCATCAGAGTTCGATTGCGCATTCACACACACCCCAAACGAATCGGACTTTCTAGGCAAATGGACAAAAGTTTGATTAAGTATGTCTAAACAGGGCTGGTGGGTGCATTCACACCAGCCCTGTTGTCCCGAACTCTAGCCCGTTTGGGGAGGTGTGAACGTGCCATTGAACTCTATCATAGAACAAAAAGGCGAACTCTGGCCCGGTCTAGAACCTAGGTCTTGGTCCGATAGAAGAAAACTCCAGCGCGGTTCCAGTACAGTGTGAATGTAAACAGACCGGGCACCGCTCCGCAAACAGGAAGAGGATTATAGCACAGGGCAAACAAACACGCATTTCTCTGACCTCATATGGAGCCGTCAGCTGCCTTGTGGGAAAAACAACATTCTCCAGGGTCTTCTGTCTCATCTTCTGCTCATGCTGAGTCCATTGTTGAAAAATGACAAAACAGAACTCCTAAAAGCGTTGAAATTTGACACCACTCCGTTTTTGTTTTTATTTCCAGAAGAAGAAGTGTCTTCAGAGGTTTTTGTATTGTTTCTTTCAGTAGTTCTTGGTGCAGTGCCACCAGAGGTGAGTGGGGGAATAGGTTGATTCAACAGGTTGGCTCGACTGCACAGTGCAGTGTGAATGCAAACGCACCAGCTCAAATGTAAACAAAAGGTCATGAATATTGGTCCCGAACCGAGTCTACTGGACTATCTGGTGTGAAAACAACCTAAGAGACTGAACTTTTTTGGGGGTGGCAGTGGGGGAGGCAGACCAAAACTCAGACTGAATTAGTCTAAAATGTGTTGGAGTAATGTTTGATGAAGAGAAACTTATAAGCATTGATAAACTTTAAGGTGCATAAATAGGATCTAACAAGACACAATTTAAACCTTTTTGTTGTCATCTACCTGGATGATTGAGCTTACAAAGCTTTTTTCTGAAAAATTTTGGTCTTGGTGTTCCTCAGGCTGTTTCTGTGAGTAGCACGCTGGCCATCTGGCCTAAAACGTTTGATTGATATGCATGATGATTGATTGTTTAGGACGGATGGTCTCCTTTTTTGTGTGTGTAATGTTAGTTTCTTTGGATCCCACAGAGGGTTGGCTTGAAACACATCAAGGGGGTACTATTTATGGGACAGATCTGGGTTAGCAGGCCTCAGACTGAAGAAGTCTTTCAGATGAAAGAAGAAACGTTTCTCCCTTAAAGAAACTTGTCCAGATGACCTTTTTTTAGTCTAACAAGACTTCCCCAAAATAAATTGTGAATCTGCTATTCTAGGACACTTCAGGAGAAACAATCCCTAAAATTATAAAAGGTTTTATTAGAGCAGAAATGATTTTTGACTATATAGTGTTGTTCTCCCCCACTTCTTCAGTGGGACTCCCCATAAAATACCTCCCAATAAACACATATAAATATAACTGTGTGTGTTTGTGTGTTTCATGGGGTTGTTTGTGTACACACTAGACTTCTTACATAAAATCTCAAAGCTGGCCAGGTTTCAGTCACAGCTCATGAAGGTCCTCTGTTCTTTAAATGTGGCACAGTCTCCAAACCTCAAGCCCTTCTATCAAAGAGAGACTCCAGCCGCTTGGCCCGAAAGTCAGGATCCCCCACCCTGAAGTTACACATTGCCTCACTCAACCTAGACTTGTGCCCAGTCTAAACCAAAAACACTCAATCTTCCCGTCAACCTCAATGGTACGTACCCCTGCAGATGCCATGGGCTCGGCTCACATCGTTGCCGTAGTTGCACTCCAGTCCTTTATGGTGGTCACACGGGCGTTCCTCGTGGCAGTCTTGGTTCAACTGCGCAGCGCACACCTTGCAGCAGCCGCAGCCGTCAGGGACTGAACTTATTCCAGGCGGACAGGATGGGGGCACTGCCGGGCATTCGCACACCGCCGGACAGTCAGCTGTCACCTGTGGGAGAAGGAGGACACATTTTATTTAACAGAAGCATCTGCAGACCAACTTACCGCAGAAATGAGAAGTCATTCTGGGACCAAGCGGGACAAAAGCTGGACTCATGTTTCTCAGATCACAGACATTCCTGAGGGTGTGTGTGGCTTAACCATCGCTTGAATAGTCAATGCTGTCACGAGTCCCACAGGGGTATCTGTAACCCTCTGTCGCCTTCCGCTTGGCATTTATCCGGCCTGCGGGGATGAAAGAGATGTTCCCTGACCCTTCATCTTTTCTGTCTAACCCCATCTGTTTCTGTGCACGCAATTTACGAGCACAAGCCAACCAAACAGCTCCCAGTTGGTACTGAGATCACAAGGAGTTGTCAGTCTGATGGTCAGTCAGATCACACCATCCTGACATGGCTGCTCTGTAAAACCTGATCGCTCAAGCTCTTAACTCTTCCGAATTATTAAAGGCAATTTCCTGCTTTTGGCAAAATAGCTGTGCACAATAGGTGCAACGAAGAAATCAGCTGAAGTTACATAATATCTGTGAAGATTTTTGTAAAGTGCAGCAAGCTCATATTGGCCTGACGGGTATTTTTATCTGCATTGGTATTACTGTTGGGTAATATTACTGTAGCATAATTATAGAGCTACAGTAGGACAGAAGCCATGTAGAAAAAGTCTCTCTCAAAAACCCTCCCACAAAGAACCCATAACGACAGAAAATCCAAAACAAGCAGCACCAACACATACTTTTTGTGTAATTAAGATTGCTGATGCCCAAATTTTTTATTTTTCAAACCACAAAATAAAAGCCAGAAACTCTTGACCTGCTGCTTTAAGTTTGCAAAAGTGTTCATGAGCCATTTACAAAAGGAACCTTATCCTATTACATATATACATTTATCTCTTCATAACAGTTGAGAGTGCACATGATATTTGCTCAAGTAATTAGATTTTTTTTTATTTTTTTAGAATAGATTAAATTGATATTTCACAACCAGAAGTGTCCCAATCCCAACTTTGGGAACCACTGGACCAGATCATTCAGATTTAGAAAAGTGTTTAAACTGTGGGATTCTCAATTAAAACAGGTTCTGTGATCTATTATTATCAGTCAAATGTCATTTATAATAACACATAGAAGTGCTTGAACTTTAGGATTAAGCAGTGCTCTCATCACAGTGCAGCATTTTACATAAAAATATATGCTGACCATGTAAGATATATATGGTTGTAATGATAATGCATTCATAATATGAATGCAAGCCCTGGAGGCTCGTGGTCCACAAGCCCCACTTTGAAGCAGCTACGTGATTAAACAGTGTTAAAATTAAAACACTAAACACTCAGTAGTCTTTATTGGCTCGTTATTTTGTCGTAAAATACTAATTACGACGTCACGTCCGGAAAATCAAAGCATTTGTTGACAAATGGCTGCAGCTTAGGCCTGGCAACAGAAAGTTATGTGAGGTGTTTAGTGTTTACATGAAACAAAATCGTGACAGACAGTAAATTACTCACCAACTGGACTGACGTCACTCCTAAAATAGTGAATAAAAACAGCAGCCCCATGTCGCTGTTAGCTGGTTCACATGGAAGAGGATAAAAGTGGTTATTTCACAGAAAAATAATCCTCAGCGACCGTTTTTTTAAAATCCACAAGGATTAAATCCAGACCCACGACGAGCTACATCTGTACTTCGACACTATCTGCGCTCGAGACTTGTTTTTATATCAGCCTCGTGCGTTGCCTGGAAGTCACGCCTCCTTCTGAACTCCTTCAGCCAATCAGAACGCAGGCGCGCGTCCAAATAAGGAAAAAGGCGGGGCTGGGGAGCTAAACACCAAAAACTGGAGTTTGAGCACAGGGGCGTGGCCAACATGAATGCAGTCATTCATAAAAATGTAGAATTACTACATTTCAAAGGGGACCCGGCTTTGAGGTGTTTATTTATTTATGTTTGAGCGAAAATTATATTTTTGATGCTTTAAAGGAGTTTTCAAACGCATATCTTTGTCTGGCTGCTGCTTTGTGAAGAGTAAAATAAATTTACTCAGCTGCTACATTAAAGAGTAGAAGCCATGAAGAACATTTCCTCCCCTACTTAAACAAAATGACTAGACAAGAACTCCATAGATAAATTACTGCGAGGGTAAAAAAAAGAAGAATTCACTTACTTTCATCTGTAGGTTTTGAAAATAAAAACAGTCTATGGCATAGAAAAAGGGATATTTTAATTACCAGTTACTGACACTTTGGGAAAAACAAACAACAAGGAACTTCTCATATATTACTGGCCTCACTTGGCAGGTTAACTGAAAAGTTCATGACAGGACAATTAGAAAAACAAAGCATCTACGTCTTATTTGAAAGGGCTGCTGGAGAAAGACTTTTCTTTCTTTAAAAAGGGCTTTTTATAAAATAGCAGCAGAATCTGAGTTCATAAAGTTGCTTCTGAATGAACCACAACACCTCTGGATGTATGTTGTTCAGACAGATGAGACCAAAGTATAGAGGTTTGCCTCTAAAACAAACAGTATATCAGCACAAACACCTACCAACTGTCAAGCACGGTGGTGGGGGGGTGATGATTTGGGCTTGTTTTGCAGCAACAGGACCAGGACACCCTGCAGCCATCGAGTCTCCTGTATAACAAAGTATTTTGGAGTCAAACGTGAGAACATCTGTCTGACGGTGAAAGCCTGGACTAAACTGGGCATGGTGCAACTGGACAATGACATTGAACGCAGCAGCTAATCAACAACAGAATGGCTGAAAAGAAGTGTTGTAATGGTCCAGTCAGAGTCCAGATTCAACTGGTTAAAATGCTGTGGTGGGATGTAAAGAGAGCTGCGCAGAAACAAACACCTGCAAACCTGAAACATTGTTATAAAGAGGAGTGGACCAAAATTCCTCTACAGCCATACGAGAGACTAATAACGTCAAACAGAGAGCAGCTGCTTCATGTGATTGCTGCTAAAGGTGGTTCTATAAGGCGTGGGCTGGATCTATGTTTTTACACACAACTTTTCCATTTTAGCTTTGTTTCTTTATATCATAAAAATGGCATGTTGGAATCGGCTGTGTGCGTTTGAGTACACTTGACTCTAAATTTGAATATTTTTAATAATTTCAGAACCTGAAACAAACCATTTTGTTTTTGTTCTGTTCTGATGCATAAAACTCTATAAAACATGTTGAAAATAATAACATTTTTCAATTTCTTCCTCCCTGTCTTTTAATAGCTGAGGCAGTTTTTCCAAATCTATCATTTTTTCAGTCTTTCATGCTAATGCCTAAATAATAATGTCCATCTGAATATTTATTTGTTTTCTTTGTTCACAAAAACACCTGAAACCGGCTGAAATAACTTCATCAGGACTGTGGTCTATCTGAAAGTGCTCATGGACAAATCTCAGCGTCTTGACGTCAAATGCATGTAATGTGTTAATAAATGTGCAGCTGGTAGAGTTTTGATGTCTCCAATCTTGTCCTGATAGAACAAGATGTGAAGAGATCTTTTTTGTAATACCACTATCTATCCTTATGGTTCTTACCCATTTATTATCTAAAAGTATTCTGATTAAGATTAAGGGGCCGCGCTTTTTAGCAGCAGCAACGTGCACTCCGCCCATCTTTCAGACGACTGTACGAACATAATCTCACTATATCCCGGTACAATGATGATAAAGCTTATTCTGATTCTGATCTATAGACTGATAAAAAACCCTCATGTGCTCCCTCTGATAATCTGAAAGAGAGTTAATGCACATTTTTAACAGTTCGTCGGTCATAAATTACAAAAAAGTGCATGGTCTCCAGTTGTCTGTTGGTAAGAAGATTCTTAGGTTTCTTAATTGTCATTTAAACGGAGTTAATAAACTTAGGCCTGTTTACATTTGAGCCAGCAATGGACATATTATCCCTCCTGATCCTCTAAAAGATGACCCTGTCGAGTCAGATTTATTCATATAGCACATTTAAAACAAACTGTTACCAAAGTGTTGTAAACACATGGACCCCACACAGCAAGGTGTGTGTGTTGTCAACAATACATTTCAGCTGTAACAATTTGCACAAGTTGCAGAGTCATATTCAAATACGACATGAACAAGACCTCATTAGCAAGTTCGAAAGATAGTTTCAGATATTTATACAGACACAGTACTGTCAGTTTGACAGCTTTTTTATATGTTACTAACGATGCTTGTTTGCATTTTCCTTGTTTTCCACATGCGCTCAAGCTTCTAAGATGATTTATTTCTTGTAATAAAAGTTACTTTCTAACTGAGTGCTGAAAGGCTGTTTTTTAATTAATGGCTGACAAAAAAAAACTACTTAATTTACATATTCAGTCACTTTGGTTGAGTGAAGTATGAATAAAATCTTTTCTGATGTTTTGTAAAAAACATAAAAGAAAATTAGACATCCTCTTACTTAAATGTTTAAAAGACACATGCATTTAATTTTGAATGAATTGGAACTAACCTATATCATACTGGGAGCATGATGACTTCCCTATGGTCCCTATAGAAATTAGGTCGCCAACTCTTAACTCTTATCCACTGTGTAACTTAAATTTAATATCTTGCACTAAAAACATTAAAATAAAATTGCATTTCCAGTTCACTTCCAATCCAGAAAAACACTCATCTTGAAAACTACAAACATTCACTACTCAAATCCTTCAGCGATAGGGGACATCAGCATACTGCTTGTTGCTAAAGCGGCCTTTGCTTAACGATTAGAAAAAAGACGCCCCACGCTGTTGTTGATCATCTTTTCTTTTAAATATAGACTGTGTCCTGTAATGCCATAACTGTACAAGCTCTGCTTCTAGACACAAAAACACAACTATGTTGTTCTCCTGTGGTGCAACTTTAATTTACTCACAACTGTTTGAAAAGGGTCCCTCTTCTGTTGTCAGAGCTCAAATCATAAAAAGCCGATGGGGTAATGCTTTAATGTTTTTCATGTAAAACTCATATGAAGAGGTGCAAGAGTTTATGGAGTAGAAATGATGAGCTTGCAGGCAGCTTTCACCGCAGCACGCCAGCAGTTTTCCTACACAGAGGTCTACAGAGAGAGAAACTGCATCCGCTCTGTCCAAACAATCCATCCGTCTCTTTCTGCCAGAGCATGGAAGTGATGTAAGAGACCAACATCAACTAACCCAACATACCGTATGACACACGCACTGTCACAGAGGGCAACATTTTAGTTTTGTTCCATTTCCATTCACTCATCAAATACTGTGTTCTGTTTGCTTTTCGTCCTGGTGTTGTCCCCTGAACTACCATGCAGAATTTCCAACACAAATCAAAGAGAACACGTTTGTTAGCTCTTCTGAGCCGACACGACTCATGATGGTTAAAGTGGCACAAGTCTGCTTTTATAAGTTCACTGGAAAAAAAAAAATCTGCTGGTAAGAAGGAACGGTTTGAGCCATGGCAGGTGAGGAATACATCCAAGCTTCAAAAACATTAAAAATACAAACAGACGAGGTGGGGATCAGAAGCGGGAAGGAGGTGTAAGGTGCATGCACGGAGGCAGGGAACTTTGACGAAGCTGAACGTGAAAGCAGAAAGCAGATAAACGTAATGGACGTGTGAGGAAAGTGGAAGCAAAGTGGTTTACTTTTCATCCAGGCAGGCTCCTGTTGCTGTGGGGCTCTGCAGAAAGCTTTGTGTGTCTGTGTTTATATTCAGAGGAAACAGGAAGACAGGTGTGGAATGTTGGTTTAGGAGAGCTGCCCCACACCTGGTGCGAGACTAATCTAACTACAGCCTCAACATGAACAAAAGTGGGCATAGATCCTCGCAGGTTACATTTAATGCAGCTTATACAGAGCTGATCTGAGACCAGTCTTTAAGGTATAACCAAAGGGGCTGATCTGGTTTAATCAGGAAGGATTTAGGCCATTTAAGGAAATCCAAGTGCTCAAGACAGACTTAACTTGTGCCATTTGTGATTAACATTCACAAACTTGTATTTTTTTTTAAGTTTACCTAAAAAAAACCGTTGGCTTTTTAAAAGCCTTTGATTCGTCTAAACTTAAAGAGATTGAGCAGTATTATCTTTACATGTAGGTGATGGTGTGGTGAATGGGAAGCTGTGGCTGAGTGGTTAGAGCAGTCGTCCTCCAATGTAAGAATTGGGGGTTCGATTCCACCAGCAGTCACATGCTGAAGTGTCCCTGGGCAAGACACTGAACCCCTCATTGCCTCCGATGTGTGTCCCATTGGTGTATAAATGTGATAAAGCTCTGATTATTCTTTGTATAGATCTAGTAGAGTGCTTGTATGAATGGATAGGGCACAGATTGTGTTGTAAAGAGCTTTGAGTATCTTGATCAGATGGCACTATAAAAGTACATACAATTACAATTTAAAGAACCTATTTTAAGGTTGATCTTTAGGCATTTGGTTATGGTTCGTCCGTTTTTTTTATACTTTGTATGATTTTGTGGTCACAGTCAGTGCCAAGTTTAGTCATGATCATCAATCTCATGTCAGATGTTCAGTTTATCTGGGCCTTTCAGTTGGCCTCTTTCTCAGATGGTTGAGATGACAATATCTCCCCCAATCTGCTGTTTTGGCTACCTCATGTTATAAGACCTGTGTTGTACCCCATCAGTCTCTAGTTGTAACAACAGTTTCATTTTTTGAGCATTGGAATACTGGGTTAGAAGGTGTTTCTTAATCAGTCTAGAGGCTGGGTTTTAAAGTTCCTGTTTATCTACCATTGTACTTGAATGTCTGGTTGCAATAGACCAATTCACATCAAAATCTCCTGGTTCCCCCAACATTTGACTTGGACCTTGTTAGTTTGGCAGACATGCCATGGTAAGTATTCGCACTTTTGCACAGTTGGTACCATCCATCCATCCATCCATCCATCCATCCATTATCTTTACCCGCTTATTCCATTTTGGGTCACGGGGGTCGCTGGTGCCCATGTCCAGCAATCACTGTGCGAGGGGCAGGGTACACCCTGGACGTGTCTCCAGTCCATCACAGGGCCACATAGAGACAAACGAGACAAACAACCATTCACTCTCTCACTCACACCTAGGGACAATTTAGAGTTACCAATCAGCCTAACATGCATGTTTTTGGTCTGTGGGAGGAAACCGGAGTACCCAGAGAAAACCCACACATGCACGGAGAGAACATGCAAACTCCACCCAGAAAGGCCCCTGGACCAGGGTTTGAACCAAGGACCTTCTCGCTGAGAGGCAGCAGCTCTACCAGTTGCGCCACCGTGCTGCCCACAGTTGGTACCTCGACTGGGATTTGAACTCATAATTTATGATTCCAAATGTTGGAGACCACCCTGCTAACCTGACAGCCATGATAATATTAAGATTATGGCGGCCATAGCGTACACAGTATACAAAAACCAAGGAGCAAAAACATGTACAGGAACATCTGCGCTGAGAATGGGCCACAGTCAAAGTGGGACGCTCCACCACTGGTGGGAATGACAGAGCTAATACTGTGAGACTTCCAAGTCCAGACTGACAAACAGGTAACGACCAACCAATCGGACATTGTAGTGGTCAACAAACTACAGAAAAAGGCAGTATTGATACTGAAGCAACCAGCCTTTTTGAAAAATGTGTCCCTTGTTCATTTCTTCCTTCATTCCTTTATATTTCTCAGGCTTCGTGAGTTATTTTTCCTCAATGTTTCAAAGGAGCACAAGAAGATGTAGCACAATAAGCTTGAGAAATATCAAGGACTGAAGGAAGAACTAAAGAAGGGCCATCCTTTTCTAAAGGTTGGTTGCACTTTTCAAGCTCAGGTCGTCTACGAAAGACCCATGATCTTGAGGGCTATGTGTATCTTGGCTGTTTCTGGGAGTGCACTTTTCTGACCAGAGATCTAGTCATTTGATCCCCTCGAGCCACTCACCAAGCTTGGGGGTGACAGCCCCAAGTGCTTCGATGACCACTGGCATAACTGAGGCCTTGCCTCTCCACAACTTCATTCCTTCTTTCAACCCTCAACAGTTGGGTTGGAGCAGTAGTATTGTTTTACTGCCTTTGAAATTGAAGATCAGTGGTTCAAATCCTTCTTAAGGAAACCAGTGGTGTAGTCTACATTTTCGTAGTGGGAATACTGTGTTTAGGAACCAAAGTACACCAGTTAGTACAATGTAATCATTGATTTATTTTGATTTTTAAGCATATTAAACATTTCCAAATTTTTCTGACCCTTACATTTGAATACATGTACAACAAACTTTGTACAACAGTTGGCCGTGTATTAAAAACATGTTATAGAATTTTTAAAACGGTATCAAGCAAATCAATGAGTCTTCGAGGCTCAATGTGATTTATCTGTTTAAATAAAGGTTGAATGATTAAAAAAGCAAAACATGTTCAAGTATCAAGTAGTAAGTACAGAAGTATTAATATACAAAAACAGGTTGAACCAACTCAACGTGTCTATAAAATGTTCCAGTTGTGTTGACAATGACATGAGCCCATGCCATGTATCATTTCCAATGATACATGGCATGGGCTCATGTCAATGGGTACATTTTAGTGGGTATACTGAAATTCCCAAGTTTTTCTAGTGGGTATACTCCATATACCCACGTATCGCATATACTACACCACTAAAGGAAACCTCTGAAAACCTTTGTACACGAAGGTGCATGAAGTACTTAATAATATCAAGATAATCAAGGTTCTTTATTTGTCATGGTGGAACGAAATGGTCCAAAAATTATCCATACATACATCTATCCATACATAAATACATCCATACATCCACTCATTATCTTTACCCGCTTCTTCCTTTCTGGGTCATGGGGGTCACTGGTGCCCATATCACTGTGTGAGAGGAGGGGGACACACTGGACAGGTCTCCAGTCCATCACAGAGACACATAGAGACAAACGAGACAAACAAGCATTCATTCTGTCACTCACACAAAAGGACAATTTATTTAGTTACCAGTCAGTCTAACATGCATGTTTTTGGTCTGTGAGAGGAAACTGGAGTACCCAGAGAAAACCCACACATGCACGGAGAGAACATACAAACTGCACTCAGAAAGGTCATGGCCAGAATTCAGTCTGGCAACGTTCTCACTGAGATGCAACAAATAATACCATGCTGGCTCAAAAGTTGCCAGGACTCAGGTGCTGGGAAACCAGGAAATTTTGGAGAAGAATGTGTACTGGAACAGGATACTCTTGAACAAGGCTAAAGAACATTGTCTTATGCATGACTTGAATTTTTGGTGGATTTTTATCCATTTCCTAATGGCACCATGTTTAGAGATAGAGCTCAATTTTGGTGTGGTAGTTCAGCCAAAGACAACATGATTTTAGTTTAAAACTCTTGCATTAAAGCATTCCTGCATCTCATAAAGGAATGATAGACTTTTTATTACGAGGTGTGTTTTCTCTAACGGAAGCTTACTGGTAAAAAGAAAACAATTTGAGCTTTTTGTGCCCGCATGGCATTGGCATTTCTGTGTGAAAAAATCTGTGCACGGCCCGGACAGACACAGGAAGCAGACTGTTCCAAAACAGAAGGAGAAATGAAAAACAAGCAGAATGAGTGCCAATAAAAAAGAACGAAAAGAGGTTGGGGAGGGTGGGTTTAAGGAATTTAAGTCCCAAAGTTATTTTTAAACCAAAAACAGGAACTCTGCTGTCGACTTCCCAAACACCGAAACACAGATTGGTATAAGAAGTCGACCACGGAAGAAGGAGAGAAGGTTATATACACATCCCCAAACACCTCATAGAGTTGTCAGGTATGGGATTACACACACACACGCACACACACACAGTCATCTGTGAGCAGGCGACCTGAGCTGTATTTCATGGTTTCCAAACCACACTTTGATGAGGGTGTGCTGCATATTCGTCTTACTGCAAACACAAAATATCACTCTGCGCTTTGAGACAAATTGTCTTGTTTGAACTCCTGTTTGTACAGGCTGTGCTTTTCCAAAACATTATATACGTGAGAATTTATATTACATTGCGTTCAGTTTATCTGGCTATAATCAAACGGCGGTATGCATGAGGAATAGCAAAAATATGGAAATTACAGGCCAGCGGTTGAGCACAGAGAGGAATAAAAAGAGCCACAGTGTTTAAAATGTGGTGCAGAGGCAGCAGAACATGTGATGAGACGGAGAAATGTTAGCAGTTTCACACAAAGTGGAATAAATACAGCTTCATCAAATCATCTTTTTGGTGCTATCTGTTCAGCAACGAGGTTTGCTATGCAGCACATTAACTAAAGACATGGGGGTTTGTGGGGTTGTAAAGTGGAGCAAAGTGCACATACGAATAAACTTGTGCGATTTGTCGGAGGCTGCTGTCAAACCTCGGCTTCCTGAGGCCTCAAGCAGCCAAAATAAATAAATAAAACAACAAACACTCTCTGACAGAAGCCAAGTTAGGCACCCAGACGAAGAGGTGGAAATGAAATGAAACTGAAACATGAACGGTCATGTGACCATACAGCTATAATTATACGATCAGATGAAATTGAAAACAGAGTTTGCAGCATATGCACACTGCTGGTCCCATGAAGCAGGGCGTGGTACCCCCTCTGCTCTAGATACATGCAGTGATTTGGTGCAAGTCATACAGCTGGTGTACCCTCTCTGTGGGAAGTCAGCCTATAGCTGTTGGCAACAGGTTGACAGACAACATCTAAACTGATCCCAAAGAGGTTGGACAGAAGAAAGTTTGTGGGACTTGGCTGGACACAGAAAGATCTCAACAAGAACTCAAGCAAAAGACACACATTGTGTTGTCTTGTTGAAAGTGTCAGAGGATTTTGGTCAGAGGTTATGAAGTTATGGACATTTAGTGTTCTTTCCCTTTAAACAAACAACCAAGTTGTCTCTCCAAACAGTGTCTTATCCTGCCCGTGGACTGTATCTGTGAAGTGCCATGAGTGTCATGTGAGGCTACAGCTGGCTTCGAGGACATCCACTGAAACCTTATCAAGCTGATAAGGATATAAAAAGTGAGCAGACAATGCAGCATTTGCAGATCATTGTGACTGGGTTTTATACATTTAATGCATATTGATATGAACTGTTACACTATCTGCCCTTGGAAGTAAAATTGTGATAAATCATCTGCTGTGTGTGAGTGTGTGTCATTTGTATAAACATTATTTGGAGCATTTTCCTCTAACAGAAAGACTGCACAAGGAACAATAAGATATGTGGCTGAAGGATGTCACTTAGATAGCACTGTCATGTCAGAGTCCCCTGAATCCCTACCAGAGGTGACCTGATGTCAGATCCTACAGCTCGTCATACTATGATACCAGTAATGTCAGTGAGTTTCCCCACAACAATGACAGGACGGGTCCTCTCCCCTCAGCATCACCATATGTGCACACAGTGGTGATCTATAGTAATACTAAACTGAGATTTAATGCTGAATATGCTCACCTGTCTATGCCTTCTGGTTGCAGCAGCACTTTAAACACTGTTTCTCTGCTCTGGTAGAATTGCAGTCAACACATGGCATCCTGTGCTCCAGCATCAACGTGTGGCATGGAGGCTGCACAGCTGCAGAAAGAAAAGCTTTGCAGAGAGTGGTGAAGGCTGCATAGAAGATGTTGGAGTCAGCCTCCCCACCATCACAGACATCTACACCTCTAGATGCAGGAAGAGGGCCACCTGCATCATGAAGGACCCCACTCACCCAGCACACACACATTTTGTCCCGCTCCCCTCAAGCAGGAGGTTAAGGAGCATTAAGTGTAGAACCACTAGACTGAGGAACAGCTTCTACCCTGAGGCTGTTAGACTCATGAATCTCTAACCAGGAAAATCACTGTAATGCCACTTTAATGGGTGATATGTCACTTTTGTCTGTGCTGCTGGTTATCCATGCTGCTGGTTATCCATGCTGCTGGTTATCC
>NC_056512.1:19090929-19092586 GCF_014905685.2 Nematolebias whitei
TGCTGCTGGTTATCCATGCTGCTGGTTATCCATGCTGCTGGTTATCCATGCTGCTGGTTTCTTATCCATAAGTTGCTATATTCATGTCCATCTGCTCACAACAGGCTCATGTTCAGGCTGCTGTTTAATACATTGCATTATATTATTATTGTTTAATGTATATCTTAAAGATCCTTGTATACTGTTTCTTTTCTTTAATATATTTCATATTATTGCTATTTTTGGGTGTAACTGGGACCTAGAGTACACAATTTCCCACATGTGATATGAATAACAATAAAGTCACCTTGAACCTTGTAACATTGATGTACAATACATTGATACTTATTTGGTGGTCAGTTTTGGGTAACCCAAACGTTCATGTTTGTGGATGTCCTCACTAATTTCAACACTGGATCATTGTGATACCTGTATGCCACCTCATGCCAGGCAACTGGACCACACCACCATCCAGTCTAACACAAGCCCGCAATGTGATCCCTGTCAAATTTTGTCAAGTGCTGCTAATGATGTCTAATTTGTCTGAGAGGTGCAGAGGTACCCTCTGCATCTGTTGACCTTCATTCTCAGTTTAACTGACTGTACCTGATTACATCATTACCCCACTCTTGATGCTACCACTTCTGTCCTGCCAGTTGTAGATGTGCAGCTCTTTGCAAATCAAATCATTTAGATGCCCATCAATGGTCTACAAACTAGATAACTAACTTTTTTATTGTCAGAGTGTACGCAAGCAGGTGTAGGCGAGGTTCCTCATAAATGAGAGATATCAGGTGCAGCTTTAAAAAGTGTTTTTCATTTTATTCACATTTTATTATAGCTCCTTTTAATTTTAATGCCTTGGTCACCCACGCTGCTGCTGAATGAGGTCAGCTGTCACACTCAATCCAGGCCTTCCTGACGGGGTCAGCAGAAACTAAGTCACCAGTTCCCGTCAGTAAATGTGCATCTCTGTGATGGTGCCCAACAGCCACGCAGGACAGGGTCACACCCTCCCCTCTAGACCCCCCCCCCCCCACACACACACACACACACACACACACACACACACACACACACACTCATGAGTGTTCACCCTCCCTTCGTGCTCAAGGTGTTACAGAGACCGGCCTTGTTCTGTGGCTCTCTCCTCCTTTCCACCGGGATCCCTCAAAAATCCCAGATATCCCTGCAATTTCCGGTGCAACGTTTATTTGGCAGAAAGTGGGGAAGGGGCCGAAAGAAAAAGGCCTCACTCACAAACAACTTGGGCCACGTTCATGAGTAAACATGTGCAGGAGGGGTGTGTGTGGCGAGCGGTGAGAAGGACTGAGGCTCATGTGTTCTCGTCCTGACACACAGATCCCACCTCAGCAGGGACACAGAACAGGGCTCTGTTCAGGGACCCCAACCGCCCCAGAGAGACCCCTCGATCGCTGCAGCTCCACGGACACCACCCTCTGCTGGAAGGTGACAGCACGACACAGGGAAAAATAACAAAATTGAAATCCCAGCAGGCGACACGGTGGCACAGTTGGTAGAGCTGCTGCCTCTCAGCAAGAAGGTCACCGGATCCAATCCTGGCTGGGGGCCTTTCTGGGTGGAGTTTGCATGTTCTTTCTGTGCATGCATGCGTTTTCTCCGGGTACTCCGGTTTCCTCCCACAGACCAAAAACAT
>NC_056512.1:19092596-19109077 GCF_014905685.2 Nematolebias whitei
TGCGTTTTCTCCGGGTACTCCGGTTTCCTCCCACAGACCAAAAACATTAGTCTGATTGGTAACTCTAAATTGTCTCTGGGTGTGAGTGAGAGAGTGAATGGTTGTTTGTCTCTATGCGTCCCTGTGATGGACTGGAGACCTGTCCAGGGTGCCCCCTGCCTCTTGCAGTGATTGCTGGATTTGGGCACCAGTGACCCCCGTGACCAGGAAAGGAAGAAGCGAGTGAAAGATAATGGATGAATTAAATGCATCCCTTGAAGAGACGCATATCATTCTTGTACTTCCAGTGACTGCACACACACTCAGTGCAAAAGCAAACCTGTCAAACAACCAAACGGCCTGAGTTCAAAGTATTTCTGACACTTACAGTAAATGAAGGAGGACACTTGTTACTGTTTTCTTAGAAGCAAAAGGACAAACCTGCATTTGTCTCTATTGTCACTATCGTCTTTTGTAATATGCATCAGTTTCAAGCACTTTTTGTTCTTTTTAGGCTGCATTAAACATTCATTATTATTAACCTTTATTTAATCCCATTGAGATCACAGATCTCTTTTACAAGGGAGGCCTGGACCTGAAGGCAGCCTAACATGCATGTTGTTGATCTGTGGGAGGAAACCAGAGTACCCAGAGGAAACCCACGCATGCACGGAGAGAACATGCAAACTCCACCAAGAAAGGTCCCAGGTCCAACTGGGGATTGAACCAGGACCTTCTTGCTGTGAGGCAACAGTGCTAACCACTGAGCCATTGTGCTGCCAAAAGTCAGTACTTTGCTGGACAGGAGAGGAGAAATTCAGGAAGTTGGAAGAACATGAGAACAATAAAGTAAGAAAATGAAGCAGAAGTGTGTTTTTTTGTGACGTGTTACATTCTCCTGCACAACGGCCTCTGCAGGAACAATACAGGCAGGGCATCGACAGGTGCGTCTGAACAGGGTCAGGAAGGAGGGAGTTTTCAGGAATCAAGAGAGGCACATGTAGGGGTGAATCCACCTGATGGATGAGGAGGGAGAACATGTGTCCTCCTGTCTTGTTTCCTTGTGGCTCATCCTCCTGCTCCAGTCCTTTACATCTGCAACCACCAGACTTTGAATCCAAGCATGAAACCTGTGTGAAGGTTCTCCTGCTCAGTGAGCTGAGGAGCCACGCACTACTGCTTCCCTGCACAGTCCACCTTGTATCTCCTCTTTCTCTCCTTCTGCTGCTGCTTTGTTTCCACAGCCGGACCTTCTGCATCTGAAGCAGGGACTGCAGCCTTCCTTCCTTTGTTTCTTCCATTAAGCATTGCAGATGCTCCAAGCTCCCTGTCCAGGTGTTTCACCTGTCTTTGAGGACATTATGACATCAGTCATGTCTTTTCTGACTAGAACTGTAGATCAGTTTGACATCCTTCACCATTGTGCTTTACATCTGCACAATCCAAGAAACACCTTCTGTGCAACCTTCACTTTCTGTCTTTAACTCTGAGGCTTCTGTGCAGAGTGTTTTTGCAAGAAGCACAGTTTTGGATTTGCAGTCGGTGACGGGGGAGGCTGGCCAAGAGCCCAGGAAGTCCAATACTGCAAAACAATGGTAAAGGTCTGAGAGTGGAAGGAGGTTTTGGAGGGCCAACTGTCTTGCCAGCACCATTGTCCATCCTGTTCGTCACAGATGTCCACAAAGTCCAGAGAGTGCTGTCAAACTGAATATATTTATAAAAAATCTCCTGTAAAGCTTGTTTTGGGGCCAAGTTTTTATTATGGAGGTGAAATGAATGAATGTTCCAATATACAGCCCAACATCTCACCCTTACAAGAGGATGACGTTTACATTTACTCATGCCTTAAAGCAGAAACAACACATGAAACCTAAATCCATCATTTGGTCCCAGACCATGTTTGGATAATGTTCTCGTCTGCGTTCCTCTCTCTTCAGTGTCCCGTTCAATCTGACTGAGCCTGACTTTTTTATTTCTCTTAACACTGCACGTCACAACCCATCCTCTGACCCACCTTCTCTTTCATCTCCTTGCCCTCCTGAACATGAAAACGAACGATCTGTTCCTCTTCCACTGCAACAAATGATACATTTACAGTGTGCACAGCACATTAGGTTCTGTTACCCTCACAAAGAATAAAAATGTTTTATTGGAAACAAACATTGCTCGTCTTGGTGTGATTCATAGCAGCTGAGTAAGCGCCCGGGAAGCCGTTAGGGAATAGGTCTTCTTGCTCAAGGACACCACAAGATATGGGCATGGCTTGGAGTTGAACCTGCAACTTTTTGGTTTCAAGTCAGTCGTCCTATCACTGCACCAGAGCCTCCTCTACAACTCTAAATTTCCCACCACATAGACACTGAATTTGGAACAAAAAGATATAATTTAACAAAAAAAAAGTTTCTTTGAGGTTTCAAATATGAAACAAGCTTCTTCAAAAGATTATTTTAACAACTGTTCAACAAATGTCCTATTTTAAGGAACAGAAATATAAATTGGCAAAAATCCGTTTTGCTCATTAGTAAAAACTATTTTGGAAATTCAGTCCACCAGAGTCTTTATTCCTGCCCTTAGCAAAAAGTAGTTTATTTAAGTGTACTACAAGTATACTTATTTTACACAAAAAATGAGGAAGTGTACTTGAAGTTTACTTTTTATAAACTTTATTTGATATACTTAAAAATAGTATCAAAATGTCCCAATTTAGTCCAAACAAATATTAAATCAGTATACTTACACTACAAGTATGGTGTGTAGTATACTTGATATACTTAAACTTAACTTAAACTATACTTGCAAAAATAAACTTCAAATGTACTACTTTTTGTTAAGGGTGAGCAGATATGTTCATTTAAAGTTCCCTGTAATGAATGAATTCTACTTCCGTGGCTGAATTCTGATTATAAAACGATGAATAAATTAATTAACCTGTTATTGGTCAGTAAACTGGCCTGGAGCCCCATTTTAACAAGCAGCATGTGGAGAATGTATCATCTGTATTTCTCCCTCACTTACAATAACTTCTGAACAAGTGTATGACGTATCCAGTCAATAAGTCCAACCTGTCATAGAGTTCTCACATGCTGTGATCTTAGCTCACTTTTAAGAAAACTTTGCAAACCTTTAAGAATTTGCTAGGATTTATTTAGATAGTTCAGCTCGTCTTTGTTCTTTGGTGGAGGCACTCATGTAGTTTTCCAGAGTCAAACCAAAATGATTAAAAATTATTTAGTAATTTATTCTGCTTAATATTTAATACAAAATTTACCAGCTCTATACTTCTTTTTTTCCAATTTAATTCAATTCAGTTTATTTATGTAGCGCCAAGTCACAACAGAAGTAATCTCTGCACAGAAACATTCATATACATAAAAAGTAAGTTAATAACATTATTTATCTGAGGAGCAGACTGCTTTGACTCAACTTTGTTGCAGACTCTCATCCTGAGCAAGCGTGAAGGTGACAGTGGAAAGGAAAAACTCCCTTGTGAGGAAAAAAACCTTTAGCAGAACAAGACTCAGAACAAGCAGCCATCTGCTTTGACCTGCTTTATGTCTGTGTGTTTAAAAGAGAAATTAACTGACATATCGTCTAAACATTACCATCACATTACATTCTGATTATTTTCCTTAAATGCATTGCTGCATAACATTTACCAGGATCAATGTGTGTTGTTTACTTTAACAACAACAGATATTTTTAAATGAAGTTGAAGTAAAAATGAAAACGTTCCCAACTCTGACCATGGTGCGCTTCTCACTCCGGCCGGCAGGTGGCGCGCCTCGTCGAGCGGCGCCCGTGAGAAGCAACAACCAAAAAAAACCAAAACCGCTCGGTTCCTTTTAATCTGCGGCTCTAACCGGAAGCGCTTAGTTGGTGTGCGAGTTGAACGTTACCTGAATAAGAAAGGTAAGAACTGAGAACCTTTTACTTAACAAGTGTGTGTGACATTTAGGAGTGTGTTGTCGGAGTGTTTGTTCAGGAGAACAGTGTGTACGAATGGAGGCAGCTTCGGGTACAATGAGGAGGACGAAGGGCAAAGTCATACGTAACGTGGATTAATGGAGGCATGAAGCCTGGAGGCTGTAGAGTACAGGACAAGTCACTGTGAATGAAAAGGTTATGATGAGGAAAATGTTAGGAAAACCTGTGAAGTTGTGTTATGTAAGCCGAACAACGTGGCTGTACCAGGACTGAACCTCCTGCCAATCATCTTAACACTGTTTAAAACCATATGGTTTAAAACAAACAGTAAAAAATAAGCTTTTATATTTCTTAACTTCATAAACAAACCAATCAGGTAACACAGATCCTCATGTTTTGATATATAAATACATTTTTTTTACATTATTAATACATAATATTTTAATATTTGTAATATTTAAATAATTTTTCACAGTTTAAGCTGGGTTGGGTTTTTTTGTGTGTGTGATGTAAACAAGTTTAACTTCCCAAATAATAATTCTGGCAATATCCGTCAACAGTAAACAACTCTGGTATCTCTGAGCTGCTCAAACATTATTGTAGTCGACCCACCCTAATTAAAATGTCATATATTTGCAGGCCTTTATGTTTTTGAGTTTGCAAAACTTTATAGCTGGAATGAAAATACAAAGCGTCAGATTTATTACAGAACTTATTGTCATAATGATTTGTCAGTGAAAAAGTGAACAAAAGCATCCCAAAGTTTTTCTGCATCTAAAAGTAAAAATCTGAGGCATTCAGTTTGTTTGTCTGAATTTGGGGTTGTTTTGAGATAATCTGGATTACAGTATTCCCACATAATTTGATTCCCATGTATGAAAACAGTTGGCCTACAGCAAACGGCTACAACCTTTATGTTATTTCAGCTGTCTGTAATAAAGTTCGTATGGAGCCGCAAACATCTACGTACTTGGCTTTTAGAAAACATACTTGCTGAGTTCTTGTGTATGTTTTATAAAATAAAAAATAAAACATACTGTTTATGTTGTTAAAACTTTTATATATATATGCTGTGTTAACAAGAAAAGGCTAAATTTCTACACAATGAATTGACACGATTCATGCAAAATAATTTTATACTTTCCATATTTGTGCAAAATTAATCTGACACCTACAGATAAATGAAGCATCGGGTCGCAGCCTAAATTCTTTAAAAAATATAACCACAACCTTTTTGTACTTAAATGGCTAACATGTTTATGAAGCGCCACTGTTTTCACCTAAATTCTTTATACCCAACAGAGCTGTATTTCGTTTTAATTCTGCTGAATATGTTGCGATTTCAGGTGGATTTGGAGAATTGCATGATTGTATGTGAAAATGGAGAACAGGCTAAGAAACTATCACTGCGACATTAAAACTGATCACTGAGTTTTAAACGTTTTAGTGAAAACTTGTCATTTTTAGCTTATTTTGTTACTCAAATTTCTGTTTTAAATAAAACAAGTTCACAAAGGCAGCTTATTCAGTTCAATTCAGTTTATTTCTATAACGTCAAGTCACAACACAAGTTGGTGCAGGGCACTGAACAGAAACGTTCACATATTGTAAATGCCACTTAGTAAAGTTATCTAAAGGAAGGAAGCAGCAGATTGCACTGAGTCTTCATTTCATCTCAGTCTCCCATCCTGAGCGAGCACCAAGGTAACAGTGGAAAGAAAAACTCCCTCATGAGGAAGAAACCTCCAGCAGAACCAGGCTCAGGACAAGCGGCCATGTGCTTGGACTGGCTGAGTTTGAGAGGAGCAGACACAGAATGGCAGGTCCAGGATGGAGGCGAGCAGGTCCCTCTCTAGGAGGAAAGATAAAAAGAAACCACATGTTAAGATAGAATCAATTACAAATATAATTTATTCATTTGTAACTATTCATTTGATGAAATTAGGTCAATTTGTCCTCCAGTAGTCTAAGCCTATAGCAGCTGGGTTTCCTGAGCTACTCTAAGGGATAACTCGGGAAACCCAAGCCAACCCGAACTATAGGATTTATCAAAAAGAAAACTCTTCATCCCAGTCTTAAACTGGACAATGTGTCAGCTTCATGGACAGAAACTGGAAGTTGGTTCCACAAGAGAGGAGCCTGATAACTGAAAGATCTTCCTCCCATTCTGCTTTTGGAAACTCTAGGAACCACAAGTAAACCTGCAGTCTGAGAGTCTTATTAGACAATTTTATGCACAGATTGCAAAAAGGTAGGACACTTGTACGGGTATTGTTTCCTTTTGTAAATTTATGAATATAAATGACTCAGATTAATGTTATTTGTAGTCAAAGTTACAAGGAGTCACTTCAGAGGGTTCAAAGAGCCACATGTGGCTCCAGAGCCACATGTGGCTCCAGAGCCACATGTGGCTAAAGACCCACAGCCTAACTAACAAAAAAGACACATCTCGTCAAGTTTTGTCACGTGCAAAGATTATATGGCACTTTTTTTTTTCAAGATGTTTCTATTTTTTAAGGGTTACTGAGCATTTGTAGTTTTCTATGTGCTTTGGAGCTTGAACAACAGGAAAAGACCAATAGTTAATCCTAGCAATGTCTTTTAAAATCTATGATAAATCAATAATAAAAGTGACACACTTGCTGCACATTTCTTGTTAGAAACACTCTAAACGTTGCTGCTCTAAAATCATCCTGGGAGTAGAAGAAAAGCTCAGACTACAAATGAGAAGTGCTTTGTAGATTAAAAGCTGTACTTATTGTGTTTGAGAGAATATTTGACTTTAGCTTGGTCTGTGGAGCGTTGCAGAAACTTTTATGAGCAGAAAAAGACGCGTAGTAAAATGTACAGCTCAGTTTATTGAGCACAGGTGGGAACGAGATCTGTGCGTACTTAAACTTTTATACCAGTAGCTTGAGAAAAACTAAGTTTTAGTTTGAATAAAGTCACATTTAACAGACCGAAAGAAACTTGTGTTTGTTTTTAAAGTCAAAATAACAGATGGCTAATATAACTGAAAAAAACAAACATAATTGCATATAAATACATATACATGGTGCTGGTCCACTGTGTGTTCTGAAGTCCACAGTCAGAGCAGCATCTACCAGTACATTTAGAGACTCTGCTGACGAGCTTTATGGAGACACTGGTTCCATTTTCCAGCAGGACTGGACTCCTGCTCACACTGACAAAGATGCCAGAATCTGGCTGTGAAATATTCTGATTTACTGAGACACTGAGCTTCATATTCATCAAAATTACAAGAAAGAAAAGTTTGAAGTAGTACACTCTGTGTAATAAATATCTATGTAATATACGAGTTGCACTTTCTGAAATGACTGACAAGAAGAACTTTTTTTCTCGATATTCTAATTTTTTGAGATGTACCTTTTTATGTATGTATTAAAATAATAATATTGTACAGTTTGTAAAAGATTCAACTCATAAATTCATAACTGTAATATACCAGTAGACCACGCAACTAAAGATCTTAAATAAATAAATTATTTACTTTAATATTATGCACAGCCAACAAAAAAGAGAAACACAGAGAGGCTGCAGTGACCAAATACAATTTCTTCTTCATTGTAAACTTTATTAAAATCTGTGAAAAACAAAACACAGTGCTAATAAAAACCAGGATTTGTTATATTCAGATTAACAACTTCCCTGACATTCTCTGTTTTATAATAAATTCTGTTTAGTTCAGGTCTGCCTTTACGTTTCCATTTTCACTTTGTGCTAATCAAAGGAACGATATGAGCAACAGCTTGATTTTAACATGGGGACGCGACTTCAGTCTTCAAAACGTTGCTATGCAAACACTATTTTATAAACCTACATTGTCATTAGTATAGTTATCTATATAGTTTTCTGTTGCGCGAAAGTGCTACAGCTAGCCGCCAACGCTGTTCTTTGTGCCTGCAACCAGCCTCAGAATTTTAACTGATTCATTGTCTGACAAAGTAAACAGCAGAGTAAAGTCTATGAACCAGCGTTTACGTGAACAGTTATATCTTTGAGATGTTTTAGGACTGCAGCAATCCACCTTTGTTGTGTTCAAACTAGCCGTTAGCTCGTCAGTCCAGTCAAAACTAAACTTTTCTTCAAGCTGAGGTCATTTGAACGTCTATCCACAACAGGTCAGAAGTCTGAAATGTTCCGTTTTTTCGTTGTATGTGTAGAAAGGAGCATTTTATGTCCCTTCAGTCTCTTATTTCCCTTCTCTGTTGCAGACTGGAATCCCTAAAGATCAATAGTAACAACACAAACATGTTTTCTTTAGGAAAACATGCAAACATTTACTTTTTTTATTACCTGTAGGCGGAGAGATAATGTTTTTGCCTGTATGTGTTTGTCTGTACCGTTAGCAAAATACCTCATGAACCACTGGAGCGATTTAATGAAACTTCAAGGAAGTCATTACTGTACTGGACATGTATCTTTTACTTTTTACCTCATGGAGTCGACCCAGTTTAAGATGGCTGCTACAGCAAACTGACCTTAGAAAACACACAACTGGGTTAAACAACCATTGTTACAGATATTGAACTAAAATTAGGTGTAGAAGTAGCCGACAGTCACAACACACAATCCAAGCACCTACGTGCTATACAAGATATAATAATAGGACATGAGACTGAAAATTAATAATATTTTCAAGGTTTGAATAAAACAGCTATACTTGTTTTTTTAGCATAAAATTGATAATTTAATATTAAAACTCTGGTTGGAAAGGTGTATCTTAAAGTAATGCTAGACTTTTAATTATAGATTTAACCAGCGAGGTTGTGTTGTCCTTTTTGGGGTCACTAACAATGACTAAAACTTTAGGCGGTTATTAAACTCACAACCTTCAGTTTTCTACTGAATGACTGTTTGATCTGTCTCTTTAACTCTACATGTGTCACTCTTTTTTTTTTTCTTGTCCCCTGTCGTGGAACAAAAAGGAGAATTGGAAATACTCTGTCCATCTGTGCACGTTGTCAGCATGATGACTTGAAATATAAGTGAGATACAGCACCATTCTATGTCGCATAGGCTTCGCCCTTTAAGGCTGTCACCAGTGGGTTTAGCTAGAGGGGTAAACCTACTAGTGACAGTCTTAAAGGGCTGATACATATACCGCTACACCCCTAAAATAAATAAATAAAGATATATACACATACACACACACATATATATACTGTATATAAATAAACTGGCCACCCCTAAACTATGCTTGCTAGTTTTTATGTTGCGCAAAAGTAAAGTTTCTGCAAATGATTGGGTGGCCAAAGATTAATCTATGTTGGCTGAGGCCACCATTGGCTACCCCCGGCTTTGCCTGGTCGTGAAAATAACTGCTTCCTCTACTTGCCAGGATTCATCAGTCCAGTTTATTTCTATAGCGCCAAGTCACAACAGAAGTCGTCTCAGGGCACTGAACAGAAACATTCATATATAAAAATAATAATTTCACATTATTTATCTGAGGAGCAGACTGCTTCGAGTTTAACTCTGTCACAGAACTCTCATCTTGAGCATGAAGGCGACAGTGGAAAGGAAAAACTCCCTTATGATGAAGAAACTTATAGCAGAACCAGACTCAGGACAAGCGTCCGTCTGCTTCAACCAGCTGGGTTTGGTAGGAACAGATACACAATGGCAGGTCAAGAATCACATGTTAAGATAGAAATAGTATCAAATGAAAACTATTCAATTTTAACAATTCAATATAAGAAATTAGGTCAATTTGTCTTCTAGTAGTCTAAGCCTATGACAGCATAACAAGCCAACCCTAACTATAGGATTTATCAAAAAGGAAAGTCTTAATCCCAGTCTTAAACTGGACAATGTGTCAGACTTACGGACTGAAACTGGAAGTTGGTTCCACAAGAGAGGAGCCTGATAACTGAAAGATCTTGCTCCCGTTCTGATTTTGGAAAATCTAGGAACCACAAGTAAACCTGCAGTCTGAGAGTGAAGTGCTCTGTTAGGAAAATATGGAACAATAAGATCTGTAATATAAGATGGAGCTAGGTTGTTGAGATGTATCATTCTGCATCACCTCAGACAAGCAGGAAAAATACTACCTCTCTTCATGTACACAGAGCAACTCCTTCCCACTAGAACATCTTACACCGAAAACATTAAGGTTTACTTTCATTCCCTGTTCAGTTCAACTCTTGAAAACACTACGTCTGCCTGACAGAAGCTTTTTACACGGCAGTGAAGGCATCACACAGTTATCGCTCTGGTTCTCGTCTCTTATTTTCTGCTCTTTTGTGTATTTTGCACAGATGGCGCACAGGCTGCTGCTACGCAGAGTTTGGACACACTCTGTGAAAGATTTCTGCTGTCTCCCATCATGCACTGCTGCCACGACCACCTCCTCTTATTCTACGTCTCATCATTCTGTCCGAAGTCAGGCCTCCTTCCTCACCGCATCACGAACTCTGCCCCTTTATCACATCCCACGCCGGGAAGTCTCCTTTAACGTTCAGGACAACGACGACTTCACAGAGAGGGTCATAAACAGCGAGCTGCCCGTGTTGGTCGACTTCCACGCACAGTGAGTGACGTACAGTGACTGAGGTGTTACAACCACCACACTGCCTTCTTGAGTACTTCTCTGGCTGCTTCATAAGTGGACTGGAGGAACAAACTAACTCCGTATGTCACAAGAACATTGAATGTAGGTCAGAAAATCAAAAATCCATCTTTTGACCCTCAGGGGAACTTTGTGAGGTTAAAACGTGTCTTCACTTATTGCTGCTGGGAATAGAAGCTTTTCTAATTGAGCACAACCTCAAAGTGTGGCACGAGAAATGTTTTCAATTAAAAAAGCTCAAGGCTTAGACTGCCATTCTAACAGAGCTCAAATATAAAATACTCAAACTCAGTGCCCCCCCCCCCCCCCCCCCCCGCGCTCCTGTTGGGGTGCAGTTGCAGCTCAGGTGGGAGTGAAGATCTTTCTGATGGGTTTTTCTGCTAGGTGTTCCCAGCAAACCCTGACTACATGTCTGGGTCTACTGGGTCTATCTGGCATTCTGCCCTGCCATCTATCGTACTTGCTGCCATATAAGTCGCATCTATTACGCGTCACCGCTGACCACCCAGAAACGTGGGCCGGTGTAGTGCCAAAAATTGATTGGCTGCCAAATGGTGGCCGCGGGATTGGAGGATTTGAACAAAAATTTAACAAGATTAACACTTAAAAACAAATATTTTTTGCTCGACATTATAGTAAAGGTGTGTCTCTGTTGAATTTTTCCTTAATAAATGCACTTTAATGGTCAAATCAGCTGCATTTCACCTGGGCGGCACGGCGAAATGCAGCTGATATGACGTTTGCTCCAGGAGTACCAGAGCGAGATGACGGTGGCTTTATATGGCAAGCCAAGTGTCTCATTAACAGCCACTTTTACCTATTAATGAGACACTTGGCTTGCCATATTATTTGAGGGTCCTCTAGCATCTGAAAATGGTAGTGTTCAATATTTTTCATGTCAGAATGAATTAAATCGTCAGATCTCAGCCAAAAATTGGTTTATAAATATGGGAGGGAATGTATTAGGTTTTTTTTAAGGTTTTTTTATTAGTTGCTTCAGTGTATAAGAAGTCTGTTGGAGTCAGTCTCCAACAGACATTTACACCTCCCCACCATCAGACATTTACACCTCTAGATGCAGGAAGAGAGCCACCTGCATCATGAAGGACCCCACTCACCCAGCACACACTTTTTGCCCCGCTCCCCTCAGGAAGGAGGTTGTGGAGCATTAAGTGTAACCACTAGACTGAGGAACAGCTTCTACCCTGAGGCTGTTAGACTCATGAATCTCTAACCAGAATAATCACTGTGAAAAATCACATCATGTTGCTGCTGATCTGTTTCATGTTGCTGTGTTCATACATGCTCATCTACTCACACAGACTCGTCCGTGCTGCTGTTCAGCATATTGTTTTTATTGTTTTTATGTTATGAGTGCTTAGTGTATTTTTAGTTGATGTTTTTCTTAGTTCATATCTTAGATGTTATTACTGTTTTTCTTTTACATTTTTTGTGGGATGTAACTGAGACCCTGCGTACATAATTTTGCTCCACCACATGTGGTGTGTATGAAAATAAAGAATCTCTGAATCTCTGAAGTCGCAGGACCTGCAAATTTATGCAAAAGGTGCAACTTTTATGGTGAAAAATACGGTAATTCAACTCGGCACTGGGTGGTGATCCGGTGACAGCTTTGCTCCTTTCTTCATCGGAGTGTTGAAAACGTGCAGCTGCAGATCAGATTCACGACTACAATATCAGTCATTGATCAGTGGGTGTCCTGGTGTCATGTGCACTTATGGACACCCTTATTTTTAAACATGGTGTCTGTTTTGGTCAAACTGTGACCAGCACAGACGTTCAGTAACAGAACACCGCTCGGTTTCAGATCAGATATTGTTCCTTCCAAATCACTTCCCTGTCTCTAACCCACGTGGGCATTGAAGTCCCCGAGCAGTATAATGGCGTCCTCAGCTGGAGCACCCTCCAGCATCGTTTGGTGCATGAGCATGGGCACAAACAGCAGTCAGAGCCCGTACCCCCACCCGAAGGCTCAGGATAAGCTACCCTCTCTGTTGAAACTAGGCCCAGCCCGGCGCCTCTCACCTTGGGCAACTCCAGACAGGGAAAAGATTCAACCCCTCTCAAGATTTGTTACAGAACCGATGCTGCACGATGAGGTGAGCCTGACTTTATCTAGTCAGTAGCTCAACCTCGCACACAACTCAGACTACTTCCCCACCAGAAAGGTGACATGCCCCCAAGAGACATCTTCAGTAATCCAGGGTGGTACCAAGGCCCCCACCCTCAGCTGTGCCATGTACCAGACCCTTCTTGTAGGGTGGAGGCCCGATCACCAACCACTCACTGACGAGCCCCTCCCCCAGGCCTGGCTCCTGGGCGGGGCCCTGGTAACCCACGTCTGGGTGAGGGTCATTGACTTCCTTTCTGTCTTCTGTCCACACGAATATCACCAAACTTTTAAACAATGAGAAATAAACGGCACAGTTGTAAAGTTTTTATCAACAATGCTCGGCTCGATGGTTTAACTGTAGTGGAAGCATGTTTTACATTTAACGTGTTAAACTTCTTTATTAGAGCAAAACACTAATAACTTTTATTTTTCACTCCATCTCAAAGTTTGTGCTCGATAATCCAGGTAAAAAAAAAACAACAAAGTTCAGTCAGGTCCTCTGGACAGTTTCTTTTTTGGTTGAGATGTTTCGTCCTTCATCCAAAACACTTCATCAATCTGAGGAGCCACAAACAAACTCAGTCCCACAAGCAGCACATTCACATAGTGGGCCAACCAGTTTGCTGGTGATGATGGTTTCTGGGGCCCGCCCTCTCCCCCGTCGACTTCTCTGATCAACCATAGCCAAAGTGGTTCAAAACATCAAAGTTAATCTGTGCGTCCAGAGGACCTGACTGAACATTGTTGGGTTTTCCCCCTGGATTATTGAACATGAACTTTCATGTTTTGAACCACTTTGGCCATGGCTGCCTCAGAGGAGTCGACGGGGGAGAGGGCGGGCCCCAGAAACCATCTAATCACCAGCAGACTGGTTGGTCCACTATGTGAGTGCGCTGCTTGTAGGACTCCTCACACTGATGAAGTCCTTTGGATGAAGGATGAAATGTCTCAACAACAACAACAAAAAAAGAAACCATCCAGATGACATGATTGAACTTTGTTGGGTTTTCATTCTGTGGTTCTGTCTCTCCAAAGCGCTGACATTTTAAAACTCAGAACAGATGGAAGTTGCGTATATTTTACTGACGGTCAATCTTTTGCTGAACGAGCCCGCTCACGGTGGATTTGTTGTTGTTCTTTTTCTGTTGTTGCTGTTCTTAGGTGGTGTGGTCCCTGTAAGATCCTCGGGCCGAGGTTAGAGAAAGCCGTGGCGAAACAGAAGGGCCGCGTTGCCATGGCAAAAGTCGACATTGATGACCACACGGACTTGGCCATCGAGTACGGGGTGAGAACTGATGCATGCGGTTTTCTACATTGAAAACATTTTTTTTTTCTATTATTCTACGTCAGTGCTTCTCAATTATTTTCTGTTACGCCCCCCATTAGGAAGAAGTAAACATTTCGCGCCCCCCCAACTCTCCGCCGCGACTGTAACTAGTATCATTTGTCTAAAAAAATGTTATAAATACACCTCTGCATAACATTGTACCCTTATTAACATTAATTAAAGAAAGAAAGAACTATAGATCAACTTACAACAAAGATTACTAACATTGTTTTATAGTCTGTAACAGAAAAGGCTTAAAGTGCATCAATTTGCCTGAAATTAAAAAATATATATCCTTATTTAAACTGTTAACATTTTTGACCATTTGATACTGAACAATCAAACTACTCCCTGCCGCAAAATGTTCCCCGGGTCACATGCGGCCCCCCTGGCATTGCTCCGGCCCCCCCAGGGGGGCGCGCCCCACTATTTGAGAAGGACTGTTCTACGTGGATTCAGTACATCTTTGTTACTTTTCATGTTTTAGTGACTTGTTCTGTTTCCAGGTGTCTGCTGTCCCAACGGTCATTGCCATGCGGGGTGGTGATGTCATCGATCGGTTCGTGGGGATCAAAGATGACATTCAGCTGGACTCGTTTGTCAGCAAAGTCATTGGACAGTAAAGCACCTGTCCCCGCCCAGCTTTACACAACCATACGGTCCCGTTGTCTGGGGTTTTGGAGCACTGTGCCACAGTCCCAGCTCTTAATTGCCAACACTCATTTCTAGACTGTCAGTTGTTACTTTTCCTTTTTATTTTATTTTTCCCAGGTTTTTTTCTTTCTTTTGTCTGTTTATGGGTGTTTGCCTCTCTCAACCTTTTAGCTGAGGCTGTTATTTTGTCGCAGCAGCTGTTTTTCTTTAAAAATGCGACGGCTTCATGATTCAAGTCACGTGCTGCGACCATAAGTTCACTGTTTTCTGTGAAAGTTTGTAGAAAAGGAAAACGTTTTACAGCAGTTATTATGTTTAACACTATGGAAGGTCTTTAATAGTTTTAGAAAATATTTAAAAAATGATCATACTGAAAGCGATGTGACAATGTTAGCTGTAACTCCTATGTTTGTCCGTAAGGTGGCATCGTTTCCCCAACTCTGCAGCTCCGCGCTGGTCATTTTACGCCGTTATGCCTAATAATGTGAGGAGGACATGGACAGGTGTGTGCGAGTTCTTTTCTGGGTCCTAACTGTGAAGCCGAAGACAAATGGGAACTGCAAACACGTTAGTTTATTACTGAAATGTACCAGAATCGAGACCGAGTGAAGAAATAAAGGAGTCGTGATATTCTCTCAGTCTTTGTTTTGTCCGTGAGGTTTTTAAAGGTTTATAGGAGCTTTGATGTCACCAGCTGATTCGCTTTGTGATCCATTTTGCTTCTGTACGTTTTTCAGAATCTTTCTCATGCCACAGTTTTTTTTTGCTATTTCAACAAATCATAAATCAAAACATTCATCTCGTTCAGGAGAAGGGTGCTATGACTTTTTGTTTTGGTGCAACTTTAGCTTTTTGAAATATTTAGCCTTTTCTGTCATTTTTTTTTTCCTCATAGAAACTGAATTGAGCTCATTTTACAACCTTCAAATCTTTAGCTCTGTTTACAACCTGTTACTGCTCCTTTCACATTTTGTTCTTCAGCTTCTTTTTACAAATTCAAACTTTATTTCAGCTACTTTCAGCTTTTTTCAGCTGTGTTTTTCTCCTTTCAGGTTATTTCTGCTAACTACAACATTTTTGAGCTTCTAAATTAATTTGGCTAATTTCTGAAAGTTTAAACTTTCTACTATTTAGCTGTTTTTATATTAATTTTAACTTTTTCAGCTAACCACATTTTTTTCACTCAACTTTTCAACTTTTTTCAGCCTAATTCAGCAAAAATGTGCTCCCTCCACTTTCTTGTGGTAATTTAAGCTCAGGACCGGTAAGCTCAGGCCTTCTGGTAATTTAAGCTTTTTTTTTCTTCGTTGGAGCAGCTCTGTTACTTTCATTCTGAGATTTTGTTTTTGGAAACTTTAATTCCTCTTTTTCTGGATGTAAATCACATTTTTTGGATGATTGTTTCCTCTGGTATCAGATGCTGTGCAGCTGGAAGGACTTTTACTGAAACTTTTTTAGTTTTGGACATTTGTTATGATGCGTAACCATGGCAACAAGGCAGTTTTCTACAGCCCCACATCTCAAGTGAGTTGAAAGGATGTTCTGTGGATGCATTCTCATCTACCTGCCAGCTGTGCTTGAGTGCCTGACCACTGAGATCCTGGAACTAGAAGGAAACACGGCTCATGACAGCTGAAGGACAGGATCGTACCTCAGCACCTACAGTTGGCTGTCCGCAGTGATGGGGAGCTCGGCAGACTGCTGGGAGGAGTGGCCATCGCTCTGGGAGGAGTTCTGCCCGGCATTTAGGTGGTCCTACAGCCCGGGGGAACAGAGAGGCCAGCTGAGTCTGGGTGGACGGATCGGACGGCATCTGCAGCCAGTTTCTTAGGATCCACTGTGGGATGGACCTTTACAAGAGATCCTTCCTG
>NC_056512.1:19119077-19160387 GCF_014905685.2 Nematolebias whitei
ATAAATAGCACCTTCGCATAGTGGGTCAACCTGATGAAGACTTCTGGATGAAAGACAAAACATTTCAACAAAAAGGAACCATCCAGAGGACCTGACTTAACTTGATTGAATTTTCCTACCTGGATTATTGATCATGAACCAGGATATCCTTTACAAGCTTTGACTAAAACAGTTTTAGCTCCGTACCTTTTCATCACAGGATGATCTTAGTTTAAAACTCTGACATTAAAGGCAATGTGGGATATTCATTTTGACATGACATTTCCTGTCCCTGAGTCAAAAATGTGATTTGTGATCATGAACAAGACCAGATCTGGAGCAGCAACCAGATCTGGAACAACCTGACAGGATTGTGTGTTGACAGTAAACACATGTCTGCATTTGTATTATAAACACACACATGCCCATCATCTTGTTGGAGTGTTTGCTCCGTTCCAAACAACAAGACAAAGGCAGCCATTGTTGCTGCTCCCTTCACTCTCCATCTTCTTCTTGAGACACACGCGCCTTACATCACATTGACTCAGGACGTGTTAAGGATGTTGAGTGTGTCCAGGTGACAGACGAGTCTTAAAGGAGGAAAGGCCGTGCTTGTTTTTCCTTTCATTCACATTCCTCAGTTCTGTGAGTCAACATGTCTTATCAATGCTTCCTGTGTGCTGATTATTAAGGAACAGACAGATAAGATGAAAGCAACATGAGACACTCTGGTTCCAACTTTGGTCTACTTTTTACAGAAACTCCCCAGGACTCAAAATTGCATGAAAAGTGTGAGAAAATAGGTTTATTCTCAGGGTGTGCTGAGACTAATCAGACATTACAGATCAACTCAGATCTTTGTTTCTTTAGAGAGGTAGTAACCTGCACCAAACAAACACATGTTGATTCACACTTCACTTCTTCCTTATACCGCTTGAGCAGGTATTTCACTGGGCTGTGACTGCTGGAGACATTTTTATGTTGTCCCAGGTCGACTCGGAGCAGATTCAGTCTTTCCATTAGGTGGTCCCACCCACATGTAGTTCGGCTCTTGGGACCTACTCGGCTGAGGTTCCAAGGGAGTTGGGCTGAAGAAACGACATCAGCAGAACGCAGGCCATTGATTGGCTAGAGAGAGACGTCAAGCCAAGAGCGTCTCCTTTAGGAGAATTAAACCTTTTTAAAACCCCAGAATCAGTTTTTAAAATTTTATTTTTAATATATATAATACATCCATTAAAATAGCAACACCAGGGTACTATGAGGAGATGCAGACTTTTCCTTGGTGTTAGGCTGATAGATTTTATCTGAAAGATTCAAATTTGTAAATGTAAATGACGAATCTTCTTCATACACCAAAGTTAGTCATGGAGTTCCTCAAGGTTCAGTGCTTGGACTAATACTCTTTACCTTGTATATGCTTCCATTAGGTAATGCTATTAAACAGCATGGGATAAATGTTCATTGTTATGCTGATGATACAGTTATATTTGTCCATGAAACCCAATGAATCCAATCAGCTACTCAGACTACAAGCATGTCTTAAAGACATAAAAACCTGGATGACCCTAAATTTTCTGCTTTTGAACACAGACAAAACTGAGGTTTTAGTTTTTGGACTTGAGCATCTTAGTAGGAATACATTTTTCAGTCTTTCTCCCTCCTTGGATAGCATTAATTGGGCCTCCAGCTCTAATGTTAAAAATCTTGGTGTTATTTTTGATCAGGACATGTCTTTTATCCCCCACATTGAAAACGTTACTAGAACTGCCTTCTTCCACCTGCGTGATATCACTAAAATTAGAAACATCTTATCTAAAAATGATGCAGAATCTGTCCCCGTGAATTATGAGTGTTTCCAACCAAGCGACCAGCGAGCCATGCGGCCACGCTTTGAGCAGCAACATTTTGACAATCACGGCCAATTTTTATGTGCACAAAATTCAATTCTTGACTTTAAGCATAATTCAATTCAATTCAAATGTACTTTATTAATCCCAAATGGAAATTAACTGTTGTTGTAGCTCATCAGCCTGGTTTCATTAAGAGTTGCTATATATGTTGATGGATGTAGGCACAGCAGTCTGTCCCTCAGCAGATCTGAAGAATCTGGCCACAGATGCCGATCTGTCCACCTGGACCCAGGGGCCTCTCAGTTCTCCTGGGCAGCAGGACCACTTGAATGTTGAGCAGAACTCCTCCCTGAGCGATGGTCACTCCTCTCAGCAGCTTGTTGAGCTCCTCATCATTGCAGACAGCCAACTGCAGGTGTTGGGGCATGAGCCTGGTCTTCTTGTTGTCGTGAGCCACGTTTCTTGCCAGCTCCAAGGATCTCAGCAGTCAGTCACTCGAGCACCTCCGCCAGGCAGACGGAGATGCATCTCCGTCACCTCCTTTACAACTCATTTGGGATTTGGGGCTGAATTTGAGGTAATATATGAGCTTTGAGATGTTAATCAGCTGCTCCGGATTGTAAAAAACACCTTGTTGTCATGGTTACGCATATTAACAAATGTCCAAACGTAAAAAGGTTTCAGTAAAAATCCTTCCAGCTGCACAGTATCCAATACCAGAGGAAGTAATCATCCAAAAAAAAAAGCCATTAACATCCAGAAAAAAGAGGAAATAAAGTTTTCAAAAGCAAAATCCTCGAATGAAAGTAACAGAGCTGCTCCAACGTGCAGCCACCTTGAGCGGCGCAATTCTAGAACCAGAAATAACGTCATTCAGCCTCCGTCTACATTGTACTCTCCTCTGCCCGCTTTTTTTAAATGTTATTTCTTTGCAGCTTAATCTACTCTAGTACACTTTTGAAATGAACATGGGCTGATTTGGACCACTTTGTAAAAATACATTGCTAAATTCTCGTCAGTATATTTTTTTAGACCTGGACACTGAATGTTGTCTGTCAGAGTCTCAGTAGTCTTGAGCTGTATTGGAGACGCCCATAACAAAATTAAAATGGCTGTGAGAAGATTTTCAGACGCCTGCAACAACTCTGCCACTATGTAGAGAGAAATTTTGACACAAACTTTTTGAACAAATTTAAAATACACGTGAAAAGACTGTGAGCCTCTCAGACTCACCTCCACAAATGTTTCAGGACATTTTGAAGACTCCCTGCCACAAACCAATGGCCCACTAGCCTTCAACAGCTGCAGCCCAGTTGGACCTTAAGATTGAGGTCTGGAGACTTCCACTGCTTTAACGGGCTTCTTCATTAGCACCTCCTTTGTTTCCTTGGCAGGAAATTTGGACCATTGTCTTGCAGGACACCTTATCCATGACCCATTTTCAGTGTTCTGGCTAAGGGAAGAATTTATTTATTTTTAGTAAATATTTGCTTTATCTCTACTATAATGAAACAACCGCAAGAAACAATCGATACACTGATGTCCCTCATCACTGAGGGATTTGAATAGTGAATGTTGGTAGTTTTTTGTAGAGTGTTTTTCTGGACTGGAATTGAACAGGAATGTTACACCATGAATAAGAAGAGAGGTAGTTTTATTTATTTATTTTGTTTTATTTTTTTGCTTGTCCAAGGCAGTGACGGAGCTAAGCACAATGGTGGAGCTAAGGGGTGGCCAATGGTGGTCTTGGCCACTGTATATTTTTCTTTGGCCTCCCTATGGGCCACCCCAATCGTTTAAAGAAAATATACTTTTAAGCAATATTAAAATTAGAAAGCAAGGTTTGCTTAAATGATAGGATGACTGGTTTACATAAATATATACGGCAGTGGCCATCTTGGATTTTAATATGGCAACCCAATTTTCAATAAAGACTTTTCTTGCACCTAGATGTAGTCACACACCGCAATGGATGCCGGCATATCGCACATTTTTCAAGTTAACCAGCTCACAAGTTTAACACATATACATACTGTATATATGGTGGCAGCCATCTTGGTTCTGAGGTGGTGACCCAGTTTTTGAAAGAGTAGAGGGGGAGTGGTGGCGCAAAGGTTAGAGAAGACGGGCCTGTGATCAGAAGGTTGCCAGTTTGACTCCCTGGGCCGACAACATCAAAATGGGGGTGGGAAAAGGTGAAACACCCACACTTGCCTCCACCCTCATTTGCCCCACTCTGGGCCCTTGAAGAAGGCCCTTAACCCCCACCCTCTGCTCCCTCGGGTGCCCTAGATAGCAACTCTCTGCTCCACACAGAGGGCTGTGGTAGCTTTATAGTCTGTGGTTGCGTCAGGAAGGGCATCCGATGTAAATACAATTGCTAAGTCTTTGTGCGAGTTGGTTCGCTGTGGTGACCCCTGAAGAACAGAGCAGCTGAAAGAAGAAGAAGAAAATGTAAATTTCTAAAGGAACCTTTGTAGCACTTAGATGTAGCCACACACCAAAATGGAAGTTGGTACCTCACTTATCTTTCAAGATATGCTCACAACATGCACGGACGGTCAAATGGACGGACTGTGGGCATTTCCAATTCCCCCTTTTCGCTCCACGACGGGAACAATAAAGGTTGTTCATTTCTATGTGAGTAAACCTAAAAATCGGCACCAGATCAAATAATTACTTCCCCCTCTTTTTCCCAACGCGTCTGGCCTTTGAAAAGAAAACCAACTCTTTGCCCTTGTGAGCTATAAAAAGAGTTTTGGACGAAGTCCGAAAACATGACAAATAAATGTGAGGTTAGACGCTGCAGCTGCAGGTTCTGGGTCAGCCCGTTTACTCTCAGACTCAACACGAATCCGAGCTCCACGCATGCAGACACATGACCATTCTCACTGAAACAGTCATGCATGAACACACACACAGAAAACTCAAGCAGCGAAGGTGGCGGGTGATTTAGTGCAGCGTGCTCGTCACTGAATGGGTTCCTTTCTTTCTGAGTGCATGATATAACGACTTTACACACCCTGAATTACAGACACACCCTGCTGCTGTTATAACCAACCTAAGGAGGAAAAGAAAGAAGCAGACAGGAAGAGGAGGGAGGGGCGTAGTGACATCAGAAGACTCCATATTTGGTCATTCATGCCTTCGTTTAACCCCGCGCCTCTTTCTGGTGCACGCTTGTTTGTTTAGTCACTTTTCAGTGAAATACTTTGCAAACGTTATTTTGACAGATTGTCTTCAATACTTGATATTTCCCACCCTGTTTTCTTGATCTTTTTTTAAGCATTTGGTCCCACTCACAAAACAAGTAACCTTTGACCCTTCGGCTGATATTGTGTCTGCTTCTTGCCCATTCCGGGGCAGGAAGCAGGGGTTATTGATTTTTCCAGGCAGGCACTCTGAAGTCATCAGCTTGGCTCCATACATGGAGCGGCTGAATGTATAGGAAAACACTCGGACACATTCCTCTGTTACCGACACCCTCAGCGAGCAGGATTCACTCTTTGTACTGAAAGTGGAATCCATGGAATTTGCCAGCGAATTCCCTGTAATTTAAGGCAACTCCTGAGGGTAAACAGCAGCCACTTTGTGTCTGTTATTGTGTTGAGCTCAATGTGTGGATATTGCACGGTTTGTGTCAGATCTTGTTTTTCCTGTTTGTTATCTGGCAACGAGAAGACAAAGCAAAACGGAGGGTCAAGCTTTTGTTTGTCTGAGCCCAACTTCTGGCGCGACTCGTTCCTTTAAATCCAAGACTCGTACATGTTTTCACTGAAACTGGCATTTAATTTAAAACCACAGGCGGCCATCAAGAGGTGTTTCGTCTTGCAGTGATTTTCACCTCGGGTTGGTTTTAAAAAGCTGTTCTTAAATGTTTCATGTGCCTGAAGCTGATGAGCATTTAGTATTTGTTAACAATATGGACCAGAGAAATTTCAGGTTATGTCAGTTTTATTCAGCTCATCAAAGAGGTGGGGAAATGATGGACAGTTAACATCTTACCTGTTGTAGATAGCTATTTGAATGCCCTCAGTGGTTTACACAAACACCCCTACTTAAACCTTTACATCATCAATTATTAGTAGTTTTTGCACAGGATTTTGTTGTGTTGGTGAGGCTAAACTGTAGCAGGAGCAATTGTCATAGCTATCATTTGTAAACCAAGAGGAGTTGGTTTTCCTCAAGTAAAAGAAAAAGGATTTACGGTATTTACAAAGGGTAGGTCATCAGGGGATCTGAGAGGATCTGGAGACATGAGGAGGTGAGTATTGTCCTTTAGCATGAATGCTGATTTATTAGAGCTTAGATAATGTGTCTTACGATGTTGTTTGCAGGTTCGTAGAGTAGGGTGCATAGTTCCAGGATCCAGAAGACGGTGGACAGGTAAGTGGGTGAAGAGGCTGCGTGTTTGACATTTAGTGGTTTGGTTAGAGTTTGCAGATGAAGGTTCCAGGATGGAAATCCATGAGGGTTCCTGATTTACGGTAAACACTGGGAGGCACAAGGAGACCAGACACCCAACAGAATGGTAAATGCACTGTACTTATACTGCATCTTTCTATCTTATTAAGACACTCACAGCTCTTTACAACACAATCTGTGTCCTCATTTACCCATTCATACATCACTCTACTAGATCTATACAAAGACTAATCAGAGCTTTATCACATTCATGCACTGATGGGACACACATCGGAGGCAATGAGGGGTTCAGTGTCTTGCCCAGGGACACTTGGCATGTGACTGTTCGTGGAATTGAACCCCTAACTCTTGCATTGGAGGACGACTGCTCTAACCACTCATCCACAGCCGCCCCTAAAGAAGAAGGAGGAGGCCCAAGGACCAAGGACTAGAGCTTTAGAGCTACCACAAAGAAAAATACAAGGTTATGTTTACTCTCATAAGAATCTCTTTCTCTAAAGCTCTGGATCGTTGGGGTAACAACGTTCCAGCGTTGAATTGTGGTTCCACACAGCCTTAAGTACCCAGGAGCTCATGGGCAGTATCTGGTGGTTATTAGTGCCACACTGACACTCAGGAAGAATCCCCACAGTAATAGCACTTTAGTTTCTGTGCACCCTGTCAATTTCCCCCTAGGAATTAAAGAATAAATGGACTTCCTAGTGCTATGTCTCATTAGAACAACTTTTTTCAGCATCTTCAGCAAATTTCAGCAGTCATTCAGCATCGTCTTTAGTTTACATTTGTTCATTTACTTTACATATTTCTGTGTGTTTTAGTAAGTAGATTATAACTTTTTTGTTTGAGCCTATTTCAGATGCTCTTTTTATTGCTTTCAAAACATGTTATTGTTTAGTGAAACAGGTTATCATGTTGATAAAATCTATAGTCATGTTACTTTTATTAAGTTATTCCAGCCTCATCTTTTCTTTTGCACATTTGTCTTTTAGGAGTTTCATGACGCATTGAGTAAAAGTGTTACAAAACTCTAAACTTGTGTTTTTTAAATTTTTTTGAATTGTTTTATTTATTTGTTTTTGTAAAAAATACAAATAAAAAAACCTGGTAGATGCTACACTGAAATATTTTGTGTTGCTGATTTTCAAAAACACAGATTTTCAGCCTTCGCTCAGAAAAAAGAAAAATATTAATGCTCCATTGCTGATGCCTTCCTGCTGGTTTAGACATGCTTGTTGGCTCTGTGCCATTATTGCTAATCAGCAAACGTCTAATCTGAAGCCCAAATGGAGAAATCAGGTTCATACTGAAACGCTCCTCTCTTCCTTGTGAACTTTGTCTCACAGTCGCTGCAAAGCTTTTATGATTACATCATCAGTTTCTAACATCACCTCTCCTTTTTCACAACAGACAAAATACTTTTTATCTGCCATTCAAAATATCCATCCATCCATCTTTACCCACTTCTTCCTTTTCGGGTCACGGGGGTCACTGCTGCCCATTCTTAACAGTCACTGTGTGATAGTCAGGGGACACCCTGGACAGGTCTCTAGTCCATCACATGGACACATAGAGACAAACAAGACAACCATTCACTCTCTCATTCACAGCCAGAGACAATTTAGAGTTACCAATCAGTCTAACATGCATGTTTTTGGTCTGTGAGAGGAAACTGGAGTACCTGGAGAAAACCCACACATGCACGGAGAGAACATGCAAACTCCACCCAGAAAGGCCTCCAGCTGGGATTCTATCTGGTGACCTTCTCGTTGAGAGACGGCAGCTCTACTATCTGAACCACCGTGCCGCCCCCTTTCACGATATCTCTTAGAAATCAATTTCAGCTCTCTCACTCTCACTTATTGCTGTTAATTATCTTCCACAACGAGACATTCCTTTAGGTAGAGCAAAAGAAAAGAAGTGTCTGGATTGATTTGGACAGTTTTCCCCGTTACATCAGTTAGATCATCACCTGCAGCGGTTCTCAGGCATTGTTGACAAGTCTGGTCACGAACGTACTCTCACTGGTTTCACTGTTCACAGTTCATCACATAGCTGTGCTGCACAAAAACATCGAGTTGTGGAATTCATCCCACTCTGGATTATTGTAATATTCAAAAGCTATGGAGGTGTGTCAGCTTGTCCACCTTGTTTAGCCATTTTGAAGTTGGGTTTGGTGAGAAAAATTATGAACTGTTAATATCTTACCTGTTGTAAACAGCTATTTGATTGAATTCAGTCTGGAGAAATAGTTTGAGTCTGACAGGTTTGATAAGCTACAGGTGAGTTTGAAGGCAGCTGAAACCAAAGTGGATTTCTGTCATTTTGAAACAGCTTAAACATTCTTATAAATTGTCCATGCAGATATTATTCTCTAAATCTTTACACCATCATCAATTTTGCGTTACATGATTATTCACATGCCATCTTATGGTTATTTGCAAGGGCAAATAGCCACAGCAGTAGCACTTCTGAACTATACTGATGAGCTAAAGGTGGCAAATAACTCAGTTTTTCTGGGACAATCTAAAGAGCTATCTGCAACAGGTAAGATAATAATTGTTCATAACTTTTCCCTCATTTTATTATCAAAAGGCAAATAGGGTGGGATGAGTTCATTTTTATTACAGAGATATCATCTCTGTTTGTTTAACTCGAACTGTGACACGTTTCACGGTCATGAGCGGTTTCTCCAGAACAGATACCGGCTCATCGTCTGGTGACCTTTGACCCCCAGCTATAAACCATAAAGCTACCTCCCCCTTAAATCAAAAAGAGGTATTATACCACCTATGAATGTGCATAGAATAGAATAATTCTTTATCTGTCCTGCGTTTGAATTTACCCACTAAGGGATAAACACACGTTACTACTCTGTACACTGTTTATTGGAGCAGACATGGTTAAAACCACTGCAAGAGATTTTACTCAAGTTAAAGAAAATACTGATTTGACCCTCTGATGACAGCCTGACTCCATGTAAACACTCTACTGATCAGAACAGCAGTATGTAATAGCTCAGGCTTAAGCACTATGCGTGGGATCAGTCTGATCTTTGGCAGCCTCACAGAAGAAATGGTACAAAACAGCTGGAAACTTCACTGCTACTGTTTTTTTTCACAGCCAGCAGTGGTCAAACTGAACCTTGAAGGGAGACCCTGGGACTGACTGGTACTTATATGGTCATAAAAATCCTTAGCATGCACATACCACGCTCATTAAACTCTAGTTAATCGGCATCCCCTCTCCACCCGCCTCTCAACTCTTCAGTTTTCAGCTTTTTCCCTGTGCTGTTCGCCTTGCAATGCTGCTGTCAATCATCTGCCTCTGCCCGCCTTCCTCGGAGCGTGATTGGTCCAAAGTGTGTGGTTTATAAAAGCGCGGCAATGATTGGTCAGCGGGGCAGCTACACGCAGGCTAGTATCCGCCCCGTCCTGAACCGCACCCCGGCTTCAGCTTGGGGCGGTACACGAGTGAAATTAAGACGAGCCAGTGGAAGAGGGAGGGCTAGAAGGAAGAGGAAAAAAAAAGAGAGTGACTGACTGAGAAGAGGGAGGAAGCGAGCGGTGTAGTTTAGTCTGAACTCTCTGCGAAGCTGCTTTCGACGGGAGAAGAAGTTTGACTCACGGCGACGCTGACTGTGCCCTCCGGTTGTTGATATCTGTCTGAAAGGCGACCAGCAGCCAAACGCAGGTAACGTTAGCACGTCCAGCTAGCACTTTGTGCTAGCCGAGCACACTTTTACAGCCCATTCAGCAGCAAGTGCAGCGAACCAGGAAGCACGGTTGACTGCTGCAACTTCAAACCGAGCTGGGTGGAGTTGGACCTCCGTCACAGATTTAGCTCGGGTCGTTATTTGTGCAACTAAACCGCAGTCAAATACATATATCTCGGGTTTATAGTGTAAGGCGCGGGCTAGTTTAAGCGGTCTAACGTAGCGAAGTAGCAACCGAGCTAAAAAAAAACTTAACGGTGGAGACAGGAAGTGAGTCGCTTGAATGAGTTGGAAAGGCCGGGCCCGCAGTTTGAGCTCAGGTGGACGGGGAACAAAGACGAAATGTGTCGGTTTGAACACCGGCTCGGTTGAGGTCGTGTTTGCTTTAGTTTGCGGTGGAACCGTTTTGTTCTGTCGCGGTGTGCGGTCGGTAACATCATGTCTGACTGGCGGCGTCACGTCAAAGCTTTACCGACTTAACCCGAGCTCCAACTTCACTAAACCGGGTTATCTGCATCTTTATTTAGTCTTACTTTATAGTCCTGCTGACAGAAGACTAAAATGACAGCTTCTCCCTGTATGAGCCAGACATGCCTGTTGGCTGGGACTTCATTACAGACGAGCTCAATCAGTGCTGTTCTTAGGATATAAAGAAGATGACCAGGATGTCAACATTTTTATAGGCTGTACATTAATGCTTTAGCACTACAAACACAATTTTCCAATTATGTTATCTATAAAGCTTTCATTTTAACTTTGTCTATTTGGAGATCTCTTGCCTCTTCTGCAAAAAACCCCAACAAGTATGTGGTATTTCAGTGTTCCCAGGTGGAGGTGTGTGCAGCACCAGAAACCTTTTGTACAAAACATAAAGTTAAGATGAAGATTAATTTACAGAAAAAGCTTGGGCTTTGTGGTGGGCAGTATCAATGAGTTTCATTAATGGACTAGGATTTGTAGGCGGTGAGATTAGCATGGATAAAAGGCAACAGTTGTGATCTAATTGCAGTGCACCTTAATATAATAAATGATCAACTTGGCAGCACAAGTTTATTGTGGCGTAAAATTGTTGGGCTTGGTATCGGGTCAAGCACATTTAGATTTTGTTACCCATTAACACAAACCACAGTTTCCCATATCTGACTTATAAACTCTCAAACTTAGGGCCTTTAGATGGTTCTACCAGTGCTGAGTGATGGAGCTTGTGTGTTGTTTTTCAATTAACCTAATTTGAATAAAAGGGATCACACACACTATTTACAGCTCACCATATATCCGTCACATTCTCATCAGGTTTCATCATGCCGTGTCATGTCCCATCTAATAAGGGTTGTGCTTTGTCAGTACAATTAATGTTTGTTGGCACGCCATTCGTGTTTGCCAACACTTTCACTCCCCGTGTGTATGTATGGCTATTGCACGTGGTGAGGCTTAATATTTGAACGAAAAGGAGGACACAGAAAAATGCGTGAACTCTGCGTTAAGGTGACCAAGCATCCAAACGGGTTTAAGTCTTTAAAATTTACCTCAAACCTGCAGCTCTTCTTTACGGGGTGAGCAGAGCGCTGCGTTGTTCTCGAGTTTAATCAGAACCATTCATTTCAGGTCAGCTGTGTTCTGCCAAGAAGCTGTAAAATCACAGAAAGAGTTGATGCTTTGATACCCTGACATGGTAGTTGCACACAAAATGTACAAGTTAACCTCTAAAATATGCTTGTATAACTTATTAGGTTCATATTTCTGATGTTTTCAAGTTGTGCTCTTGTCGTCGTCTTGCCTTAAAAAGTCACACCGGGTGACGGGCATGCGTCACTTCCTGTTGTTGCGTCGAGTCATTTAGTTAAATCAAGTCATGACATTGCATTGTGAAATCATTCCTCTGGGGGCCAGTTCTCCTCACTTATTGCCAGTTTTAGTGTGGCTGGGGAGCTCCCACCCCCCTGCACAGATTATTGCATTCCATCATTTGTGTGTCAGTAATGTCCGTACACAAGTTTGCCCCTCGGGATAGTATTGTACTATGGGCTAGACAAATTAAATACAGACATTTTTATAATATGAACAAGGAGCTGGGATGTAAGGACGTTCAGTTCTCGTGATGTTGCTGTCTAAACAAGTCTGTGGATGTTTGGTGGGATTTAATGGCCGTGTGACATCGTTTGTTGCATTGCAACCTTTAGTTGTTTGCTGTTATGAAGTTTTTAATGCGACTGTCTTTGTTGTTTGGTAATCTCTTTATCTCAGATCATCCTGCTACTAGATACAAATGGTATGAGGTTATAAACACAAGAAAATGCTCATTCTTGATTGGTGCACTTGAATGCACTGCTTTGTGTGTTTTATCCTTCTTTTTACAGCCCTAAATCGCCCACAGTTTATTGCAACATGAGGTCATGTAATTAATTGACTGTGTGCCTATTATCAAAATAGCTCACGAACTACTGGATGGATTTCAACAAAATTCTCAGTAATGAGTAGATGGCTGATTTACAACCCTACTCAAGAGGGCCACCACATCAGATCAACTTAAGCAATCAGAAAAATGACCAACTCTGTCAGTTTTACAGACAATGAGCTAAAGTCTGCGGGGATTGTCTTGTCATCCTCAACACATACTCTGTGTTAACAGATTGCACAAGATATTTGTTTAAATGTTTGGCGTGCAAAGCTTCCTTCAAGGAATGCACCTTTCTTATTGTTTTTTTACTATTGGTTCACATGGATATTTTCTTAGCCGAGAAATTTCTTTGTAGAATCCAAAGTACAAATGCTAAGTTACGGTAGATTGAAAGATGTGAACACAGTATGTTTCCCCTAGGTTACTTGCCTTGGGAGGGCACTCGTGCCATAGCACATTGTCGCAGTGGTGGGGGTCGGAGAGAAGCAGTGTTGCGTCTCAGTAATGCACGGAGGGATTTGTTAGCTTAGCGCTACGTTGGTGCATTCAGTTCTCGACTGGTCTGGGGGGGTGGGGGGCTACGTTTGTATTGCTCGCGTCTTGGAGTCTGAACTGAGCTGCTAAAATCTCCCCATCCAGAAGTGGTGGAGATGGAGGTGGGAGGAGTGATTTGGTAGGTGGGGTCAGGGTGCCTGCCTTGAATAATGGTAGGGATACACTAGACTGTGTGCTTCTTTATGTCTAAATCTCAATGAAGTACTTGTGCAAATATAAGGTTGTTTTTTTGCGACACTTCTCGATGTGTGCCAACTTCAACCAGTTGGCAATCAAAATCATCTCCCATGGCTCGGCGTCAGCTTCTTGCAACTGCATCCAAATCATCTGCGTTGGCTAAATACCCACAATCCTTTGCGGTGTGTCAGTTGATGTCAACTTAAGGCTCCAGTATACTGCCGCGTATATCCGTTCACGCGTACGTACACGTGTACTGTACGCAGAGGGTTCAGACATGATACTCCAGCGTACACCCTGAGCAGCTGCAGAGCAGCTTCACAGACAAGGGGCGTTTACCTTCGGGACAAATTGAGGTCGCGGATTGGTCATTTACTGACACGCCTACTGGATTGATTGACAGGTCGGAAAAAGGGGAAATAAAGCGAGCGCTGGCAGCCTCGCCTCCGCGGTGTTCTGTGTTTATATGTTGTTAATAAAAAGATCTAAAAAATTAAAAAAACAGAGCGCTGGCTCTACAGCCCACACATCAGACCAGCCCACCAGGAAATCTCCAGACCCTCCCGCAGCCACGCTGGATCTGAGTTTAATTTGCTCGTGACAAATTCCTCCATTTCTCACCATTTCAGTCATGGCATCAACGGAGGAGGAAGAGATCACTGCCTCTTGGCAAAAAATCAAAAGAAAAGGCCAGATCAGGGATGAAGAAGGGGAATTTAATACATTGGTGTCGCATACAAAACAGTCCGTCGCTGGGAAGTTTATTGTGCGACTACGTGTATGCGGTCATAAAAATGTGAGCTTTGCACGGACATGCCCTGGGGGGTACGCTCGTACCTCTGCGTACGTACGTGCGTACCCCTGCGTATGGATGTACGCGGCAGTATACTGGGGGCTTGAGATTCATACCCATTTGTAACTATAACACAAACCTAGGTCTCTTTAGTCTCTTGTTGACCTCTGTTCCCACTCCACGTCAAAGCCTCCCACCCACCTCCTTTTCCTCTGAAATGTTTTCCCCACCCAAACCTTTCCTCATTTCTCCTCCACACAGCAGCACCTGTAAAGCTTGAATACAGTCAAACAATACCAGGAAATGACTATCAGGCTCAGCCTGCAAACAGAAAAGACTCGTTGAGATTTCTGATCTCGAATGATGAACCTTGACCATGCCCTGCTGATGACTGCACATGCCTGTTAGATGATTTTTTATGTTTTAAAGCAATAATTGTAGGTTATTGCTTGAAGAGAGATTTCTGACACACTATTTGGCTGTCTGTGGGGGAGTGGTGGTGCAGAGGTTGGAGAGGGTGGGCCTGTGATCAGAAGAACACTGGTTCAACTCCCGTACCAACATCAAAAACGTGGGTGGGATACGTGAATCACCCACACCTACCTCCACCCTCATTTGCCCCACTCTGGGCCCTTGAGCAAGGCCCTTAACCCCCACCATCTGCTCCCCCGGGCACCCTAGATGGCAGCTCTCTGCTCCAAACAGAGAGCTGTGGTAGCTCGGTGGTCTGTGAGTCAGGAAGGACATCCAGCGTAAAAACAGTTGCCAAGTCTTCGTGCGACTTAGTTTGATGTGGTGACCCCTGAAGAAGGGAGCAGCCGAAAGGAAATGAACAAAAACTATTTTGCTGTCCGTGGAGGTTTTGGGGTAATATTAGTTGAACCACTCTATTCATTTCTATCTGGTAATAACATTTTCATATCGTGGAAGTTTACAGTTTAATCAAAAACTTTAAGGTTAGATGTCTAACTTACAAATTGCATTTATCTAACTCGGTCGCATTTATGCGTGTTTTAGATTTTCGACCTGTTTTTGAGCAACACACCCGGTGTGACTGAAGTTGTGGGTAACGCTTCAGAGATTGTAAAATTCTTCACCATTGGTGCTTCAAACTCGATCTTTGAACAACCTTTGAAACCTGCCATCCTACTGTAGACTCGTTTAACTTGTGCATCTAAATCAAGCTGCCCAACGGATGGTTTAAAACTGGCTCTGAGGACCCTGAACACAGTTTGTTTAAGATTAAAACAAAACAGCTTTGAGTTGCCCGAGTAACTTAAAAGGTTTGCTCTGAGACGAGATAAGAAGTGATACGGGGGAAAGAAACCAAAAGGGCCTCAACCCACTAAGCCGAAGCAGAGGAAGCTGCCCGATGATAAAATGGTTGGTATGGAAATATGAGTGCCAGCAAAAGCAGATTTAGCAGCAGTAGCAGATTTTTTTTAGTTTTAGGAAAGTTGTGGCTGTGCAGCATTCCTTTTAAGAAAAATTACTGCTGACAAACAGAAATGTTGATGTGGACTCCCCTCTGCATTCCTTTACAGTCTGCCTTTAAAGGCTTATGTGGTCCTTATTTATCTCCTCAATACTCTTCAAGATGTCTTCTGGTCAAAGCACACTATTGCTGTCCAGTATCTATCGACTGAACAATCATTTGGCTGTGCATGCAGTGTTGTAACAAGATAAGTACTTAGATGATAGACAGAGAATTTGTTCTTTAAAATGACTATTGTATGATAATACCTCTGCTCTTTGACATTTAACGACTGTTTGCACGTCTACTTTGCAACATTCAGCGTGAGATAAAACAAAGTAGATAAATGTCCATGAACGCTTCATTTTGACTAGAGAAAAGTTTAAAAGACCTGAGACATGATAAAGACCTCTCATTCTGCTTGTAGCAAAGTTAAATTTACTAACTGGCTTAAATGCACTTGTTATGAAGTCAGTATTTAGACATTTTAGTCAAAATTGCTGCTTTAACATTCAAGGAACTTAATCAAATTGACTCAAATATTGTTGAATCTTTTATAAATATTGTAAATCAGCTGTCATAACTGATACATCTGGAGACCAGCTGATTGTCAGTCAAGCTTTATGTCATTATGAGCAGGAAGGTGTAGGTGATGGACCAGAGGGACTTCCAGTGAAACGTGCTGAGCTTAAAGGCACAAAACGTGATCAGATTCACCAGTTTTTACCCAACAGTCCATATTTCTGCTCAGCATTCGTTCAAGAAAGTGCCACATTTCTCCCTCCCTAAAGGATTCCCATAACAAGCTCCACAAATGGCAAAATAGTTTTCTTGGTTTGTAATTTCCTTTCTCCTCTCCTTGCCCCCACCCTTCGCAGCTTGAGATGAACAGGAGGAAGGAGAGAAGGAGTTGACATTTGAGCCCAAAATAAGTTTTGACTAATGTTTATTGGATCAAATAACGAAGCCAAAGAGTTGAAGGACCTTATGAACCGTGTTCAACAAGCATTTGTGGGAATGGGTAATGTAAGCAGCTAAAGTTAAGCTGTTGTGGGTGGGAGCGGTGCAAAACAATAACCACAGCATCAGGAAGTCAACTAAGGACGATCAGATTCAGCTCCAGTGCTGTGATGGGATGCAGCTGATGGGAGCACTGTGTTATTGACCTTTCTGTTTTATTGATGGTTCTGCCAATGGACCAGTCGACACAGTGCAGCTGGTTTATGGGTTTCCTGTACATGCTCAGGCTGTAGGAGTTGTTCCAACGTCTGCAGTGAGAAATGTTGAGATGGAAAGGATGAGAGGGAGTCTAATGGATGGATGGCCTCAGTTTTATAAAGGGTAAAGCTTCTCTAAACGCAAGTAATGAGGATGCTCTGCCCTTTTCCTTTTTTCTTTCTTGTTCCTGAATGTTTTTCTAAAAGTCCCAGGCTACTGCTTTACTTCCTGTTTGTGACCACAACCAGGTCTCTGGGATCCTCTTTTAGAACCATCCTCCATCTTCCTGCATGATTTTTTTCATGGTTCCTCTTCCTCTTTTGAAGCTTGTTTGAAAACGAATGGTCTTACTGATTTCTTTTTAGTGTTTTATATTATTTTAATGGCGTTCGTGTCGGATTCTACAGAATTTTAGTTTGAGTGACGGTGATGTACTTATTGTCATGCAATCTGTAATTGTTTTTCATTATTTGCACCATTTTTCATTCTAAATCAGTTCCGAGCATTGTACATTGCGTTTTTACTGCTGGGCTTCATTAAACAAACGAGTAATTGGAACCTAACGAGGATAATTTTGATCCTTTGGACACATTCTTCTTTGTTGAAACGCTTCATCTTTTATCCAAAATACTTTTTCAGACTGAAGAAGTCTTTTGGATAAAAGACGAAACGTTTCAACAACGAAGAATGTGCCCAGAGGACCTGACTCGACATTGTTAGATTTATCTACCTGGATTATTGAGCATGCATCAGGACGAGTAATGGAATATTTTTTGCTGAATCTGTGAATTTATGTAAGATTGATTTAGATATTTGTGTGACTTTTAAGGAGATATCTAAATAATAATGCAGAGACTTTATAATATCAAAGCGTTCTGCAAGTTCTAAAACTGGCAGATGGGATTTCTTTGTCCTTCCTGTCTTTTTTTTCTATATAGAACAGCGCTCGTCAAACTAAAATAGCGGAGAGTAATTTTAGTTCTTATTCCTCTCTGGAGGAAGTTTGAAGTGTGTCAGTGTTTTCTGTGTCAAGCGCTTGGGTTGGACTGAGACAGACATCATTCTGAACTTGTTGTCAGCTCCTCTTGATTTGGTGTTTTATTTATTTATTCATTTTTTTCATGGGCACTGAATGAGTTTTATCAACCAGTAATAAAAGTTTCAACCATTAGCCTTTAGAAATTTGTTTGAAAAAGGGTTTGAGATGATGATAATAATAATAATAAAAAAATCTCCACACAGTTATGCAACATGACAAACTGAATCTGCATCAGAACCTGAGCTTTTAACTCCTTTATCACCTGCTGCCAAAGACAAACGGGCATTAATATTGTGTGTGTGTGTGTCATCTCACAAACCACTGTAAGGATTTTAATGAAACTCTAAACATAATTATTACATGTAATTCAACTAATTAATATCTGAACCCAATTTAAGATGGCTGCCACAGCCAAGTTAACTTTGGAAAAACAACAAGGCTCAGTTAATTTTACAGAGACTGTGTTTAAATGTGGTGAAATAGAAGTAGAGAGTAATTCACAAAACATACTGAACTCTACAAATTGCACATCTTTACATAAAAGTTTCCTCAGCTGTTGGCGTTCTTCTGGTCTTGCACAGGTTGAGTTGACATTTAGTGTGGGAGTAGCTCAGAGTCACTCGCAGATCTTTTAATATCTTGTATGAGATGGTACATGGAGTGGCTTGCAAGGTTTGGTCAAAAGGCTTTTTAAGACCTTTTAATTATTCTACATAGATTGCAGTTCATCTGCGCTTGTAAGTGCTATTTCTCAGGGCCAGTTAATCCAGCTACTTTCATTGCAGTAATTATAGGCTTCAGGTAGTTTTAAAGCAGTAGAGAACAATGTCAGACGTGCGACGGGTAAAAATGCCAAATTTAAGTAGGTTTTCTTGCAGATGAGTCTGTGTCTGAGTGAAATCAACCCTAACGAGACGGAACAAGGAGGGAAATTGGAGAAGAGCAAAGATGAGAGGAATCTTCAAAAAATTGGTTTAAGATGCAAGGGGGGAGTCATAGAGGATAGAGGACAGAAATTTGTGGAATGTCTTTGCTTGCTGGCTCTCCCTGATAAAGTGTGAATATGGGAGGAATGTGACCCTGAAAGGACTGGATAAACAAAAAGGAACGAGGGAGCTTAGAACCTGAGAGGCACAAGATGGCTTAATTTAGTCCATGTTCTGCTAGAGGGTGAGATCTGAGGGCCAGGGATGAGTTAGATGGAGAGTAGTGATGGCTATCGGCTGTTGTGCAGCCTGACAGCTTGTTGATAGTTTGCTGAGAGTTACGAGTCACGAGAAGAATGTCTTTATTTTTCTTTCTTACTGATCGGGGTCAGTGCGTTGGAACAGACTGCAGTCAAGAAACCAAGAAGTTGCTGATTTTAAACATTTCTGAAGAAGCTGAGGCTTTCTTTCCAATGTTTGCTTGCAAATTCAACATACAAGTCAGTAACTCGGTTTGTGAGAAGTGAGGGTACACAAGTGTGGAGGGTAGAGGTACAACAATTTAAATACAGATGATCTGTGTCCCACAGGACCACTTATTAAAAGCAAACTGCTGTCACAGCCATAAAGCACTTCAAGCTAATGCACAAGCATGACTGCTGGGTCAGACCTCGGCTGTGATTTTTCATGGACACGAGTAACATTGCAAACAAGTGTGTATCGAACGGCTCTTATCGCAGGTAAAGACTGCTGAAGAGGAACAACCCTGGTGGGGAAAAAGGCGTCATGCCCCTTCTGTGCAGGAGTGATTGTTCAAACGTTAAAACTCGGGCCTCTGGTGTCAGAGCACAGCATGCTTGGTGTGGCTGGGCGGGTTGGATCAAGGACTTTTCTTTCACTCTTTACTTGTTGTTCAACTGGTCCAGGCACTCACTGTATAGATGAAATTCAAGCTGTCTGTCAACAAGCTGTTTATGAGCTGTAAAATTAGATTGTTGACAGTTTGCTCTTTTCTATCCATAGGCAGAATATGGCCACGCTCTGCCATGTTCACAAAATAATTACCTGCGACGTTTAAATGTGAAGCGATGAGGATGTTTTTTAGATTTGGGGAACTGTCCGTAAGGGGAAAGTGTGCCGCTCCCACCTCCATTGTTCTTGTGAAGCAGTTGTGTAAAAACAACTTGCTTGAACTGTTGACGTGTGAATGTGATTACATAATCAACATCGTTGCATAAATTATTTACTTGATTTGTTTCACACTTTTTTTTTTTACTTAAACAATGGTGAAACCTGGTTTGTTAGCTTGCTAGTTGGTTTAGTTGATTGTCATATGCAGATTAACACAAGGTCATCTATCCCTCACCCCCCACTCAGCTTCACCACTTCTGGACAGGAAGCAGAGAATTTTTGCAGCTCAGACTATAAACCACAACAACTGCACGCATACAGAATTTATTTATTTATTTTTCTATGCAGTTGCAGAAACTACTTTTGTTTACGGTAGCCATCCATCTATCCATCCATTTAGCTTATTCCAAAGTCCGGTTGCAGAGGCAGCAGCTTGAGCAGGGAGGTCCAGACTTCTCTTTCCACAGCCTCCTCTTCCAGCTCTTCTGGGAGGACTCCAAGGCGTTCGCCAACCGAGAGACGTAGTCTCTCTAGCATGTCCTGGGTATTCCCTGGGGTGTCCTCGACAATGGACATACCTGAAGCACCTCTGTAGGGAGGCGCCCAGGGAGCATCCTTACCAGATGCCCGAACCACCTTAACTGGCTCCTCTCGATGTGGAGGAGCAGCGGTTCTACTGTCTCTTCCAGATAAATGAACTTCTCACCTGGTCTCTGAGGGAGAGTCCAGCTACTCTGCGGAGGAAACTCATTTCATCTTCCTGTATCCACAATCTCATTTTCTGTCACTAACCAGAGCTCGTGACCATAGGTGAGGGTAGGAAGGAAACTAGGCCTGTCATAACAAATTTTGCTCTGCAATTAATTATCTTAGAAATTATTGCGATAAACGATAATATTGTTTTGAAGTTTGTCAATAATTAGTAATTATTGTAAAATTTAAAAAGAAATGTTGGTACATTTTTGTGTGTAGTACTTTTTTTTTAACCACTGGATGGCAGTATAAGACTGTTTGAACTGAAGGATGGATAGTGAGGGAGCGAGCAGCGTATCTATTTAATAAAAATTGGATGGAGGCCCCTTGACGTGACGAGGGCTGTCTCTCTTTGGTTCTCAAAATGACAGAAGCTCTGTGTGATTTGAGCTCTTTAGCATACCATTTTTCACACAAAGCTTTTAATAAAAAAAATCTAGTTTTTTTTACAAGTTCTCAGCTTCTTTTTGCAGAGAAAAACAACTTTTTACACGAAGGCACGAGTTTCAATCGTGAATTTTGGAGCTTCAACAAGACGGAGGTTTTTTTTCTCGAGGTCGGCCTGTTTTTTTTTTTCCATTTAGCCTTTATTTATCCAGGTTAGTCTCATTGAGCCACGAGAACTCATTTTCAAGAGAGACCTGTTTTAGGGAGCACATGGTGGGGTTAAGGACCTTGCTCATGGGCCCAGGGTGGGGCGAATGAGGGTGGGGGCAAGTGTGGGTGTTTCACCTACCCCACCCACAATTTTTGATGTTGTCGGGGCCGGGGCGTGAACCGGCGATCTTCGGATCACAAGCCCACCTCTCTAACCTCTGCTCCACCACTCCCCAAAGGTCGGCCTGTTAGCTTAGCTCGTAGCTTAGCTTCTCAGCTTAGCTGCTTTTAACCATCCAAAAACGTGATTTTTTGGATGGTTAAAACGGATTTTAAAGAAAAAAGGAGAGGTCAGTGAATGCACCGGAGTTGAGTCTTTTGTCATCCAGTGTCTTCAATAGAAAGAGAGACACGAAGAAACGATGAAGCCGATAAATGAAAATGAGGTCAATTAATTTTCATTTATCATGTGATTAATTGATTTGTTGTTTATCGCGACAGGCCTAGTAGGAACATAGACTGACCGGTAAACTGAGAGCTTTGCCTTACAGCTCAGCTCCCTCTTCACCACAACGGACCAGTACAGAGTCCGCAATACTGCAGATGGTGCACCAAGCTGTCTGCCAATCTAATTTTTTTTATAGTTTATTTTTATTTTTTAATTTTTATAGAAATTAAGTGCAAGAGTGTTTCCCCTAGGTTACTTGTCTTGGGAGGGCGCTTGTGTGTTCGAGGTTTTTGTCGACGGGGTGGAGAAGTGGAGCTCTAAGTTTGCATTGTGCGTTGGAGGTGGGGGTTGGTTAGCATAACGCTACTTTTTTTATGCCGAGCTTGCGTTGGTGACTAGCTACTAGCACTGGTGCCCATCTAGCGTTAGTGCCAGCAGTTGTCGGTGGGGTAGCAGAGTGCTACGTCTGTATTGTGCGTGGTTGTCGTGGTTTAGAGTCTGAGCTGAGCTGCAAAAAATCTCCGCTTCCTGTTCAAAAGTGGCAAAGCTGGGGGGGGTGGTGGAGGGATTTGGTAGGCGGGGTGCTCTGTTCTGTTGACGGGACGGGGCACCTCCTTGAATAATGTTTAGGTAAACTGGAAGTATTTAACACATCATGGAATTTGTTTAATGCGAGTCTTGGGTGCCGTCTTAAATGCTGTGGACAGTTTTACTCCTCAGTGTCTCGTTCTTGGACGAACATTTCTTGGTAGAGTTTTGACTTTAGAGCGTACTCTGCTGGACAGGAAGACGTGCAGTGTGTTTACACATTGTACGTTTTAAACCATCCATCCATCCATTATCTTTACCCGCTTCTTCCATTTTGGGTCACGGGGGTCGCTGGTGCCCATGTCCAGCAATCACTGTGCGAGGGGCGGGGTACACCCTGGACGGGTCGCAAGTCCATCACAGGGACACATAGAGACAAACGAGACAAACAACCATTCACTCTCTCACTCACACCTAGAGGCAATTTAGAGTTACCAATCAGCCTAACATGCATGTTTTTGGTCTGTGGGAGGAAACCGGAGCACCCGGAGAAAACCCACGCATGCACGGAGAGAACATGCAAACCCCACCCAGAAAGGACCCTGGACCGGGGTTTGAACCAAGGACCTGCTCGCTGAGAGGCAGCAGCTCTACCAGTTGCGCCACCGTGCTGCCACGTTTTAAACAATTCTTTATGAATATTTAACTACATTAAGCTTTTCACTTCCCCAGAAATTCACATATTTTCACTGTTTCAGAAGTGTTTGTGCTAGAAACTGGTTCTGAACGTTGTCTGCCACTTCAATTAGAACCTTCTGTCACTTGTTGATTAGCTGTGATTACAATCTAATAACATGTTTACACATGTACAAAATCTACTTGTAAGGCTTTATTAAGACGAGATAAATCAGAATTAAGAAACCTTCTGTTTCAGACTTGAAGATGCAAAAAAAAAAGAATTGTTTGCATGTTATTGCATGTAAAACAATGATTTTTGTTTCTAATTCTCCTTTTTTTAATCTCTAAATTACTTTTTTGAGCAAAGAAGTGTAGTTATAGACTGCATATCATTTTTGACAAGGCTAATTTAAATACAGGAAAATCCTGGATCAACATCAGAAGTTTACTTTTTATTTGGGTTATGCAGCATCATTCTCAAATTCATCACAACGGATTGATCCCATAAATCAGTTTGACACATCAAAGGCTCTACGTGATTTTGTTGAGAAGGAAAAACACTAAACGGGAAGTTCAAAAGGTACTTTTGTTTCCTGGAGTTTAGTAATTTCTTGCCAGCGTCCTTCCTGCTGCTGAACAGACTCTAAACCTGAACAACAATCACAACAAACAAGCGCTCCTGTGACGGTTTTGCACCATCACCTCTGCTGAGAAAGTAAAAGTTTTCTGATTGGGTGCATTCTCCTCCTCTGTAACCACAGGTGTTAGAGCAGCAGGAAATTTTAACGTTTGCTGATTTATGTCTAAGGAATTTGCAGCACTGAGTCATAAAGGTGACGCAGAGCCTTGTTTAATGTCTTGCCTTGGCTTGAACCAACCTAACATGAGCAGACACTGTCAGTCAAGCTTCACATCCGTGACTTCATTCTTGGGATTGCACGAGAATAGGAAATAATTTTTGCCAGAGGCTGACGACCGTTGACAATGCATTGAGCAAAATGTAAACAAGGGTTACGTAAAGCAAACATGTGTTGCTATAAACATTGCTTCTTCTCTTTCTGTAACAGCCACCATGTCGGATGCAGACAGGTTTCTCTATGTGGACCGTAATCTGGTCAACAACCCACTGGCCCAGGCCGACTGGGCCACCAAGAAGCTGATATGGGTGCCCTCGGAGCGCTTTGGCTTCGAGGCGGGCTCCCTGAAGGAGGAGCACGGCGACGAGTGCGTGGTGGAGCTGATAGACTCGAGTAAGAAGATCAAGGTGAACAAGGATGACATCCAGAAGATGAACCCTCCCAAGTTCAGCAAGGTGGAGGACATGGCCGAGCTCACCTGCCTGAATGAGGCGTCTGTTCTGCACAACCTGAAGGAGAGATACTACTCTGGGCTCATTTATGTGAGTACGAAGCCAAAAACAATGCTATGTATTATTTGTCGTTTGCAGATTTATGTCCGAGCAATGATTTTATGGTTAATTTTAAGTTTCTGTTGCAACATTTCCATCCTCCTTGGCTGAGCTCCAACCTAATTATCTACTTTATTAAGTCTTGTTGCTTAAGATGGCCCATTGTGTGCATGCAGGCAATAGGCAGAAAATGTGGAATCCGTTAACATGCTCAAGATATTCAATTGTTATTTCTTCACCCTACATGACTCGGCTTCAGTGCTGTCTTGTTTGGGATTACATTGTATAAACAGGAAGCTGAAGGGAACAATGCAATCCAGAGTGTGAGATTTGTAGAAATGGGAGAGGACGGCGGCAAGGCACTAATCCAAAATGGGCATGGAATGTAAACCATGCTGTAACTGTCATTACTGCCCCTATAATTGTTATTTTCTCCCTTCTTCTGGTCTGGGAGTAATTTGGTCTCTTGACTCTTTAGTAGTGACCCGGTCATATCAACAAAAGTTGTCGTCCCCCCCCCTCATTCTCCAGAGATTCATGCAGTAGATGGCTTAAGTAGCTCAAAGCTCTCTTGCTTTAAAATGGAGCATCTCTCATGGGAATGGTGGTTTACTACAGGGGGAGATGTTGGTCAAACTGCATAAACTATACGATGGATTGCACTTTAATTGGTTTTAATGTTGGCTCTGAGACGCAAACATGGTTGATTTGTCCGTTGTTTTTTTGTCAATACTAGAATCACTTATCAGTTTAAACTTGCAGCAGGGTGGGGCTGAGATTACAAAACAAAGATACAAATAAAATCAGAGTTCATGAGAGTTTTCAGCTCTGAGCCGATCGAGGACGGGAACATCTTATTACTGGATCAACGCCCGTGTTGTTTGACAAGGACATTTAACGGGACTTGTCCCAGTTCAAAAGTAAGGGTTGGGATTTAGGGTATTCAAAGTATGTTCAACTCGGTTACAACACGAGTCGAGTTTTCTTGTGTTCATTGGCTTTTCAGTTACTTTTGGCTCCAATCCCACAACAGGACTGGCTGATTAGGTCCAGATTATTCAGGCCATTTTGAAAACACATGCAGGAATATTTTTCTTATGGTTTTTATTTTGGTACAGCTTTGTGAAATACATTAACGTTTACATCTAACTGTATTAAATGCAAATGAGAGCTTTTCTATTTTACTAATAGTGTTTCTCTCTTGGCTTGTGGTAGATTTTATCTGCATATGTGTGAGAATTAGTATTTAAAACAAGATTATAAAATAATGAACTTTTCCAAGGAGCTTATTTCCTCTTGAGTATTAACCCTTTTAAGTGTCCACGTTTTATCCTGTTTTTTTTATACCGTTTGTTAGATATTTGGCATTTGGCACATTGCAGGGAATGTTTCTAATTTCCTCTGTTTGTCCTGCAGACATACTCTGGGCTCTTCTGTGTCGTCATAAACCCCTACAAGAACCTACCCATCTACTCGGAGGAGATCGTTGAGATGTACAAGGGCAAGAAAAGACATGAAATGCCACCTCACATCTACGCCATCACAGACACGTCTTACAGAAGCATGATGCAGGGTGAGTCGTCATGTCTGCTGTTCGTCCTTCTAGTTTTATCATATTTATTTAACGGAACTGGTGAAATGAATCCTTTGGTGGGCGACGGGTGCCGTCACAGCTGTAGAAGTTTTGAAGTTGATCTTTTAGGTTTAAAAATGAATAGGAAAAAATAAAATCAAAGTATGAAGCAGTATTAATGTTTCCAGACTTGTCACCCATTGCTAGAAAATAAACATTGAAATTCGTAAATATTTCAGACTGTTCATTTTGTATATAAAAATATGAACGTAGTTTTTTTTTCAATTTCTGGAAGTTGGCAATTCCAGTAGTACCATAATTGCAGAACGATTGAGCGCACACAAATATAAGCCATGCCCACTAAATAAAAAATAATCATTTTGTACATGTATAGGCTGCGCTCGTCTATAAGCCGCTGCTTAGAGCTGTTATTTCTAACTGGAGCCCTAAGCCCGGCCCGAATTCGGGGTGGGCCGGGTTATGATGATGTGCTGGATGGGCGGGTCGGTGTCGGGCTTTTAATTGGGTCAGGATCAGCTGCGATCCAATTATATGATACATTTTTTTTCATTTAGCCTTTATTTATACAGGTTAGTCTCATTGAGCCACGAGAACTCATTTTCAAGAGAGACCTGTTTAGGGAGCACATGGTGGGGGTTAAGGGTCTTGCTCGTGGGCCCAGAGTGGGGCGAATGAGGGTGGGGGCAAGTGTGGGTGTTTCACCTACCCCACCCACAATTTTGATGTTGTCGGGGCCGGGGCGTGAACCTGACATGGCCTGCCATACTTTCACCAGCTGCACGCGGGCATTTCACCGCGAGCTGACCGGCCTTGAAACAGGTAAAAAGTTCAGTTAAGCTTCAGATGGGACTGTACTTCCAGGCAGCGGTCCATCAAAGCCCAGATGGACGTTCATTCAGCCGCTGCACTCAGCGGACACGCGCGGCCGAAGACCCAAACAAGTCTGATCCCAAAGCAGACGAGTCAGAGCAGGGTCCGTGAATAAATCAGAACGCAGGCAGAAACTGGGTTTAAATGCTCTTTGACAACCATGAAATGACAGACACCCCTCAGCTCAGAATCTTCTGCCCCTTTTATTCAGCCGCACATCCCCGACCGTTAATAAATAATTAAAAATGTCGGGTCGGGTGGGGTTTGGAAATTATGACTGCGTGCTGGGGTCGGATTGGATTTTTTTGGGGCCCGAATGCAACTCTAATCCCAGGTGTCCACGTTGTAACGAGATATTAACAGATTTTTTAACTTTTAATTAAATGCGTACCAGTAACATCCACAAATACGTGCAGTAAATGTTTTTTTTTTTTTTTCCTGAAAAGTGCCTGTAACACGGCTGGTAAAAATAAATAAATAAAAAATAAATACAGTGGCCTACCAGGAAGTTATCGATTGCTATCGTCACCTTCCTCCTGCACGAGCTTGTGTTGTCCTCCATCAAGGTTCAAGTATCTTTATAGTCATTTGCATCCCGAGGTACATGAGGTGGAACGAAACTGTACCCAAGGTCCCAGTTACACCCAAAAATAGCAAATATATAAAGTATAAAAAGAAACTGTATACCATACCATTTTATTTATAAGGCACTTTAAACAGCGATGGGGCCAACCAAAGTGCTGTACAAACAGAAACAAACAGGCAAAGCACACAGCAACACATAACAGAACGTAAAATCAAAATATAGAAACAAAATAATGGCAGATAATAACATAATGACCAACACAGTGTGATGCATACAGGATCAACACAAATCACACAGTGTTGAAAGCCAGGGATACCAGGATATAAGATACACACTAAACACCAATAATGTAAAATAATACGGTGTATTAAACAGCAGCCTGAACATGAGTCTGTTGTGAGCAGCTGGGCATGAGTACAGCAGCGTAAAGGCAAGAGATCAGCAGCATGGATAAAGTGACATATCACCAATTAAAGTGGCATTACAGTGATTTTCCTGGTTAGGGACACTTTGTACTATTTTCAAGGTCCTTAATTCAGATGTGATTTTAACTGCGAGGCCGACCAGCAGACTGAGACCAAAGTGACAAAAAGACATTTGATTTTTGTTTTGGGGTGATGTCATGATTTGACCAAATTAAAATAGTCTAAAAAAAAAAAAAAAGTGACCAGGGGTGCACTGATTGCAGTTTTCTGACCGATCACAGATTTCTAAAATGTCTGACCTGCCGATACCGATTTAGTTTTATAAGCGACACAGTCACGTGTTATAAGTTCACAATGCACCTTCAGTTTTCCAACATTATTTTATTGAAAAACAGACCCTTGAACAATATCCTAGAAACAATATAAACTCGTTTAACTGGTCATGAGGTCGTGCTCTGATAGACAATTGTTGTTGAAACTAAAATAAATCTGTAAAATCGGTTTCTCATGCAAGTTTCGGCCGATTTCCGATTTCCCAAAATTAAGAAAATTGGGCCCCACCCCTAATAGTGACGACTAAATTTTGGGTTTTAAATTTAGACAATGTAGAATTGATGTCACCAAAGCCCATGTCCATGTAGAGTTGATGTCCATTATGAACTGGAAAATGATGAAGGTATTTCGATGCTTTGATTGCAGCCGTAAACCGTTCTGAGCTCATGGTTTTCCTGCTTGTTGCTGAAACGACTCCGTTTAGATTTTAAATTTTCTGCGATTGCGGCGAGCAGAAATCCTACCTAAATGAGCTGCTGCAGATTTCCTGTTCTCCATGTTTTTTCCCGGCTTTTACCTCGATGCGTAATTACACACTGAGGCCACGGCGGGAGTTTCCTGTAAAGCTATTGTCGAAGTGTTTCTTAAATCCTCCTCCTGTATGTATTTTGTTGGTTTAGGATGTGCTCCTCACCACGCCCCCCCTCCACGTTTGTCCGCTTTTCCTTTAATCTACTCCTCTATCGCACAATCCCCGCGCCGTCCCACCGATGCTCCTTTAGTGCATGTTGTGCTCCAGAGCACATTTTAGGAGGCGATGGAGTAATTAGGCTGTTAAAACGCAGACAAACGTTCAGTCACAGGAAGCCGGATATTGATATCCTGTCTGTGGTCCGTGTATTTCCTGTTGTAAAGGCGTAAACTGTGCACTGTGGCGATAACACTCGTCTAGAAAATGTTGCAAAGCTGCTGCAGAACTTAACATTTTACACATTTTTTTTTGTTCTAGATCGAGAAGACCAATCTATTCTTTGCACGTGAGTTACAAACATGCACACGATGGCAGTCCCTCTAGTAGTGTCAATATTTTGATCCCCTCCTGAATTTTTAGATGTATTAGGTTACTCTTGTCTCAAAATCTCTCATTTACATTCTTTTCTTTCTTTTGGATCTGCCTGCATTTTTGCCTGCATGTGTTGTGTAGGGGCGAGTCTGGAGCTGGTAAGACGGAGAATACCAAAAAGGTTATCCAGTACCTCGCTCATGTGGCTTCCTCTCATAAGACCAAGAAAGATCAGGTTAGTATTCATAAACACGACGGTTCAAACTTCAGACCCGGTCTTTTAACTTCAGCTGATGTTTCAGTTTATATGCACACACTGAATGAGTGGTGTCAAACTGTCAGTGCATTGTTCAAATGGTTTATTTTCTCTAGTGAGAACGCAGTAAACATCTTTCCAAATTAAGTTACATTAAAGGAAACTGTGGAGATAACAACCCTGTATGCACAGACAGTTGTGAGCAGTTTTAAGTGCTGCTGGCACACCGACCTGAACCAAAAAAATTAAAAGCATTTCAGAATAAAGTTCATCTCATCAGCCATCTAAAGTTAAAGCAGCCTTGCCTTGTGTTAGACGGAGAAGAAAAACGTGTTGTTTTGACTGTCAGCCGTATGATGGATGCTGCTCAGAGGAACCCAGCGGGTTTTTCTTTTTAAATTTCATTAAAACCATCATCCATTTTTGAGGCTTTTGTATTTCTCTTTTCCCATCAACAGAGCAGTTTCATCCTGTCACATGTGAGTTAACTCTCCCCCTTCATTTGCTCGTCCTCCTGCTTCTGTCGTCATCTTTCTCTTTTAAATCCCACCCTCCTCCTCCTCCTCCTCTTTCCCCTCGCTGAAGCGCGCGCTGCTCTGGGAGCCACTGGTTGAGGGCAGAGGGGACATGTCTTGCCAGCCATAAGGAAGCGGGGAGGAAGTTTGTTGGCAGCCGTATGTGCTCCTGTGAAAAATTCAACCAGACAATGGAAGAACAAACGGGAGGGGTCTCTAATGGGAGGGAGGGAAGTCTCCATCAATCCTTGTCTTTTTCTTTTGTCTGGTTTAATTTTTCATGACCTGTATTTCTACTTTATGCGAGTCAATGCTGCTTTTCTGTTTTTGTTTGAGCGGTGTGTCCTCATGTTTTTGAATTCTTGAAGACTCCAGCTACGTTGGTCTGAAATATTCAATATTTACATTTAGCACGAGACACAAGTGCAGAGATGTGTGAAACTCAGGTTAAGTCAGTAGGAAGGGAAGTTATTAACTGGAATTAGTTTTTTTTTGTTTATGTGGGGGTTTTGTCACCGGATCTTTCCACTCGGAGTAACAGGTGATGGGTTGTTGTCGGTCTGGTCTGGGTGTTTGCTCATGTGGGCACTAATCTGATACGGTTTGTGTTGGGTTATATGCTTGGGTGTGATGTGCATCGTTGCTGTGTCTGTGCGTTATCGCTCCGTTTGTTTAAATGTCTGTTCATAATGTTCTTTTTCCTCAGGTGTAAAAATGTAATGGGTAAATCAAGAAGTAGAAAAAATATCAATCCAAGTGAATTTAATTAATCTAATTTGTGTTGCTGGAGTATAATTTTATGTGGTTTGTAGGATTGTCTATTTAGTGAATGTGTTTAGATTTTTGTTTAAACTGGGGAAATGCTCGTTTTCATCAGGGGGAGCTGGAGAAGCAGCTGCTGCAGGCTAACCCCATCCTGGAAGCTTTTGGAAATGCCAAGACGGTCAAAAATGACAACTCCTCAAGATTTGTATGATAATCCCCTCTTTGTTTTTTTTAAATTCAGTTTTATTTAAAAAAAAATGTCTTAAAATGTTTTTTTTCCCACTTTCTAGGGAAAATTCATCAGGATTAACTTTGATGTCAATGGTTACATTGTTGGTGCCAACATTGAGACGTGTATCCTTACTTTGACTCTTGTTCTGCTTTTTTTTTTTAATTTAGTTAAAACTGTGTTTTGTAAAACACCTTTCCTACATAAAGTGTAACACAAAGTGTGCTGTACATTACATAAAACAAAACAAAAAAGAAAAGCAACAAACAAGCAAACGGAAACAAAAACTTAGATCAGGGGTCTGCAACCTGCGGCTCTGGAGCCACATGCGGCTCTTTGGTCCCTCTGCAGCGGCTCTTTCAAGCTTTGACCAAAACTAACATAAAACTGAATTTTATTGGTTGTAATGCAAACAACAACAACAAAAGACTAGTTTTAGCAGTTTTCCTGTCATTTACTTTGCAAATATCTGAATGCTGGAACTAGTACAAGGATTAAAACATACTAACTTTATGATTTTTTTTTTCTCTACTAAATTATTTTTTCCACATTTAAAAAAAATCACATAGGTCTGCGTAGTTATTTATTTTTATTTTTTTTACCATTTCTCCTCCTCTTTACAAGAATCTGGTCTTTTCATTTGTCTTACCGGTAAATTAAATGATGTTAAAAGCTGAGAATACGTAATGATTTTTAACATTTATTGATATATTTACTGGGAATAAAAGCCATCTCCAACAAGCCTGAAGTGGCCCATGAGCCACCAGTTGATAATCACAGTTAGTGGGTTGTTGCGGCTCTGAACACTTTTACTTTAGTGAACGAAGGTGTAAAAATGGCTCTTTTGATCGTAAAGGTTGCAGACCCCTGACATAGATCATTAAATAAAAAGAATAAGTTGTACAAAGAAAAATCTTAATCTTAGCTCTTAACATGTGAGGACTGAGGGAACAGAGGAAATGTGTTTAAAAATATAAAAATAACAACACAAGTTCTAAAATTTACAGATTAATGAAACCAAAACTAAAACCAAGTTATTATTTTTGCTTAAAGAAAAGTATTATGATTAAAACAGAGTAAAATAATATATTCTAAAGGTTGTAAATAAGTAGTTTAATATAAAGCCAGATTCAACAGCCAAATCTAGAGTTTACTTTAAAAGCATCAACACTCTGAGCTGGTCTTAGGTTCTTAAAAAGGCTGTTCTACAAGTGAAGACCTTATTTAAAAAAATAATGCCTTTATGTGGACTTTTCTTTTAACCAAATATAATAAAAAAATAGGGCCTTTTCGAGAGGAGCCGAGGGGTGAGCGAAAGTACTCATAAGGTACAAGCAAACCTACTAAACTAAATATGACCAAAACTATAAACGGCCAAAAAAAAAGAAAAGTCTTAGTTTAAGTGTAATGTAATCAGTCTTGTTTTTAATCAACATTTGTGCAGCTGAGATAAACACAGAGTTGTATTCTATCGTACAGAAATAACCCCAAGGTTTATAATTTGTTCTGATGGGTTTGAGCCAGAGTTCTGTTTTATTTAATTTTTTTCTATTTAGGTACCAGTTACTGAAACTTCTGTTTAGTCACGATTGAGCTGGAGAAATTTTTCAGCCATCCATAACTTTGCAGTTTAAAAGGAGCATGGATCGTCTGTAGGTCGTCTGAAGACTCATCAATATAAAGCTGTGTGTCGTCAGCATAACTGTAAGCTTGGTCTCCCGATGAGGTTTCCTGGTGTCAGCGTTCATAAATTAAAAAGCGCTGAGCCTAAAATTTTTGTTTGTGCAACTTCGTACTTAAGTGTGTGGTGTTTAAATAGTTATGATTATTAAAAAATAATTGTAAGGTATGAATTAAACCACTTAGTGCAGTTCCAGAAATGCCAAGTGTCTGTTGGCAAAAATGTTGTGGTTGAAATGTTGGGTCTAATAACAGATCAGATCCACGTTCTCTGAGATCATTTAAAATCATGATTGATGCTATCTCTGTACTATCATTGGATCTAAAACCAGACTGGTATTATTTTTCATACATGTTATGAATATGTATAAAATAAATAATAATAAAAATCAATAAAAACAATCTTTAAAACTTCATTTAAAAATATCAAGTTTGATTTGAAATCGATCTGAGGTGTGGAGGAATCTCTTCTGGTGGAGTTTAATGGTGGCAATAATAGAGTTCAGGAGTTAAACCGTATCTCATTAAAACCCGATCTGTTCAGAGCAGGGATTATTTTTGTTCTGGAACCTTTCCTTGACAGATTGACTTCTAGACCTGTTGGAGAAATCCCGTGCCATTCGCCAGGCCAAAGAGGAGAGGACGTTCCATATTTTCTACTACTTGCTCACAGGAGCAGGAGAGAGATTGCGAAGTGAGTGCCTTGTTAAATATTTTTCAAGGGTCATTGATGTGCATGTACTTGGCAAATAGTTTAACTTCTCGTTGACATTTATCACAGAGGATCTCCTCCTTGAAAATTACAACAACTACCGATTCCTTTCCAATGGAAATGTCACGATCCCGGGGCAGCAGGACAAGGATCTGTTCACAGAGACCATGGAAGCCTTTAAGATCATGAGTATTCCAGAGGACGAGCAAATTGGTAAGGAAACTGATATCCTGGTTTATTTTTCAGTGGGACTTTGCCCGTGTGATAATTTTCTGTTTGTGCAGGCTTGTTGAAGGTGGTGGCTTCAGTTCTGCAGCTTGGAAACATGAGCTTCAAGAAGGAGCGCCACACAGACCAGGCTTCCATGCCTGACAACACGGGTACGTTAGACCAGATACCAGTGGTGGGTACCACTAACTAAAAAGTAAGCTAAAATAAATTGGCGGAAGCTAATGCTAAATTGCTAACCGCTAAGATGACTTTACTCAGTCTGCGTCACACGACCTTCAGTTGAAACTGCGTCGACCAATCACGTCACGCGTACACGTTGTAAGCTATAGCATACCTAATGGACACTTCGAGACACTCCCACAACAGGCAGGAACAAGATTGTGAATTTTGTTTGCGGATTTAAAGTTGGCGAAACCTAATTTACTTGAATTTAATTTAGCTAGTGAAAAGAAACTAAAATTAGTTTAGCTGTTAGGTGTTAGCGGACCTGTGCCCACCACTGCCAGATAACCTCTCCACACTCATTTTTACTGTTTGTCAGATTTAACATCTGATTATTATTATTTTTTTTCTCAACAGCTGCTCAGAAGGTTTGTCATCTGATGGGCATGAACGTCACAGACTTCACCCGGGCCATCCTGTCACCCAGAATCAAAGTGGGCCGAGACTTCGTCCAGAAGGCTCAGACTCAAGAACAGGCAGAGTTTGCAGTGGAAGCTCTGGCCAAGGCCACATATGAAAGGATGTTCCGCTGGCTTGTCATGAGAATCAACAAAGCTCTCGACAAGACCAAGAGACAGGGAGCGTCCTTCATTGGCATCTTGGACATTGCTGGCTTTGAGATCTTTGAGGTAAGTCCAGTGAACCTTTAAAAAGACTTCACCATCGAGTCGTGTAGTGCAAACCCACAGATATGTTGATTATCTTGTTTTTCTTTTGTTTCTTCAGCTGAACTCATTCGAGCAGCTGTGCATCAACTACACCAACGAGAAGCTGCAGCAGCTCTTCAACCACACCATGTTCATCCTGGAGCAGGAGGAGTACCAGAGGGAGGGCATCGAGTGGAGCTTCATCGACTTCGGCCTCGACCTGCAGCCCTGCATCGACCTCATCGAGAAGCCTGTGAGTTTCTTCCCTTCATCTTTCTGTATTTGCAGCTTTCATGTTGCTGTTTAGTGCACATGTTTATTTGGCACCATTGTCTGCTTCCTCTCATGCACTCTTGTGTCTTAAGGCCAGTCCTCCTGGAATCCTCGCTCTGCTGGATGAGGAGTGCTGGTTCCCCAAGGCTACAGACAAGAGCTTTGTGGAAAAGGTGCTCCAGGAGCAGGGCACACACCCCAAGTTCTTCAAGCCCAAGAAACTGAAGGACGAAGCAGATTTCTGTATTATTCATTATGCTGGCAAGGTACATTTATTCATACGGTCTGTCCTGCGGCTAACTTTTGGAACGGCTCTCCTACATAACGAATCTTAAACACATCTTGACCATTTCTGCCTAATGTTTCTTCTCAGGTGGACTACAAAGCGGATGAGTGGTTGATGAAGAACATGGACCCGCTGAACGACAACGTGGCCACACTCCTCAACCAGTCCACTGACAAGTTTGTTTCTGAGCTCTGGAAGGACGGTGAGTCAAAGCAGCTGTTTGAGCCAGAGCAGCTTCATCATTTCATGGTGTGGGAACAGATCTGGTGTTCTCTTGTTCATAGAGCTTTCTCTCTCTCTTACTGTCTGCTGTGTGGGCCTTTGTGTTTATCTTTTGTCAAATCCCACTGGTCATTTGTCTTATTTCTTCCTCTGTATGGCCCCATTTTGTTTGTCCTTTTTTATTGGCTGTCAGAAGTAAAGAATTGTCAGAGAGCATATTTTTATCAGCGTTTTCCTATTCTACACTCAGATCCAGGTGAAAGGATTCTTAATATATCTTTTTCCTGCCGTTTGTTTTTCACCTGAAAACCTCTTGACATTCCTAATGTCTTTATCCTTTTCTGATAGTTATTTTAAGTCTAATTTTATTATCAGTTTCTGTCTCTGTACAAACATCTCTGAATGCAGTAAGAATCTTCCGGTGTTCCTGTTGCTCCTTCATTGGCCTCTTCTTTTCTCCCTCTGTGTAATAGTGTTGTTTGGGGACTCCTGGTGTTGGTCATGGGTACTGCAGCAGTGCACCAATGGGTATAAACTGCATGGGTTTGGTTTTTGTCACTGCAAACATACCTGTTCCACCACAATCACTAAAGAATGCCAACTTCCTGGTGCGCACACATCTAAAGCAATCATAGTTTTCACCCAGAACAACAAACTGGAGCTGATGGATATGTTCGTCTCTGCATTTATTACCGTATATATTGAGCTCTTTATTATTTTATTTTGTCATGCTGTGTTATCCTTCCACATTTCACTTGCTTCTTGTGATTGCGCTCCATCGTCCTTGCCCCACACTTTTCCTCCAACATGTACTGGTTGTGTGTGGCGTTGCACTGGTTCCGTGCACCACCTCCTGGCCTGCCGTGTGTGTTTTTCAGGAGGTGCTGTGACGGTAGTTATCGTGACGAGCATTTGGTTTGAACTTGTCCAAATAAATACTCGGTCGGATAAGAAATGTGACCGGATGTATCTTTTCTTACAGTTTTCTCTTTCTCTTTCAGTTGACAGCATTGTGGGGCTGGATAAGGTGTCCGGCATGTCCGAGATGCCCGGTGCCTTCAGGACCCGGAAAGGGATGTTCCGCACCGTGGGCCAGCTGTACAAGGAGCAGCTGTCCAAACTCATGGCCACGCTGAGGAACACAAACCCCAACTTTGTCCGCTGCATCATCCCCAACCACGAGAAAAAGGTATCGGGTGTCTTTAAGCCTTTGAAAATTTTAGGAATTTAACAGAATTGCGTTCTTCTTAAAAAACATTGGGTAGCTGAAGCGAGTAAGGTTGCTGTGAAGTTTCTACCTAAAGTCAAAAACTTGGATGGAGTGCATGTGCAAAACAAGTGAGCGGCATTAGTATACTGAAGAGGGGCGAAATTAAAGCACTTTAGAGCAAAGTTAATGGGATATGTCAACTTCTTTGAAAGTAAGGTTTAGTTAAAAGGTATAATTCAATTAAATTCAAATCAGTTTATCAAGCGCCAATTCACAAGAGAAGTTGTCTCAGGGCACTGAACAGAAACATTCACTTGCATAAGAATCGGTTAATAACAATATTTCTCTAAGGAGCCAGCAGATTGCTTCAAGTTTACACTTCGTCGCAGACTCTCGTCCTAAGCGAGCACAGATGCAACAGTGCAAAGGCAAAACTCCCTCATGAGGAAGAAACCTCCAGCAGAACCAGGCTCAGGACAAGCGGCCATCTGCTTCGACGGGCTAGGTTTGAGAGGAACAGATACACAATGGCAGGTCCAGGATGGAGGCCATCATGTTTTTCTCTAGGAGGAAAGACAAAAAGACAGAAATCACATGAAATAATAATTACAAACACAAACTATTCATTTGCAACAATTCATTTTAAGAAATAGTCAATTTGTCCTCCAGTAGTCTAAGCCTATAGCAGCATAACAAGCTGCCCCTAACAATAGGATTTATCAAAAAGGAAATTCTTAAGTCCAGTCTTAAAACTGGACAATGTGTCAGCCTCATGGACAGAAACAGGAAGTTGGTTCCACAAGAGAGGAGCCTGATAACTGAAAGATCTTCCTCCCATTCTGCTTTTGGAAACTCTAGGAACCACAAGTAAACCTGCAGTCTTAGATCAAAGTGCTTTGTTAGGAAAATATGGAACAATAAGATCTGTAATATAAGATGGAGCTAGGTTGTTGAGAGCTTTGTAGGTTAGAAGATGAATCCATTCATTCAACCTTTATTTCTGTAGGTTAGTCTCATTGAGCCTCGAGGACTCATTTACAAGAGAGACCGGATTTTAACTGATAACGGTAGACAAATCTTTTTTTTTTTTAAATATAAATTGAAAAGAACAACTGAAAGAAAATTATATTAAAAAAATGAAACAAAAACAGCTAGTTTGTAAATCGATGTAGAATACTGTAGAATATTTTACCTGTTGTAGATGGTGCCTTTTTATTTTGATCTAAATGCAGCTAAACCTAAAGTGAGTTCCTGGCTGCCGTCAGAAAACTACGGAGACGTGTCTGAGTACAGCTTGTACAAACAGTTTTTGGGTGGGTGGGGGGGATCAGTTCTGTTGACGGGTGGGGCACCCCCCTTGTATAATGATAGGAGAAACGCTGATATATTTCTGGAGGGAAATTTAAAGAAAATTGAATTGCCCATTATTAGCTCATCGGTACTGTACAAGCAGATCCATATCCAAAGTTTATCACCGCCATCTTTAAAAAGTATTTGCACATGCACTCGGTAAAACTTTTACATCTTCATTAATTTGTTTAATCTCATGTTTGTTTTGCCATAAATTTTGTGAAATTGTTTTCAAAATGGATCCAGGCTACACCAGACGTGTTGCACTTTACAACTGACGCCAATATTTGTACTTTATAAGAGTCAGAGTTTCATGTAAATACCCACATTATACAAAGTTGACAGCAGTATAAACTTTATGAAATTAGCTTTAAAGTTTTGGAGATTGAAATATTCAGTTGGCAACAATTCAATTTGATCTGCGCTGCGTTGCTCCTGTGGGATGTAAACAGTTTCTTCAAACTGAGTTTTGTTTTTTTAAGATCTATCTACAACAGGAACGATAGTGTTTATAATCTCTTCACAGAACCAACTTCAAAATGAACGAAGTATCCCTTTAAAACTGAAAATATTAAATCAATATAAAAAGTGTGCATTTATGGTACACATGTTTTGTAAAACGGTTTGTAAAACATAATGTAATTTCATGTTCAACTATTTTCAGCCAGGTCATAAAGAAACTGTCCAGATGACTTGACTGAAAATAGTTGGATTGTATACCTGGATTATTGAGCATGGACTTTTTTGGTAATTTCATGTTGTTTCTAGGCTGGTAAACTGGACCCCCACCTGGTTCTGGACCAGCTGAGATGTAACGGTGTTCTGGAGGGGATCCGAATCTGCAGACAGGGATTTCCCAACCGCATCGTCTTCCAGGAGTTCAGACAGAGGTGATGATGATGATGATGATGATTATGTTTTTTTTTTTTTCTTGGAAAAAGATTAACAAAAATGACTCCCATCGTTTCTCAGATATGAAATCCTGACTCCCAACTCCATCCCCAAAGGTTTCATGGATGGAAAGCAAGCCTGTGTGCTCATGGTGAGCATGTTCTCGAACTCTGGTTTGGTTTTTTAATAACTTCCTGCCTCCTCTTCAGGCTCACTGAGCATCTATTTGCTTTCCTTCAGATCAAAGCCCTGGAGCTGGATACCAACCTGTACCGCATCGGTCAGAGCAAAGTTTTCTTCAGAGCAGGAGTCCTGGCTCACCTGGAGGAGGAGAGAGACATGAAGATCACAGACATCATCATCAGCTTCCAGGCGTGGTGCAGAGGCTACGTGGCTCGCAAGTAAGAAGAGCTGACGTGGCTCTGCAAACTTTTTCTGTAGCTCCTGACTGAGTCATTCATGTGTACCGTATTTTTTGCCCTATAAGTTGCGTTTTTTTGCATAATTTGCATGCCCTGCGACTTACTGGCCCAAGCTACATATTTATGGATTTTTTTATAAACCAGTTATTGGCTGAGATATGACCGTTTTCATTAATTCTGACTGAAAATATTGAACACTACCATTTTCAGCCGCTAGATGGCACTCGAGTATGGCATGCTGTTGTATCATGTAATAGATAAAAGTGGCTATTAATGACACAGTTGGCTTGCCATAGACTGCAACCTTCATTCTGCTCGATAGGAGCAACCAAATCAGCTTCATTTCACTGCGCCGCCCCAGTGAAATGCAGCTGATTTGACCATTGAAGTGCATTTATTAAGTAAAAGTTCAACTGAGACACACCTTTACTATAAAGTCGAGCAAACAAATAATAGTTTTAGGTGGATATCTTTTTCAATTTCAAATAAATGCACAGCGACTCGTCCCTCTGCTTATTTGTACTTCCGCGTATCGGCTTTTGAAACACAGATGATTTGACCATAAAAGTGCATTTATTAAGCAAAAGTTAGACTGAGGCACACCTTCGAGCAAACAAATAATTGATTTTAAATGTTATTCTTGTTAAATTCTTGTTGAAATCCTCCCGTGCACGCTCCTGTGGCCATCATTTGTCAGCCAATTGATTTTTGGCACAACACCGGCCCACATTTCCGGGTTGTCAGCGGTGGCGCATAATGGATGCAATGTATACGGTGAAGCGACGTATTTGTTTAGACATATTTGGACTGATACGACTTATAGGGCGGTGTGACGTGTACAGCGGAAAATACGGTAATCTGATAGAAAACGCTGAAAGAAATGTCTCGGTGCATGATAATAGAAAGTTTTATTTTACAGGGCGTTTGCCAAGAGACAGCAGCAGCTGACCGCAATGAGGGTGATCCAGAGGAACTGTGCTGCCTATCTTAAACTCAGGAACTGGCAGTGGTGGAGACTCTTCACTAAGGTTAGCCTCACATCCTTTAATACGTTACATTCTTCTTTTCTTCCTTTATTAACTCTGCTTGTTGCCACGGTTCTTGTCCTCAGGTGAAGCCTCTTCTCCAAGTCAGCAGGCAGGAGGAGGAGATGCAGGCCAAGGACGAAGAGCTGCACAAAGTGAAGGAGAAGCACTTGTTTGCTGAGCAGCAGCTTCAAGAGTTTTCAGAAAAACACGATCAGGTAAAATGGAAAAAGACGAGTGCTTTTTAATTTAGTTTTAGGAAGTAAATGCGCACGTTGTTAAAACGCTCTGTTTTCTGTGCTTGTAGTTGAACGCTGAGAAGATGGCACTTCAGGAGCAGCTTCAGGCAGAAACGGAGCTCTGCGCCGAGGCCGAGGAGATGAGAGCACGTCTGGCCGCCAGGAAGCAGGAGCTGGAGGAGATCCTCCACGACCTGGAGGCGCGTGTGGAGGAGGAGGAAGAGCGCGCCTCTCATCTGACGTTGGAGAAGAAAAAGATGCAGCAGAATATCTCTGTAAGCAAAATTTTTATCCTAATAACGTGGTTTCGTTACCGTATCTGTGATCGTCACAGTTTCACGTGAGCAAACATCTGGTCTTTAAATGCGAACAGGATTTGGAGCAGCAGCTGGATGAAGAGGAGGCAGCCAGACAGAAACTCCAGCTGGAGAAGGTCACTTTGGAAGCCAAGATGAAGAAGATCGAAGATGATGTGATGATTTTAGACGACCAGAACAACAAACTACTCAAGGTTAGAATTTAAAATAAATTAAAGCCAACCTTTGTTTTATTTTAATATTTGTACATGTAGGCGCAGAAAACTAAACAAAAACCAGCTGCGTCGTTTCCACCATTAAAACACTTTTATTTCTTGAATCTAGGAGAAGAAGTTGATGGAGGAGAGAATCTCTGAGTTTACCACCAACCTGGCAGAGGAGGAGGAGAAATCCAAGAGTCTGCAGAAACTCAAGACCAAACACGAGGCTATGATCACAGACCTGGAGGGTAGGAACCAAACACCTGCTAACACCTCGGGACCACATTCATAGTTTGTGTCTTCAGGGTTCCTTCAGTCTTATCGTGGAATTTAAGTGGACTCTTTCTCAGCTGTGGATGAATATGAAAGGAGTATGTTTAAAAAGTGTTTCCAGACTTTCATCCATTATCTTTACTCATTTTTTTTTTCCTTTTTGGGTCATGGGGATCACTGGTGCCCATGTCCAGCCATCACTGTGTGAGAGGTGGGGGACACCCTGGACAGGTCTCCAGTCCATCACAGGGACAAACAAGACAACCATTCACTCACTCACACCTAGGGACAATTTAGAGTTGCCAGTCAGCCTAACATGCATGTAACATGCATGTTTTTGGTCTATTTGATCTGGCAACCTTCTCACTGAGAGGCGGCAGCTCCACCAACTGAGCCACCATGCAGCCATTTTTAAAATTAACTCTACAAGTTGCTGCAGTGA
>NC_056512.1:19180387-19195202 GCF_014905685.2 Nematolebias whitei
AAGAAAAGCTTTGCAGAGAGTGGTGAAGGCTGCACAGAAGAATGTTTGAGTCAGCCTCCCCACCATCAGACATCTACACCTCCAGATGCAGGAAGAGAGCCACCTGCATCATGAAGGACCCCACCCACCCAGCACATGCTATTTGCCCTGCTCCCCTCAGGCAGGAGGTGGAGGAGCATTAATCGTAGAGCCACTAGACTGAGGAACAGCTTCTACCCTGAAGCTGCTGTGTTCATTCGTGCTCCTCTGCTCACACACTCATGTTCGTGCTGCAGTTCGGCGCATTGTTTTTATGCTATTAGTGCTTGGCATATTTTTTTTGTTAAAAAAAATGTCTTAGTTCATATCTTAGATCTTATTACTGTTTTACATTTTATTGTATGCAACTGGGACCCTGTGTACACAATTAAAGAAACTAACTGATAATAAAAATCGATTCTGGCATTGTGAGTAGAGATTAAGGAGCACATTTTCTCAAAGTGGTGAATAATGTTTACTTTTTAACATTGCAACTAACATTTTAAACGTGTTTTTGACCTAAAAATAAAACGCGACGCGATACTTTATTTTTTTTAAATTTTATATCTTTATTTACAACTTCACTTCAAATACAAGAATCTAAAAAAGTAACAATGAAGCGACGCGACACTCCAACTTCGGTTACGTTACGTTGGGCGCGTTCCCGCACGTCACGTTGACGTCGCGGGCACAGCGCCGTTTATCCAATCACAAGTCAGTTTGATTTTTAGTGGGCGGGGCTTAATCACAACTAGACACGCGGCCGCCTCTCTCAATCCGGCACTGGCTGGTTTTTTTAAGCTAACTCATTGATAATAGTTCCAGTTTATTCTGCCACAGAAATGGACTTTCGTTGCGTTTAAGATTTATGTCCGTCTATTCTCGGGCTATCAAAGGCGATAAGAAGGTGAACGCACTAAAACTTTATTCCGACGGGTATTTTTTTTTTTACGTTTTTATCTACAGCTCCTAGCTAGCTGCTTTCATCAGCTGGTTTGTTTATACTTTGACAAGTTGGAGAGTTTTGCTAACAAGCAATGACAAAGCTACTATCAATCTTTACAAACATAACTTTGGTAATTTTTGAAGGCATGAAACTGAACACAATCGTAAAAAGGTTTAATTTGATCATTTTTAATGCATAATATAAAATTGTTCTGTATTTGTTAAGGACGTAAAATACGTTCCCTTTAATGCATTTACTTAACCGCTTGCTTTTGTGACTGTTAAGCTGCTAAACATTTAGTTTAATAATTTATTTTATAACTGTTTTAACCTAGCATGCATCCACTGGGAGGAAAAGAAAATGGACTAAAAGTTTAGTCATGATCAGCCAAGCATATAAAGTGCATTAATTTATTAATGAGAAGGGCGTGCAGCCATGATGTTAGTTAATGAGTAGCTGCGTGTTGCGTGGTCACAAATGGGAAAGGCAGTGTTGGGTCAGATGACCTTATTTAATCAGCTGTATGTGTTTCAGACAGCAGAGAGCTCTTCAGCACACATCCTCCTCTTCATCGTCTGCGGTGGATCCTCAGCTGCTCTCTACAAACCCCCCACCACTGAAGAAACCGCTTGGACCTTCTGCTCCTCTGTTTAGTCATCCTTCAAACTAAGTGGACTGCAGAGAAGGAAGAGAAACAAAATCAAGAGTTTGTGGTTTAGTCGTCATCACCTGGAAACACTATGGAGATGTTACTGGTGAGTGTCAGGATGCTCTTCGTTCACCACACATCAGGTTTCGTCACATTTGGACAGTGCGGATTTTCTGGCGGGACATAATGTCTTCAGGCAGTTGTAGGAACGCCACAGAAACCCTTCACTTTCTGTTCCCCCTCAGGTTCACCCAGCTATCAAAGCCTTCATGTGTGGCTCCCTCAGTGGGACTTGCTCCACTCTGCTGTTCCAACCTCTGGACCTGGTCAAGACCCGCCTGCAGACGCTGCAGAGCGGCGTGCAGCCCGGGTGAGTTTGTGTATATGCACACGTTACTTTTAGTTTTCACCGCACACTTTCTTACCTGTTTTCTCCTAAAACTTTGATAATCACCTCAGACTGACGGTATCACACGTGAAGGCCGTGCTCATCCCTTCCGTCTGTTGCTGATTGATTTTTGTTCCCTCTGCAGCTCAGGCAGAGTGGGCATGGTGTCCGTGCTCCTCAGTGTGGTGCGGACAGAGAGGCTACTGGGACTGTGGAAAGGCGTTTCCCCGGTAGGCATGCCTCTAATTAAAACACAGACCAATATATTCTCCCTCTTGTCAAAGAAGTCTGCTTTACCGAGAAAAGCGTTTTGCTAAATCGGCACATCTGAGGCAGGATGTGAGTGAAAATGTGCTCTCCCCCCCCATCTGCTCCTCTAGTCTTTTGTCCGGACCATCCCAGGAGTGGGGATCTACTTCAGCACCTACCATTCCATGAAGCAGCACTTCCTGCAGGACCGCAGGCCGGGGGCCATGCAGGCTGTGCTCCTGGGAGGGGGCGCTCGGACGGTGGCGGGGGTCGTGATGCTGCCAATCACGGTCATCAAGACACGTTTTGAAGTAAGCAGTTTTCCTTTTGCTTCAGCTGATTTATAGGTGATTATTGCTCTTTAAGTTGTAGCTGCATTTCAGTCCAGCTATCTTTAATGAAAATTGTCTTGGAGGGTTATTCGGCTGCTAAATAATGAATTGTTATCCCTTAAAAGGCAGGTTATACTGGTGTTAATTTCAAGTAAAACTTATTGAATCTGTTTATATTGTGCAAAAATCAATGTCTACAAAACGTTTGTGCAGCTTCAGCTGAGGAAACGGCACACTGCGAGTTTGAGGCTAATTATAAAAGCTATCACTGAATCAAACAACAAAATGTAAACTTAAAGGTTAGCTAGAAGTAGCGAATGGTTAGCTAAAAGAATTGGCTAAAAAAAATGAAGGTGTGCCTAAATGTAGCCGAAGGCTAGGTAAAAGCTAAAATAGCAGCTAAAAACAAAATGGAGCTAATTTGCTGAATCATATTTCAAAGAGAACACATTGAAATATCTAAATGTAATTTTATGGGGAAAAATATTTGTAAATTTAAATATTAAAAAAATGTATAAAGTTACAAAACCCAGAAATTGTAGCACGAATGGCTAATTCAGCACAAAGTAGTTTGATTGCAGCGAGCGTACAGCAGACTAAAGAGAAGCAGCAGTGTGGTGCTGTCGTCTTTAACTCTGCGGTGTTCGATGTTTAGCGCGGTAGCTCAGTGTGTTTTTATCTGACCCACACGTCCTGTTCCAGTGTGGCAGGTACCGCTACGTGAGCGTGTGTGGGGCTCTGCGCAGCGTGTGTCAGACTGAAGGTCCTGCGGCTCTGTTCTCTGGTCTGATGGCCACTCTCCTCAGAGACGTTCCTTTCTCTGGGATCTACCTCATGTTTTACAGCCAGAGCAAAGCCTCGCTGCCACAAGGTGCGTCATCGAACGTCTGTGAGGGACGACAAATGGCTTCACGTACTTAACCTACAATCTTCTGTCCTCTTTGAAGAGATCAGCGCCTCGCCTTCAGCCCCCCTGGCTAACTTCACCTGTGGGATCCTGGCTGGTGTTCTGGCCTCTCTGATCACACAACCCGCCGACGTCGTCAAAACACACGTCCAAGTGAACCCACAGCTGAGGACCACAGAAGCCATCCGATCCATCTATACGGTAACTATCTCACTCCTCCTGCTCTTGGGTGATCCCGTCAGTAGCACTTTAATCACATCTCACTTGTCTTCTAAGGAGCGTGGACTCCAGGGCTTCTTCAGGGGCGCGGTTCCTCGCTCCCTGAGGAGAACCATGATGGCAGCCATGGCGTGGACCGTGTTCGAGCAGATGATGGAGCGCATCGGCCTCAAGTCCTGAAGAGGAGGGTTGAGAAGAAGCTCGCAAATCAAAGAAGATATGAAGTCAGAGCGAAGAGCTGGGCAGGCGCGCAGACAGGAAGTGCTGCAGTTGCTTTGCTCAAAGGAGCAGCGGCAGCTTTCAGGGACAAACTAACATTAGTGGTGAGCTCAGAACGCTCGCGCTGCGTGACCGACTCACTCTACGATGGACGAGGACCATGTGTTGGATGACATGTGTTTAAAGCTGGAGTGGAGGAGTCGCCACTCACACCCGTGTCTTATAATGTCACAATGTTTGAAACGATGCAGAAATGAAGATGCTCGGTGTTGTAGACCGTGCACGACCGCTGATCCGTGCTACAACTTACATGTTTTCTGCAGGACTTTTCACGTCTCTGTGGTTTCACCGCTGTGATTTTTTTTCAGAGCAGACGAATGAAGTGGCTCCGTTTATCTTTACAGATAGCGCTGAGATAGTCGTCAGACAGCTGACCTTTAACCTCTGCAGGAGTTTCAAACCCGGACTAACTCTCAGGACAAGAAACAGTCTCTATGATTTAACTGTGTCTTATTTATTCAATACTATAAAATGAAGTTGTGTAAAAATAAACAGAATATATATATATGTTTGCTTAAATTAAATGACTAATTTATTGTGACTGTTAGATAAATAAAAATTTTTAAAGATAATTGAACAATAAACATTTTTGTCTTGTTTATTTGTGTTTTCTCAGTTGAGCTTTAATGGCTCAGACATTTTATATCCAGATGTTGCAGAATGATTTTATAAAAACTGAATGCACAAGCTTGAATTTATTCTGGATATTCTTGAATTCACACTGGCTCAAAACTACATGTATGGTCACATATGTTCACTCCCCCCTCTAGTATTTGCTGAAATGTCCCTTATCAAGTTGCTCCTTCGACCACAGGCTTTTTATTTGTCCATGAAAGTTGTGAGCATGAGGACTTGGAAAAGAAGTCAAGTACAAACTTCCCATGTGGCTGCATCTAAGCAACAAAAAAGTTTTCTATCAAAAATTGGGTTGCCACGTCAAAATTCAAGATGGCCAACGCTATATACGTAAACTTTGTAAACTGATAACTTGCATATTGGTGTGGAGCGGCATCTAAAGGTTCCTTTAAAAAATTATGTTTCCATGTGAAAACAATAAATATATATTTATGTATACATGTGACTTATCTGTGCTGCTGATTATCTCCTGCTTTGTATTCATTCATACCATCTGCTCGCTAGACTCATGTTCGGGCTGCTGTTTAATGCACCATATTATTTTACATTATTAGTGTTTAGTGTGTATCTTGGATCCTTTTATACTGTCTATATTTTTATTTTTTGGTGCAACTGGGACCTTGAGTACATAATGTCGTTCCACCTCATGTACCACTTGTGATGCGAATGACAAAGAATTTTGAATTTGATAAATCAAACACATCTATCATTTGAGGAAACTATGCCTTCTTGTTTTTAAATTGCATAAAAGTATAGTTTCGTCAAATAATTAACATGCCCTTGGCCACCATCGGCCACCCCCTGGCTCCACCACTGCACCTGGTGATGGATTAAAATGGCTCCCTCCGTCAGTCTCTGACAAGAAAAACAAAAATCTACCTCCATTCTTCACGGTGTAACTCCTACCCACTTGAATATCTTACACCAAAAACATTTAGGTTTACTTCACTCTTATCTCGAAATCTTCAAACATTAACTACTCAAATCCTTGAGGATGGGGGACGTCTGCGTACCGCTTGTTGCATCAACAAGCTCCAAACTGATATTTGACTCTTGGCAGAATTGATGAGTTCATAGATATTGGTTGATTTATTGGCACATTCCCGACTTAAGCAGGCTCCCTTCATTTTTAGGTTATCTTAACTTTAGCTTGATTTATCAGGAACTTGTGTTTGGATCATTGTACTGTGATGAATGATCAACGTAAACATAGTTTCAATCATCTAGCTGTAAACCTGAGGTGAAGTAGAAGAGTTTGGACAAAGTTGTTGTCCTTCATTATTCTCTCCACTTTCAAAAGTGCACTACCCCACAGCATGATGCTACCACCACCATGCTTAACAGTCGTTACAGCCTTCTTAGGCTTGAAATCCTCACCTCGACGACTCCTAACAAACTTCTTGTCATTAGTAGCTGAAACTTTGTCTCGTCTGACCACGAAACTTTTCTCCAGAAGGTATTTGACTTGTCCATGTGGGCTGTTGCACAGTTCAGTCCATGAGTATTGGTCAATAGGTGCTGTCAAGCTTCAGCACCGCTTTTGAAAGGATTCAAGGGAATGTGCACGTAATTTTGACCCTGTGACTGTGGATTCAAGAAAATCCATAACGCATCCAAACTTCTGCACACACGTCTTGTTTTTAAAGCTTTGTGTTGTCCAAGTTAACCTTAAACCAACTACGAATGTCTTGTTTTCGACATCTGTGGTCAATAATTTGAGGTATTTCAATTTTATAAACTTCTGCACAGACAGCATTCTTGTTCAGTTTCCTTTTATTCACTGATAAAGACATAAAACCATAAAGTTGCGTGAGAGTCTTTTGTACGGGGTCAGTGTGTGGTGTAAAACAGCCCGAGGCACTCGGCTTGGCATGTTGCGAAGTCCTTATGAGAACACGAGGGCCAATAAGTTATCACGGCACTGCTGGAGATAAGCTGTACTGGGGGTGTGGTGACATGACATCAAATGGCAGAAAAGAACACCAGGTTGTAGGGCTCAGGTTAACACAGGAAACACAATTACACACAGATATTGTGTTTGTGTTTCTTTAACATCATCTAGAAGATGCATAACCGGATGTTTTGGATCTATGGAAATCATATCTGTGACACATTCAGAGATTCATGACGTAAATCAGTGAAAATCAATCAAATTTCTGTGATTTTTAACTCCAATTTTCATATTGTTGCCACCAAATACCCTTTTTTAAAATTATGTCTCAAATAATTAAATTTTGTATTAATTGTTCCTCCTCCTAGTCCCCTGGTTCTTATTCAAGCCAAGTCAGCACATGTGGATCACCAGCTAACTTATCTGGTTTATTTTTAATAGTGTATTATAACCAGGTCTTTTCAGGATTACAACTTTCTGGGCAACTTTTTCTCACCTGGCAATGTTTCGATAAATAATTTCTCAACCCCGTGCGTCCTTGTGTACATATTATGATCCTTTAGCCTGGAACACTTTATCTCCAGTAAATATGGTTTCAACACAGGTCAAGTTTTTCACCGAGAAGTCAGCGTCTCAGCATTGTCTTAATATGGTCTTTCCATCTCCATTGTCTTAATATGGGATATTCATCCGACCCACGGGCCGTGTCCACTGGTAACCTCTTCCTCTGTTGCAGCAACCAGCATAAAACCGCCACCTAGCGGTCACAATGTAGAACTACACCACTCACAAAAAACCGACCAATCACACGCCTGGAAATCTGGTATAAAAATGACGTCACGTCCTCTGAGCGCTCTCTTTTTCACCGTGTGCGCTGACTTCCAAACGGCGTTGTTTCGTGGTGAGTTTTATTCGGTTTTATTTCGGCCGTAATGAAAGTTAAAAAAGACCGACGACACAAAGAAAAGCTGGACTGGTTCAGTGTCCAGCTGCGGAGCAGAAAAAGTGTCACTTGTCGCCTCCAAAACCGCCTTTATTTCATGATTGTCAAAATGCTAACGTTAACGGCTAACAAGTTAGCCTTGAACACGCGTTCATCTTTTTTTTTTTCAACACCTAATTCTTTTCACGTGCAGTTAAACATCACGTGTTTATCGCAATACTTCTCTGAGATGTCTGCTAATATTAGTACTGATCCTAAGAGGCATTGCATTTATTTCATTATTTTTTTCGCTTTAAGAGGCCGCTTATGACCGGAAGCTTCATAGCTAGCAGCGCATGAGGTGGCGGACTCAATTTCCCAGAAGGCCTTAAATTACACAAAAATTCAAGAGCCTAGTATTAAACTGAAGATATTATTTTTTATGTTTGTTTCTGCTGTTTAAAGTGAGTTTTAGCAACAATAAAACAAGTCTTTCTATTCTGGCTATTAAATATTGTCATGCTTTTGTTTTTTCCAAATGTTATCCATTGTAGATGTTAATATTTTCTTAAGATGTTTATGACCATTTAAGTGTGCCATGAACTACATTTTATAAATGATAATAAATTAAAGTCGTGTAGTTAAGAACCTTACCTTTTTGTCTTCGTACTTGCAGATATTATTTGCTTTTTAACAATGTGTAAGTTTGTGATGCTAAAGCTTTCTATCCATTTGATTCTGTACCAGCTCTCCCACTTAAATCGTAACGCAGGGAAAGTGGTCACGATGTCCGGAGGTCTGGATGTCCTTCAGATGAAGGAGGAGGATGTGCTGAAGTTCCTGGCTGCAGGAACCCACCTGGGAGGCACCAACCTGGACTTCCAGATGGACCAGTACGTCTACAAGAGAAAAAGTGACGGTGAGTGGTAGGAGGATTCGGCGCAGCATCAGTACCACATGATTTAAAATTAACATCCGTTTTCTTCTGTTCACCAGGTGTTTACATCATAAACCTGAAGAAGACCTGGGAGAAGCTGCTCCTGGCAGCCAGGGCTATTGTTGCAATCGAGAACCCAGCTGACGTGTGCGTCATCTCCTCCAGAAACACCGGACAGGTACAAGGGTAAAAACTTGATTAAAATTCATATAACGGTTTTAAAGATTAACCTTTTTATTTTTTTCCTGTTTTCACATTACGGATGCTTTTTTTGCTGGTACACTGGTATAATCGAGATTTTAAACTCGAAACACAATTTATAGTTTCGTCACGGTAAAGTGTCATGATTAATGCACACTGTTAAAACCAGGCACTTCGATAGTGTTTTGGTGTCGGAAGTGTGCGAGAGTAAGTTGGCCGGGGTTTCGCTAACACCATGAGGACGTCGGTCCTATGACTGGGGTTTGATAGTGACCTGAGCCACAGTTTATTTTTTAAATTAAAGTGTCTAATAGATTAAATTTGCATGTCTTGAGGGTTAACTTGTTCTCTTTGTCCACTGCAGAGGGCTGTGCTGAAGTTTGCCTCTGCCACCGGTTCTACCACCTTCCATGGCCGCTTCACCCCCGGTACCTTCACCAATCAGATCCAGGCTGCTTTCAGAGAGCCCCGCCTCCTGATTGTGACTGATCCCCGCGCTGACCATCAGCCTCTGACAGAGGCTTCGTACGTCAACATCCCCACCATCGCCCTGTGCAACACCGACTCCCCACTGAGATACGTGGACATTGCCATTCCTTGCAACAACAAGGTGAGACTGACTGAACGAGGATGTGAGAACTCATCCACCTTGCTTGCTGTTAGCCTTGACGTTTTTCTAATGGGCAATTGTTTCAGGGTCACCACTCTGTGGGTCTCATGTGGTGGATGTTGGCAAGAGAGGTTCTCAGGATGAGGGGAACCATCTCCAGGGAGCACCCATGGGAGGTCATGCCTGACTTGTACTTCTACAGGGACCCTGAAGAGGTAAGAAGCGCTCTTCTGGTGATGTTACTGTAGATGATGGTCTGGGTGACCCCCTGCTGTATAATGTTTGTGTTACAGATTGAGAAGGAGGAGCAAGCTGCAGCCGAGAAGGCCGTAGTAAAGGAGGAATTCCAGGGCGAATGGAGCGCGCCTCCTGCTGAGTTTGCCCAGCCTGAGGTGGCTGACTGGGCTGAGGGCGTTGCTGTGCCCTCTGTTCCCATCCAGCAGTTCCCTGCAGGTAAGATCAGTCAAACTGATTGTTACATTTATTTTACTGATGCCTAATAATACTTTAAACTCTGTTACAGCTACTGCTGCTACAGCTGCTGCCGCCGTCGCTGCACCACCGGTCAAGACTGGTGAAGTCTTTTCTGGTGAGTTAGTGCAGCCTCTCCTAAACGTGATGAAAGTAGTTTCTGTAGGTCCCTTGGCTCAGTGTGACATTTCTTCTTTGCAGCTGAAGACTGGAGTACTCAGCCTGCCACAGATGACTGGTCCACTGCTCCCACTGCTCAGGCCTCTGACTGGGGTGGTGCTACTTCTGACTGGGCTTAAACCTTTGACCATGGCAACAATAAATGTGTTTTACACTTTGACTTGTTTTATTAATTGTCCTGCTTTTTGGTGTTAAAATGGTTGAGTAGTTCTGAAAACAAACCCTTTTGGATTCTGATTACGTAATCAAGTGTTGCAGTAATGAAAGCTTTAATCGGTTCATATCAAAAACTCATCGTGATCCTGAAAAAGTTTCAAACTGATCACTGGTAGTTTGCCTAACCACTGGGCAGTCTTAAAATACATGTTAATTGGTTTAAATTAATGTTTTGAAAACGGTTGTAATGGCTTTGAAACATAAAATTTCGTATTCAGGCCTGAATATTGTAAGATTATGCTCATCAGTGCCTTGGTTTAAACAAAAGATCTTGATCAAATTCATCTACACCCCCAGTATAAGATCAAACGGTACATGAAACCAGCAGATGGAAGCTGCAGAGATTTTAATACGTCTAGCATTTTTCTGACCCGTTGACAAAATTTCAATGAAACCAGTATTAACCTAAAAAAAGTGACTATTGGTCACAAATTGATTTATTTTCAAGAGAGATCTGTTATGGGGGAGATTCTGCAGCCTTCCAAAATAAAAATGTTTGGTTTGAACCATCTTAGCAACACAACAGGATTTTTTTTTTTTTAATGCACAGAATATTTTTAGATTAGGTAGATTTTTCTACCTGGATTATTGAGCATGCATCAGGAATGCACAGAATATAAACTCATATTTCCAGAGACTGTTTATGGATAACATTTAACCTAAAAAACTTTTACTATACACTAAACGTGCAAGTTCACAGTAATGCATGTCAATCGAATTTTCTATTACAGTAAATATTTTAGTTTTTTTTTTAATTACTACTCTTGAAGTAAATTTACATTCGGCATTTTTATAATTCAAATGGAACCGAAACGTTCACATACAAACAATTGTATAATCGGATGTTTCAACCATTTCGGGTCGAAAAGCCTTCAAATATGAAGGTCCTCCATGCCAGGACCCTCTCAAGGGGCAGGTGTTGTGCTAAAAACAAGCACCATTTAAATCAAAAACATGTCCATTACACACACCACGCTGCAAAGCGCTTGTTTTGACTAGTAAACGTCAAACGTGATATTTTGAATCGTGTTTTTCAGTACTTTCAAGGTCAAAGTTATTTCACATACGGCGAATACACGGTGTTTTATGGAAAACGCAAGTTGCCGAAACAAATTCTGCCATTAAAAACAAACAAAACTTTTCTGCCGTGTAATTTTATTTTATCCGTTAATATTAGTTTCACATATTTTTGAAGTACTTAAAAATATTGAGAGCAATAATCAATCATTTTAAAAGTGTTTGGGTGGGGGGTCAAATCTGGCAGGTACTTGGTCTACTATGCCCTAAAAAGCACCCCGAACACTATAATGAATGAACAATGAACGAATTCACATCCGTTTGTCTTTTTAAACTTTTATTCGAATTTATTTACAGTTCCCATTAAAAGAGAGAAAAACTCATTCGCGTGGTTTCAACCAGTGTAGTGTTTCTATATTTGAGTGACGCTTTCTTTAAAATGAGGGTTTTTGGCAGCAGGTGTACTTTTTACGGCACAACACTAGTTATCGCGCCTGCGCAGAACTGTCATCTTGTCCACATTCGCGCTTATCTGTCAGGTGGGCGTGGTTTGGCGCTGCCATTGGTGAAACGCGGTTCCTCTTCCTCTCTGGTTTCTGCTTTCTTTTCGTACGCCCAGCCTCTGAATAATGATAATAATGATCAAGATGGCTACTTCAAAATTCTCCATACGGTAGCTGGACACAAATGTTTATGGAAAAGCCGGATTTCCCTTTTCTTCCAGACCCTCGTAGGTGACGGGGCCAGGATTTCCGCTATATGGATTAAAACGGGTCGCGAGGAGAAGTCGTTGTGTTGCCTGCAGGACTCATTCTGAGCGAGCTAGCTAGCAGAGCAACGAGCTAGCTGTCGATTTATTTCCGAGCAGCTGCCGCTCAGAGGAGTGCTGCTGAAATGGCAGAGCCGAGGAAAGTGCCCTTCGTCACCATCTCCTCCTTCGGCAGCTCGCCGCAGACCCCGGAGCCCGGCAAGAAGCGCCGCCGCGAGGACGAGGCCGTCGACATCACTTTTGGGAAAGATGGTGGAGGTGCCGCGGCGGTCGGCGGGTTAGGAGGTGGCGGAGGAGGAGGAGGAGGTCTGTTCGGGAAGGAGGGCGACGCCAACAAAACCGGGGAGGAGAAGCCGACCGTCCGGCTGAGCCTCACCCTGACAGAGCCGAACGACCGAGGGTCCTCGGAGTTCAACTACGGCGAGCTGCTCCACACAAAAACTTCTCCTTCATCTCAGGTCAGACAGCAGACATGACACCATGTTAACAAAGAGGGGCTGACCTGGCAGTTATCAGGCAGCTGCCTGCTCCCCGCGAGCAGCCCCCACTCATAAAACTTTATAAATTGTTGAGTTTAAATCACAACATGTGCATTCACAGTTGCAGTAAGTTTGTGGAAATGTTGCCAGATTTAGAAAACGTGCACCCACAGGACAAATGAAACGAGCCTAAACAAATCATAGCAGCAAACACATGGCATGCTCCTCTTTAGTCCGTTTTATTTCATATGAATCACGTGGTCTGCAGTTGAGCATCGTGTTTTGAGGTTGTTGTGTATTATAATAACCTTATCTTCTCAGATGTTTAAATTAATCCTTGTTCCTGACAGACAGCCACTGGGTTGTTGGTCTCCTTTTACCTTGGGCTACTTTTATTTTGAAAAGTCCCAACTGCATCCATGAGTAGCTTTTGATGAATGTGTCTATATTTTTCTGATGGCAAGCCTCAGTTATCTTAATTTCTTTGCCTAACTTTAAAAATCTACCGCTGACATCACACTTTGTTGCCATTTCTCCAAATATTGCATTTATGATTGTTTGTCTGGGGGTCGTTTGGTCCCTGAAAATGTTTAGGGTCATGTTTGTGAAGTTTTCTATATGATGACAATATTTTAAACCTTTTTTATTTGTGAAACGGTTGCAGTTTTTTCTGGCGACCCATCATATAGGCATTGATGAGCCCCATATTTGAACAAAAAGGGAGTTTTCTCTGCACGCGGACTAATTTTCTGACTGCTGAGGTTTTAAAATTGTCCATCTCAACAGAATCACAAATTGTCCTTTTGTATCAGATTCAATATTCAAATGTTTGCATGACTCCGGATTCAACAGCGCTGGGTTAATTCATGCTTTTGCCACTTTGTAGTTTTTTGCAGTTTGGTCTTTTCGCACCCAGACTTTAGTGGGTAAAAAAATGCAACAAATAACCTGCTGTGATTTTATATGTACAAAATCAGACTACAAGGATACGGTGCTCTGTACAAAGAACGGTGAACGTAGAGTTAATTTGGAGCCGTGTTGGATGTACAGTGTAATCTACTGGATTACACGTATATGACCTCTGTGTCTTTTTTCATTCAGTTCATTCAACCTTTATTTATACAGGTTAGTCTCATTGAGTCACGAGGACTCCTTTACAAGAGAGACCTGCTTTAGACAGAACATATAAAGTGCAGACAACAATAATGATAAACTACAGTAAAAATGCAATTAAAATTAAATTAGTGTTATAAAACAATAAATCAACGTGCCAGATATAAAACAAGGGGGACCCGCTTGTAGGGGAAACACTGGCGTTTTTACGTCATGAAATTGGCACATCATGATACAATTTATTTTCCCGGGCAAGCTTTTTTTTACCGGTATTATCGTGAACGATATGATATGGCTCAGCCCTAGCCTGAGAGCGCACGCTGTAACTGCACTGACTGACTGTGTGACAAGTGGGAGGAGCTATAAGAAGGTAGCAGACTAAGGAGGGATTTATAGATGAAGATGAACCAGTGTGAGAGCCTACGTGTAGATAATGATGACCACCTGACCAAGGAGTACAGAGTGCACTGGTGGGTATGGTAGTTACAACCAGTTATGAATCTTAGTGTGCCATGGTAGACAGCATCCAACATCTGCAAGCAGCTGGCAGGAGCATTCATGTAAATAATGTCACCATAGTCAATGGCTGGCAGGAAGGTAGAGGTTACAAGGTGTTTTCTGGCTTTCAGAGTAAAGTAAGATCTATTTCTAAAAAAGAAACCCAGTTTTAATTTCAATTTCTTTATCAAGTTTTTGACGTGGTTTAAAAGACAGATGTGGATCAATCCCAAGTATTTATAAGAATCTACAAACTCTACAGGAACACCATGCATGGATGAGATGGGAGGAAGAGTTGCTGGCATCGACTTTCTGTTGGAAAACAACATCCTTTTGGTTTTGTCAGCATTTAGCACCAGTTTGAGGTGGAATAAGTCTGATTGAATGATGTCAAATGAAGACTGTAGAAGCTGGAAAACCTTGGCAACTGTGTTAGCTCTGCAATAAACAACAGTGTCGTCGGCATAGAAATGCAAGGATGTGTCAGGAGTGTTTTGGCCTACATTATTTATATAAATTGTAAAAAGAGTGGGACCCAAAACTGAGCCTTGTGGCACACCATTTAGTGACAGTTAGGTAGCTAGATGAAGTGCCGAACACATTGCCTCGGACCTGAGAGATGGTTTGAGAACCAGCCAACAGTGTGATCTGAGAAGGCAGTATCTGAGAGCTTGTAGCACAAGATGTCATGATCTACAGTATCGAAGTCTCTGGACAGCTCTAAGAAAAGTGCAGCACAGCGATCCTTAACATCCAAAGCTTCAACATCATTAAAGACCTTTAGCGAAGCAGTCGTTGTGCTGTGATGTTTCCTGAAGCCAGATTGGAGAGAATATAAAATATTAAGAGTCCTAATACTTCTTGACTTGAGTATTTATCAGTTTTTCT
>NC_056512.1:19195661-19214346 GCF_014905685.2 Nematolebias whitei
TATAGGATCTTATAGGAACTTATAGGATCTTATAGGAACTTATAGGAACTTATAGGATCTAGCCAGGAAATAGTTTATGCATGCATGTACAAAAAGGCAACTTGAGGTAAGTTTTATTAATGTTGGATAAGTTTCAAAGTTAGAATTAAATCCTGCTAACACAAAACATGTTTTTATTTATTTCTAGCTTCAGAGTCAGAGAGTATTATTGTCATACACACCACATGTGGTACACGTGGTGGAACAAGATCATGTACACAGGGTCTCGGTTACATCCCACAATAAAATGTAAAAGACAAACGGCAATAAGATCTAAAATATGAACTAAGAAAAACATCAACTAAATATAAACCAAGCACTAATGGCATAAAAACATTAAAAACAATACACCACAGTGGATATTAAAGTGATTAAATGGCTTCAAACATCTGCTAAGTTCATGGCAAAAACCAACAAAGACATGTTCCTGTTTTTAGTATTTTACATCGCTTTATAATGTAGCTGTTTTTTAATTTAATTTTATTTTTTATAAATTTTTCTTTTATTTTTCAAATCATAGTTTTTTATGATTGTCTACTGATGTAGTGATGAATATCGCCTGGAGGGTAAACGTAACTATATCTTGGCTGCAAATATTCAGTCAAGCTGTGAAGCCGTCAGTCTGATTTCAGTCAGCCGCGCTCAGTCTGTCCCTCCTCCGAGACAGGCACACTGAGCACTGACTGCAATCAGACTGACTGCTTCGGACTGAACGAGAGGAACACACCGCTGGAGCCACGGAGATCGAATGTCCAACGTAAAACTAACTTTACCGCGGTGCCTGGCTAAACAATCCTCATGCTCTTTAATGTGGTGCTTTTTCAAATGTTCATTAAGTTCGATGTTTTGTAGGTCGCGACCGAGCTTCCTGCTCTCGGTACAGCAGCTCTGCAGACACTGCACATTGCTGTCATGCAGTGTTTAGTGTAAAATACAGTGAGGAAAATTAGTATTTGAACACCCTGCGTCTGTGCAAGTTCTCCCACTTAGAAATCATGGAGGGGTCTGACATTTACATGTTAGGTGCATGTCCACTGTGAGAGATGTCATCTAAAAATAAATAATCCAGAAATCACAATGTATGATTTTTAAAATAATTTATTTGTGTTTTACTGCTGCAAATAAGTATTGAACACATGTGAAAATCATTGTTAATATTTGTACAGTATCTTTGTTTGCAGTTACAGAGGTCCAATGTTTCCTGTAGTTTTTCACCAGGTTCACTGCAGCAGAGAGTTTGGTCCATTCCTCCACAGATCTTCTCTAGATCAGCAGGTTTCTGGGCTGTCACTGAGAAACATGGAGTTTGAGTTCCCTCCAAAGATTTTCTATAGGGTTTAGGTCTGGAGACTGGCTAGTCCTCTCCAGAACCTTGATATGCTTCTTATGGAGCCACTCCTTGGTTCTCCTGGCTGTGTGCTTCGGATCATTGTCATGTTGGAAGATCCAGCCACGACCCATCTTCAATGTTCTGAGGGAAGGAGGTTCTTCCCCAAAACCTCACAATACATGGCCCTGGTCATCCTCTCCTTAATACAGTGCAGTCGTCCTGTCACGTGCAGAAAAACACCCCAAAGCATGATGCTTCCACCCCCATGCTTCACAGTAGGGATGGTGTTTTTGGGATGGTACTCTTCATTCTTCATCCTCCAACATGTCAAGTGGAATTAAAACAAAAAGTTCTATTTTGGTCTCATCTGACCATAGAACTTTCTCCCATGACTCCTCTGGATCATCCAAATGGTCATGGTCAAACTTAAGACGGGTCTGGACGTGTGCTGGTTTAACCAGGGGAACCTTCCGTGCCATGCATGATTTTAAACTATGACGTCTTAGTGTGTTACCCACAGTAACCATGGAAACAGTGGTGCCAGCTCTCTTCAGGTCATTGAGCAGCTCCTCCCGTGTAGTTCTGGGCTGGTTCCTCACCTTTCTTAGGATCATTGATACGCCACGAGGTGAGATCTTGCATGGAGCCCCAGTCCGAGGGAGATTGACAGTCATGTTTAGCTTCTTCCATTTTCTAATAATTGCTCCAACAGTTGATCTTTTTTCATCAAGCTGCTTGGCAATTGCCCCGTAGTCCTTTCCAGCCTTGTGGAGGTCTACAATTTTGTCTCTGGTGTCTTTGGACAGCTCTTTGGTCTTAGCCATGTTAGTAGTTGGAGTCTTACTGACTGTGTGGGGTGGACCGGTGTCTTTATGCAGCTACCGACCTCAAACAGGTGCTTCTAATTTAGAATAATCAGTGGAGTGGAGGTGGACTTTATAGAGGAGGACTAACAGGTCTTTGGGGGCCAGAATTGTTGCTGATTGGCAGGTGTTCAAATACTTGTTTGCAGCAGTAACACACAAATAAATTATTTAAAAAAATCATACATTATGATTTCAGGATATTTTTTTATATTGTGTCTCTCACAGTGGACATGCACCTAAGATGAAAATTTCAAACCCCTCCATGATTTCTAAGTGGGAGAACTTGCAAAGTCGCAGTTCAAATACTTATTTTCCTCAATGTACTTCCACACACAGCGGACATGTTACGATGAAAAGTTGGTTAGCCGTTAGCCATAGTGCTGCTCTCAGTCCTCAGCTGTATAAAAAGAGTATTTACTCACGTTTTAGCTGGCTGCAAACTGAAATGGATCCACACAGACACAGACGTGCATCATGGATCGGAAAAATCTGCTACGTAAATTATGCTGGTATCAGATGCTGATACCAGATCGGATCGGCCCCATCCCTAATTCAGATGCATTATAAAAGCCAATTAGTAAAAAATATCTTAAGGAAGAAGCAGACTGTGTCATATCTTCACTTTGTCACAACCTCCCACCGTGAACAGCAAACAGGTGAGGGTGGGAAGAAATGACTTCCTTTTAACAGGAAGAAACCTCCAGCAGAACCAGACTGCAGGTCAGTGAGGACAAGAAAGAGACGAACACGGAGTAGCTGATCCAGGTGTATTGTCTGGATTATGGAGCATGGACTTTGTTGATCCAGGTGTAGTTTCTGTGTGGAGAGTGCAAAGAACATGTCAACAATAGAAATAATGACAAAAACAAATGCAGAGTAGAACGTGTAAAGACAGCAGCAGAGAGAGGAGATGTGGTCAGTTTGTCCTCCAGCATTTGTTAAGCCTATAGCAGCAGAACTAAGGGATTGTTTAGGAAACCCAAGCCAACCCTAACTATAGGATTTATCATAAAGGAAAGACTTCAGCCCAGTCTTAAACTGGACAACGTGTCAGCCTCACAGTCAGAAACTGGAAGTTGGTTCCACAAGAGAGGAGCCTGATAACTGAAAGATCTTCCTCCCATTCTGCTTTGAACCACAAGTAAACCTGCAGTCTGAGAGCGAAGTGCTCTGTTAGGAAAATATGGAACAATAAGCTCTGTAATATAAGATGGAGCTAGGTTGTTGAGAGCTTTGTAGGTTAGAAGTAAGATTTTGAATTAAATTCTGGATTTGACAGGGAGCCAATGGAGAGAAACTAAAACTGGAGAGAGATGATCTCTCCCACTAACTCCAGTTAAGACTCTGGCAGCAGCCTTTTGGATCAATTGAAGATGTTTTAAGGAAGTATTTGGACACCCAGGTAATAAACCATTGCAATAGTCCAGTCTAGACGTGACAAATGCATGAACCAGTTTTTCTGCATCATTTTTAGTTGTTTCTAATTTTAGAGATATTACGCAGGTGGAAGAAGGCAGTTCTAGTAATATTTTTAATGTGGGGGATAAAAGACATGACCTGATGAAAAATAACACCAAGATTTTTAACATTAGAGCTGGAGGACAGATTAATGCCATCTAAGGAGGGAAAAAGACTGAAAATTTATTTCTAAGAGGCTCAGGTCCAAAAACTAAAACCTCAGTCTTGTCTGTGTTCAACAGGAGAAAATTAAGGGTCATCCAGGTTTTTATGTCTTTAAGACATGCTTGTAGTCTAAGTAGCTGATTGGACTCATTTGGTTTAATGGACACATATAATTGTGTATCATCAGCATAACAATGAACATTTATCCCATGCTGTTTAATAACTTTACCTAATGGAAGCATATAGTATACATTAATGTTGTCTGTTTTATATGTTGAAGGTTTTCTATTCTGTGCTTTTCCTCCTTTTGCAGGGAGGCGGCCCAAAGAAGAAGAAAAAGGACCGGATGCAGGATCTCATCGACATCGGTTATGGCTACGATGAGACCGACCCCTTCATAGATAATTCAGAGGCCGTGAGTTTACACACGATTGTTGACTCTGCTTCTTTTTTTAGGTGGAAGTCAATAAAACGGCAAATAAAAATCAGTTCAGCTTCAGTTCTTTCATGGAGACATAGTGAGCTGGAACGAAGCTAAATGTGATGTTCTGTCCACCTCAGTACGATGAGCTGGTGCCGGCATCTCTCACCACAAAGCACGGCGGCTTCTACATCAACACGGGCACTCTGCAGTTCAGGCCTGCGTCGGACTCTGAGGGGGACAACACGAACACCGAGGATCACCACTTCAAGGTCCGCTCAGTCCGTTCTGAGATTGACAGTTTTTTTTAAATAAAACTGTACATGTGGATTAATTCACAGTTGGCTGCGATGCTTAACGCCAATAGTTTACATTTCTTACGTGTTTCTAGAAGATGAAAGATGGTGAAGAGCGAGTGATGAAGAAACGACGGAAAAAGCAAGATGGTGGCATTCTAGAGGACAAGAAACCCAGAAAAAACAAACTACCAAAGCCTGGGTGAGTTTACTGAGAGGCTGATGGCTTTTTTTATTCACACAAGGGCTTTAATAATAATAATAAAAATAAGAATGCATTTTATTTGTTGGTGCCTTCCAAGACACTCGAGGAGACTTTCCAGCATTAGAAACCATGCAGTACAAAACCACAACATTAAAGCACGGGCTAAAGATTAAAAACGAGACGTGGAGGGCTTGATGTCTGAATGAGGTCGGAATTGAACTGGCGACCCTCTGATCACAGGCCCACCCTCTCAAACCTCCATTCCACCACCCCCACAAAATGTACTTAAAACAGTAGTCCCTCGTTTATCACAGGGTTTAGGGACCACGCCCCCTGCAATAAGTGAAAAACTGCAAAGCAGGGATAGTGGGGTGTCAGGCTCGCTTAGAAAAGGGTCAAAATGAAAACGTTTCTCAAACTAAAGGCCAGTTTCAGAATCTACGTTAAGTCAAGTTGGATGCTCAACATCTTTTCTTGGTTGCAGGTTCCTCAAAAATAGTTTGATTGGTCTCATTTGACGTTGTCTGTTACACTTTTGACATCATAAACAAAGTTTACTGAAAAAATTAAAGTGACAAAGTATTTTACGTTTAACATATCCTCTTGGGGGCCAGATAAGATGTCAACAAGGTCAAATCTTCACTTTTTGTGTAAAATAAGTTTTTCATGTTGCTATAACATGAGTAAATTGTTCTTTTTTTTTTTTTTTTTTTTTTTTTTTTGTCCATCCAGCACCAGTTGTAACATTTTTTAAATCTGTACTGTAATAAATTCACTCTATATTTCATAATTAATCCAGTAAATGTAGAGTGAACTGTTAAATGATAACCCGGTCCTGACTGCTGACGCTCCGGCACACCTTTTTATACCTGTTGTTTTGTTGACATCGACTTCCTCTGAAGTTCAGCTGCACGAATATGTTTAAAAAGGTTTTATCAGATTATAAAAATAGAAACTACAAGTTTGATGACATTCCCAGCCCTGTGTGGGATGTAATCCATGTTCACTCAGTAATTCTGTGTTTGTTCTGCACGTTTTTTTTTGTTCTGGCAGAGTTTCGGCTCTGAACGTTCACCGCCCAGAGAAGAAAAAGAGGAAGAAGCTGATGAAGGACTCGCTGCACCTCGCCAACATGCTTCGCCGCTTCACCCGCGAGAAAGAGGAGATGCGCAAGAAGAACATGGCTGCCGCTGGCGGCCTGCCACGACCCAACGCCAAAGTGCCCAGCGTCGTCAGCGCGCCCGTCAGCGCCCACCTCAAGGTCGGCGGCGGCAGCGACAACAACGTGTCGGACCTGACCGACGACCAGGCTGTGATGTCACTGCTGGGCTCCGCCAACAACGACCTGCTGCAGGACATGATGGGCGACCTGGACTTCGGGATGCTGGATTCGCCTCAGCCCGGCAGTCCCACGCAGGGAGAGAACGGGTCGTTCGGGCATAAAAGTGGCGGCGGTCGAGCAGTTCAAGCTAACATGATGCCGCCGCCTCCTCTCCCCGGTGGTCTGCCAGGCCCGCTCGCAAAGCGCATCGAAGACCTGCGAGCGGTGAGGACTTCACTCCTTCCCAACATCCCAGCTGTGTGCGAACGCCACACGCATCCTCATCTTCTTCCTCTTTCTGCAGGCGTCCCGTCTGTTCGATGAAGAGGGCAGGAAGAAGTTCTTCACACTGGACATGAACAACATCTTGCTGGAGTCGGTACCATTGAGTTTGCGTTTACAGGCCAGCGTTGCAGCAGCAGAGTGCTAACCGCTGTTCTTCTGTGTCCACCAGCATCGAGCTGCAGGTTCAGGAGCAGCCCGCGGAGGTGCGCTCAGCCGTCTACTCCCACCTGGAGGCCTTCGTGCCCTGCAATAAAGAAGCTCTGCTCAAACGCCTCAAGAAGCTCAGCCTCAACGTTCAGGTCTGTGCTGCAGTTTGCTGTGGTAGTAGCTGAGAGTCAGCAATTATTCCAGTGTGTGCCATCCGGCAATATTGTTTGAAATTGTGCGTAACAGTATTTTAAACACATTTATCTCTATTCTGACCGTATTATATTTGTTCAGACTCGACAGTTGGTTTGTCTTTGGCCCATGGAAACAGTAACTGAACATTTAAACACTTTACGTAAAGTTTATAATCTAAACACGTTCTGGGTTTAATAAAGGAGGAAACACAAACAACGACTGCCAACAATTTACTCAAGAATTGTTATTAAATTAAACAATAGAAATTGCATTTCCTGTGAAAATGTATTGTGAATGCTTATTGCTGAAGAACTTGATGAAAAACAGCTGAAATTTACTAAAAAACATGCTGAATTTTAGCTGAAAAGGAAGAACAAGCCTAAATTAGCAGAAGAAAGCAGAAAGAACACGTTTGCTGAATTAGGTTTAAATAAGCACAGAAATTATGAAATTAGTTAAAAAAAAGGCTGAAATTAGCAAATAGCTGAAAAGTAGCTGCAAAGGCAGAAAAAGGCTGAAACTACCAGAAGGAAGCAGAAAGAGCTGAAATGAGCTAAAAAAAAGTGGAATTAGCTGAAAACAATAAAAATCGCATAAAACAGCTAAATACGAACTGAAATGACTAAAACTAGCAGAAAAACGTTGACAGGAACATAAACTGAAATAATTAGAAGTTAATTAGACTGAAAGTAGCTGGAATTATCACAAAAAAACTTGAATTTATCTGAAGAGAGGTGAAATTAGCTAAAAAATTAAAAATAAAGGTAGCTGAAAATGTAAAACAAGCTTAAATTAACAGAAGAAAGCAGAAATAACATGTTTGCCCAATTAGACTGAAAGAAGCAGAAATGTAAACAGGAAAAGTAGAAATTATCTGAAAAAAACAAACTAACATTAGCAAATAAACAGCTGAATGTTAGCTAAAAAAGCAGAAAGAAGCTTAAATTACCAGAAGGAAGTGTAGAGAGCACATTTTGCTGAATTAGGTTGAAAAAAAATTACATGAGTGCAAAAAATGTGGAATTAGTTGGAAAAGCTAAAATTAGCATAAACAGCTTAATAGTAGCTGAAATAGCAGAAAAGGCTGAAACTTGTATAAATGAGCTGAAAGGAGCATAACAAGCTGAAATTAGCAGAAAGAAGCTGAAAGGATCACAAAACAGCTGAAATTAGCAGAAAAATAGTTTAAATTTGCACAAGGAAGCTGAAAGAAGCTGAACACATCTAAAGATGTGATGGATGGAAAATGAGCTCAGTTCATTTTCTATGAGGAGAAAGTGGAAGAAAAGGCTAAATATTTCAAAAAGCTAAAATTGCACAACACCAAAAGTCATAGCAGGATGGTCCTGAACAAGTTGAACGTTTTGATTTATGATTTATGGAAATGGCCAAAAAAAAAAAAAAACTGGAACGAGAAATATGTTGAAAAACAAACAGAAGAAAAATTGATCTCAACTGTGTGAATGCTTCATAAACATTCACACAATAATTTATGCTTTCCCTATATTAGTAACAATTCCTGTTTAGTAAATGAAACAAGACTTAGACAGTTTAATATTAATTTTAGATTGTTATAATTTTCCTGCTAAATCTGACCGTGTCTTTCGTTCTTATCTTTATAATCTGGTCAAGTTGTTAGATCTGCGTGTTTTACTCAGGCACATTTACCGTTTGTTAAACCGGAGGAGCTGCAGAATAAAGCTCTGAGTCAGGGCTGCCTGGACGTGTTGCTCCACTCCGCTGTGGGAACAGTAAACAAAATGGTGTACAACACCGGGCTGGTTACGGATGTGCCTGATTTTTAATCAATTTAGCACTCTGGTGGGGTCGAGGCAGATTAATAAAAAAATGACAGTAATCAGCCTAATGAATTAAGCTCACAGTCGATCAGTATGAACCAGTTTGCTTACTGTTTTGTAATGTGGAAGGTCTTTAATAAAACTAAAACGCTAAATGTTCCTGGTTTAGCTTTTTGAAGGCAGAGCCTTTGAGCTGGTTTGTGTGTTGAAATATCTGAGGAGCTGGGATTTGGTTCTACCTGTCATTGTTCCCACTGTACAGCTATATTTAGCGTGTGAGTGCTGCTCTCCTGGATATGTGTGTAATTTCTGACACGGCTCTGCCTCGCAGGACGACCGGCTCCGGACGCCGCTGCTGAAGCTGAAGCTGGCCGTGTGCAGCGTGATGCCGGAGCAGGTCGCTCGCTACAACATGGACTGCATCGCCAAAGTGGCAAAGTAAGAAACCAGCTCTTATTTTAATAGTTAAACGTTTTTGTGGCGCTTGAACCACGTGATGCCTCCTCGCCTCACAGGCAGCAGTCTGAGGAAGGAGACAAAAATGGGTCAGAAGATGACGATGAGGAGAAACCAGGAAAGAGGGTGATGGGGCCTCGGAAGAAGTTTGTGTGGGACGACAAGCTCAGGTTGGAGGTTTTTAGATGCTGGACTAGTAACAAAAATAAACAGGTGGGACTCATTATGCTGTGATTTCCTTCACGTTTATGTGTTTGCAGGTTATTGCTGTGTAACTTGGTGCAGGTGAAGCTCGGCTGCTACGAGCTGGAGGGCAAGAACACGCTGTCTCTGGAAGAGTACCTGAAAGCCTTCATGGAGACGGAGGTGAAACCTCTGTGGCCGAAGGGCTGGATGCAGGCCAGGTGTGTGGGGCACGCTGAGGTCATGTAGAGGAACTCCTTTTTGTCCCCATCATGGAGCAAAGAGGGGGAATTGGAAATTCCCTCTAGCTGTTGGTGCATGTTGTGAGCATACGGTAGTCCCTCGTTTATTGCGGGGGGTTGCGTTCAAGGCCCCCCTGCAATAAGTGAAAACCTGCGAAGAAGAGATGTCACATTTATTTTAGTATGAATTTATATTTTAAGACTTTATAACCCTTACCCACACTCTTGCAATGTTCGGAACTCTTCAACCCATATCATTTTAACAACATCCATGTATGTAGCTGTGGACTACCTGCAGGTTCTGGCTGGCTCTGGCTCGGGGTAGTGGAGAGAGGTCGGACCTACAGCAGTGCGTCCCCCACTCTGAAGTCCTTGTGGGCCAGCTACCAGTTTTCAGATTCGTCAGTGGGTCTGGAGGTCCAGTTCTGCTCCAGTTCTGTGTAATCCTTGAGCGCCAAAGCACTTTTTGTGCGCGTGTGTGTGTGTGTGTGTGTGTGTGTGGGGGGGGGGGGGGGTTCAGCTGGCCAACACGGGACCACATTGAGTCCAAATCTGGTTGGAAAAAAGTCCCAGTGGGCTCCAGAGAAGCCAGACCTACGACAGCGCGTCCCCGCTCAGAAGTCCTTGTGGGCCGACTAACAGCTCTCAGATTCGCCAATGGGTCCAGGGGGTCCAGTTCTGATCCGGTCCGGACCAGAACTGGACCCCCTGGACCGTCCAGTTCCATGCGGTTCTGAATTAGCTGGGTGCTGAAGTGACTAATAAGAACCAAACTTTTTCAGATCAGATCAAAACTTTCCCTCTACATATTTAAGCAGAAGGCAACGGGGCTTCTGGGCGGGGCCCTGTTGGCTTCTGGGAAATGTAGTCCTTATGAATGGTGATACAGTGTAGGCTTACTGAGAGAAAACTAGAAAATGGCAGCGCCTGTCTGAAATATTTTATTTTCGTTAAGTTTTTACTGTACAGTATCCCGTACTGTCCCAATCACGTGAGTAATATTAAAGTTGACAATCGTGTGTAATTTTTTTATTTGTATTTTTTAAATGTGTTAATGTGCGTTGACAAACTGCAATGTAACAAGTTTGTGAAAGTCGAACCGCGAAGTAGCGAGGGACTACTGTATGTACGAACTGACCACTCCTATCATTTGAGTAAACTATGCTTTCTAGTTTTTATGTTGCGTAAAAATATAGTTTCCTCTAACACACAGTAGTCCCTCACTACGTCGCAGTTCGACTTTCGCCGACTTGCTCTATCGCGGTTTTTCAACGCAAGATTGTACACGACACTCGACTGGCGATGGGGAAAGACAGACCCCATCCCCCACCCCCTCCTTTCTCTTTCTGAGGTTGTCGCAGCAGAGAAGGAGAAAGGAGGGGGTGAGGTCTGTCTTTCCCCATCGTGTCTCAGAGACGCACAACAGGCGAGCAAGCAACAGACAGTCTCAGAAAAAGAAAGGAGGCGGGGGAGGGGGTCTTTCCTATACCTGATTGAGCCGCACAAGTGGCATGGGTTGTTTAAATCTAGCGCGACCTGAACCGAGCCTTTAGGAACGAGACCAGGATCAAGAATGCTGGGTATTTCAGGCATGAGGCGATTAGACAATCTGGCAGGGAGGCAGAGACTGGGGAGGCGCAGCACACTGGTGCAGCAGGGGGAAGACTGAGGTGACACCGGTGATGAGCATAAGTGTGGTTGTGGTGGAGAAGTGGGCGTGGCGGAGATCATGACAGGCTGTGCTCTTTTAGAGCGTTTAGAACATTGCAAGAGTGGGAAGGGTTCATGAAGCCTTAAAATTTATACAGTAGTCCCTCATTTATCACAGGTGTTGGGGACCACACCCACTCGCAATAAGTGAAAACCCACGAAGTAGGGATACAGTAGTTCAAGTTCAGTAAACTTTGTCATGACGTGCCAGGCTGTAATCACACTCATCACCTGTTACTCCCAATCTCCCTCCTTAAATAAACAATTTAAATTTAAATACTGTAACATTTTAAGTAAACAATCCATGCAGCATGGATTGTTTACTTAAAATGTTACAGTATTTAAATTGTAGAGAAGTGCAGCAGGACATCAAAGGATGTCACGCAGCTTCAGCTCTGCAGCACGGAGCAGAAATGTACTTCTTGATCGATTACACTGAAACAACTGAACGTAGAAGTGCTAAAATAATAAAAAATAACTTTTAACACTTTTATATTTAGTGATTATGATGATTTTTACAATGTGACATACTTTGAATTTTAATTTGGAAGACAAAAGTCGATCTGTGCATCTGGACAGCAAAGGGTTAACTCTTCACAAAGCTGCAGCTGGAGAAACGTGTGTTGCAGAGAAGGAGATCAGCTGATCGGAGCTTTCTCCTGCACTTGTGGGCTGCACACGTTGCGCTTGTTACACGTCACCACCGACATGGGCCGGTGTTGTGCCAAAAATCGATTGGCTGCTAAATGACGGCAGAGGGAGCGTGCACTGGAGAATTTTAACAAGAATTTAACTAGATTAACTCTTAAAAACAATTATTTGTTTGCTCGACATTATAGTAAATGTGTGTCTCAGTTGAACTTTTACTTAATAAATGCACTTTGATGGTCAAATCAGCTGCATTTCACCGGGGCGGTGCAGGGAAATCAAGCTGATTTGACGGCAAACAACGGTGCAAGTCAATGGCAAGCCGATTGTGTCATTAATAGCCACTTTAATCTATTACATAATACAACGGTGTGCCATACTACTCGACTGCCATCTAGTGCCTGAAAGAGGTAGTGTACAATATTTTCTGTCCGAATGAATGAAAAGGGTCATATCAGTCAAAAATTGATTTATAAATATGGGGGAAAAAGTCCATAAATATGTGGCTTCCGCGTATAAGTCGCAGGGCATGCAAATTATACAAATAATTGCGACTTATAGTGAAAACAATACAGTAAATACTAAAATAAATGTCCCTACTTCACAGTTTTTCACCTTTCGCGGGGGTGTCTGGAACTTGACCCTCGTGATAATCAAGGAACTACTGTATATAATGTTTTATGTGTATACATGTTTATTTTTCCTCCCTCTCTTTTGTGTTTGTTTTCCTTCTTTCCCTTCAGCGGCTGTCGTGACACTAAAAGAATTTGAAACCATAAAATCCTGCGTATGTTTGGCTGTTTGTCAAACGTCCCTTTTAAGTCACGTCTGGTTGAATTGGTTGCCAGCTCGACTGTTGATGTCTGAAAAGAAGAAATCCTTGAGTTACAGAGGTTTCAAAATAATTTCTAGTGTTTACAATTTTTTTTTTTTAATTGAAATGTATGTGTTAAAGATAAAGTGTCTATTTCTAAATCAGGTTCTTTGGGAAATTTTGTAAACAGTGAGCATCTTACTTGTCGTAGATGTCTCTAAACAACCTCAGTTTGAACACGGCTGATGAGCTAACAGCTAGTCAACTCAAACCCACAAAATATTCTAGCAGAAACACTATTTTATAAACTTTTACACTGCCTTTAATTTAGCATTATGCAGTTATTTACATAAGATTTCAGGGCAAATACCAGTGGCAGCAGCTAGCTGTAGCACTTCCAGTGCAATCTGGTAACCCTCCAGGAGGAAGTTCATATTTCTGCTGTAATATTTGTGGAATATATGTTTTTCTAAAAAATGTTTTGCATTAAATATTAAAAAGTTTTGAATGTTAGCATTATTTAAAGCAGGCAGAAATCACAAAAGAGGATGTGATACAACTAGCTGCTGTCGCTACTCTTTGGGCATGCAAATAACCAAAGAATTAATTGTAAATATAAATAACTCTAATGCAAAATGTAAAGCAGTGTGGAGGTTTATAACATGGCGTTCACATTAACCGTTATGAAACTTGACTCCAATTTTATTTTTTATTTTTCTCCACACTGAGGTTGTTCAGAGTCATCTACAGGTAACGCTGTAATTGTGTGTAACTTTTCCACAGAAACTTGCTTCATAATATTTGAACTTTTCCTTTAATATCTTGAGATAACATTATCACAAAAAAACAAGTTTTGTTTGCACAAAATATTGAAACAACTTATCTTAAGATGAGGTGAAAATTAAGTTTTCCCCTTGGCCTCCATAAATGACAGAATCCACAACAGCAGAACAAATAGTGTGTCACAATAAAAGCACAAATTACGTCCACATTAAATAATTTTGAACTTGTGTTTGTTTAATTTTTAAGAATGCTGTTCAAAGAGAGCATCATGGTTCACGGTCATCTAACAGGCTACACGTGAGTCATGTTGCGTCGTAAAACCTGATTTTGCATCAATATGTTTAAAACTTGCTCCTGATTCGTTTGCTTTGTTGGTTTGCTCCAGAGCAAAGAAAAAGATGTTTCCAACAAAACCCAAGCCAAAGGTTGGTGAAATGTATTTTACTTTATGTTGAACTGAAGGCAGTTGGACTTGTTTATTTAAAATGATTTTTAAAGTTGTTTCACGTCTCATCCGATGAGCTTTCGGAAATGACAGATTAAGTCCAGTTTCCTCTAATCCAACAAGTCTGAATCAAAGCTGTTTTATTAAACTAAACTTAAATCTTTCAACTTGCTGAACTTGTTTACTACTCGGAATAAACAAAGGTATTTCTCAGAACCAATGCTGATGTTTCCTCTGTTCTTCCAGGAGGTAGCGTGGGTTCAGCGACCGGCACCTTCAGTGGGTGCCACCCCCTCCCCTGCTGCTCCAGTTGCCAAGCGACCTCCACTGTCACCGTCTGAGCCCATATGTCTCGGCTCTCTCGATGACTCTCCCGCCTTCGACTCCATCTCTCAGGCTCTGGCCATCCTTGGTAACGCAGCCAAGGGCCTGGCTCAGGGAGACAGCCCCCCGTCCCCGGACAGAACCAAGACTGCGACCAACTCTCCCAGCCTCCACGCCTCGGCTCTCCTCCAGCAGCAGAAAAAGAACTCAGTCTGTGCTCCCATCTCCAACACATCTCACTACATCTCTACCTCTTCATCCTCCTCCCCTTCTCTAGCTCGGCCGGTCCCCAACGTGTCCTCCCCTTCTCTGTCACGACCGGCCCTTGTGTCCTCCTCTCCTTTGTCTCGACCAGCAATTGTGTCCTCCTCTCCCTCTTTGTCTCGACCGGCCACTGTGTCCTCCTCTCTATCTCGGTCGGCCCCTGTGTCCTCCTCTCCCACTCTGTCTCGAGCAACCCCTGTGTCCTCCTCTCCCTCTTTGTCTCGAGCAACCCCTGTGTCCTCTCCCTCTTTGTCTCGGACAGTCGTGTCCTCCTCTCTGTCTCGGACAATCCCTGTGTCCTCCTCTCCCTCTCTGTCTCGGACAGTCCCTGTGTCCTCCTCTCCCTCTCTGTCTCGGACAGTCCCTGTGTCCTCCTCTCCCTCTCTGTCTCGGACAGCCCCTGTGTCCTCCGCTCCCTCTCTGTCTCGAGCAACCACTGTGTCCTCCTCTCCCTCTTTGTCTCGAGCAACCACTGTGTCCTCCTCTCCCTCTCTGTCTCGGCCGGCCCTTGTGTCCTCCTCTCCTTCCCTGTCTCGGGCAGGCCCTGTGTCCTCCTCTCCCTCTCTGTCTCGGGCAGGCCCTGTGTCCTCCTCTCCCTCCCTGTCTCGGGCGGCCCCCAATACGTCGTCCTCTCTGACCTCAGTTAGGCCGGATGGCATGGGGACTGTGAAGGTAACGGTGCAGACTCAAAGACACTCTGTTCTGGGCACTCAGAGACCTTCGGGCGTGGGTGTGACAAAAACAAGCACACCTGTCGCTGTATCCCCTCCTAAGCCACGCCCCCCACCCACAGCATCTCCGTTAGTGCCCCCAGGATCAAAGATGGGAGCCTCCACTCCCTTTTCTGTCCTTGTCAAAGGCAGCAATACTAAAGCCAACGATGATGACGCCCTCATCGTCACCTCACCTCAGACTCGACCACACAGCCTTGCGTCAATCCCACTAATAGTCCACAAAACCTTTCAGGCTTCTCGCCTTGCCCAGACCTCGCAAAGTAAACCGAACCCCTCCACCCAGACGCTCACTGGTGGTCAGACGCAGCCGCAGTCTAACTTCATTACTCCTATGCATGCTACCCTCACCAAATCCACCCACAGCAGCATCCCTCCCATCATCAAACTCACCCCCCGAACCCCCAACCCAATCGTCACCACTACCAGCTCCTCTCCGTCACCTTCAGTTTCTCAGAGTCCTCGCTCTCAGGCAGCCCCCTCCGTACACCAGTACACTCCCAAAACCCCCACTGGCTTCAGGCCCTCGTTCTCAGGTGTCTCAGGAGGAGCGACAGTAGCCAAGACGGGTCAGTGCAGCTACACTCCTCCAAGCAGCCAGAAGACCCCTACCATTAACAGCACTACCAACACCAGCCTTATAAATACTTCATCTGTAAGCAAGCATTCAGGAACCAGTGCCTCCCCTGCAGCGGCTTCTGCTACCTCAGGCCAGCGTCAGAGGACTGGAGGTGGGACTCCTCAGGGGGCAAAGACGGTCGTGTCTGTTCCACAGGTTGGTTTGGACAGATTACTAACTCATAGTAGTTTTGTTGTAAAACTCATAGTTTTGATTTGCTCGTGGACACATGTTCAGTATACGTTGGCATACCTTATGAGTTTACCTGCTTCATGGACGACTCATGTTTTCCAGTAAAAAGACCCAAGTTTTCTTTACTAAAATCAGCTAAATGATTATTGTGCTCAGCAGTCAACCCTTAATTTGTTCCATCAAACCAGCTCTTCATTTGTTTACTGAAGAACGACTCAAAACAGAGGTCTAGTGGCCTGTAGAGATTCCCGTCTTGTTTTCCAGAGGGTAATGTGTGCCATTTTGCATCAAACTTTGATTAATTTCAGTAAATCTTGATATATTTTTCTCGCAGGCCCTAATGCTGGAGTAACGCTGAGTATGACAACATGCTTGACTCACCTTTCTCGTGCCGAGGAAGTGACTCTTGTTTGGCACCTTCCAAATGGCTTTGTAGATTAGGCCTCCACACAGAAAGCCAACCCTTCTACACGCTTCATAGTACATTAGAATGTGGATGAAAAATGTTTTCTGCATCTCCTGCACTAACTTTTTCTCCCACCCTGGCAAAGCTCCTAAATGTTTTTGTCATGTTTGATACAGCCATGAGTACCACAGTTGTTAGGTTGTTTCCATGACCTCGTCATAATCGTAGTCTAGGAATGAGGTCAGCATGCCAGTCCTGCTTGAAAATCTTAAGGACCAAACCACATGAGACATGCAGGCTCCATCATGCTCAAACGCCATTATAAACCACCATGACCTCGCTATTGGAGTTTCATGTATGTTAAAAACAATTAAGAGACTCTGTTGGCTCTGAGGAGATTCTGGCAAACCATCAGGCAGCTAAGGAGGGGAAAGCAGGTTTTTACTAACACTGTTACAGTGAAGGACAAAGTGCAGCCCACAGACCCCTATGATGAGCAAAATGAATGTTAATCAATGTTCCCTCGCCCAGACGTGGGTCACCAGGGCCCCACTCTGGAGCTGGGCCTGGAGGTGGGGCATGCTGGCAAGCACCTGGTGGCCAGGCTTTTACCCATGGAGCCCGACGGGGCACAGCCCGAAGAGGAGACGTGGGTCCCCCTTCCCATAGGCTCACCACCTGTGGGAGGGGCCAAAGGGGTTGGGTGGAATGGGTGGTGGCTGAGGGCGGGGACCTTGGCTGTCTGATTCTTGGCTACAGCAGCTGGCTCTTGGGACGTGGAACGTCACCTCTCTGGTGGGGAAGGAGCCTGAGCTGGTGTGTGAGTTTAAAAGATTCCAGCTAGAAATAGTCTGACTCACTTCGTCGCATAGCTCTGGAACCAGTTTTCTTTAGAGGGGTTGGACACTCTTCCACTCTGGAGTTGCCCCTGATGAGAGGCGTTGAGCAGGAGTGGGCATACTTGTTGCCCCCCATCTTGGCGTCTATATGTTGGGGTTCACCCCGGTGAGTGAGAAGGCAGCCTCCCTCCGTGTACGTGTGGGGGGACAGGTTATGACTGTTTGTGCTTATGCACCAAACAGCAGTTCAGATTACCCACCCTTTTTGGTGTCTTTGGAGTGGGTACTGGAGAGTGCGCCTCCTGGGGACTCCCATGTTCTGCTGGGGGACTTTAACGCTTACGTGGGCAAGGACAGTGAGACCTGGAGGGGTATGGTTGGTAGGAACGGCCCACCTGATCTGAACCAGAGTGGTGTTCTGTTATTGGACTTCTGTGCTCATCATGGATTGTCCATAACGAACACCATGTTCAGGCATAAGGGTGTCCATATGGGCTCTTGGCACCAAGACACCCTAGGCCGCAGTTCAATGATAGACTTTGTTGTCATCTCATCTGATCTGCGGCCGCATGTTTTGACACTCGGGTGAAAAGAGGGGCGGAGCTGTCCACTGACCACTACCTGGTGATGAGTTGGCTCCGATGGTGGGGGAGGATGCCTCTCAGACTTGGCAGGCCCAAACATATTGTGAGGATCTGCTGGGAACGTCTGGCAGAGTCTCCCATGAGACAGAGCTTTAACTCCCACCTCGGGGAGAAGTTCAAACACGTTCTGGGAGAGGTGGGGGACATTGAGTCCGAGTGGGCCATGTTCCGCAGCTCTAATGTTGAGGCAGCTTATCGGATCTGTGGCCACAAGGCTGTCGGTACCTGTTGCAGTGGCAATCCTCAAACCCGGTGGTAGACACTGGCGGTGAGGGATGCTGTCAGGCTGAAGGAGTCCCATCGGGCCTTTTTTGCCTGTGGGACCCCAGAAGCAGCTGATGGGTACCGGCAGTCCAAGCGGTGGTTGCTGAGGCAAAAACTCGGGCGTGGGAGGAGTTCTGAGAGGCCATGGAGAATGACTTCCGTACGGCTTCGAGGCGATTCTGATCCGCCATCCCGTGGGGGGTGGAGAAGTACACCACCAACACTGTTTATAGTGGAGGTGGTGTGCTGCTGACCTCAACTTGTGATGTCGTGGGTCAGTGGGCTGAGTACTTCAAATACCTCAATCCCACCAGCATGTCTTCCACTGAGGAAGCGGAGCCTGGGAACTTTCGGCCGGGCTTGCCAATCTCTGGTGCTGAGGTCACCGAGGTGGTTAAAAAGCTCCTCGGTGGCAGGGCTCCAGGAGTGGATGAGATTTGCCTCAAGTTCTTTAAGGCTCTGGATGTTGTGGGGTTGTATTGGCTTACAAGACTCTGCAATATTGCGTGGACATCGGGACAGTTCCCCTGGATTGGCAAACCAGGGTGGTGGTCCCCTATTCAAAAAGGGGGACCATAGAGTATGTTCTAACTA